>NC_060155.1:18686065-18701065 GCF_021292245.1 Micropterus dolomieu | reverse complement strand
CTACACACACACACACACACACTCACACACACACACACACACACACATCCATACACTGGGAGGTGTTTTTAGCTCCGCAAACGACTGTGTTATTTCTGAAGGCGAAGAAAGGCAATAAATTTCAATGAATATGAATGTGATTAGTTAATTATGTGCTTTCAGGAGGAAATTGAGGAGCGCTGGTGAACGTTTGGCGTAGAGGAGCTCCACGACAAGCTGGAGAGGATCCCATCTAGCCTGTGAATGTGTGTGAATGTGTGTGTGTGTGTATTTGATATGTGGATGGCATGTGATGAAGGCGCAACAAGAAGTGATTCGGATTCATTGTATCATCGAGTGTGTGTTTATGCTGGCACCAGACGAAACAAGCTAACGTGCAGCGTTGAGTGCGTGTGGTCGGTTTAATTGCTAACCTCTGCTATCTTTCAGAGTTGCAGGGATAATTCTGTATGGCAGGTGTCCAGATGATGGCTAGTGATAGCTGTGTGTGTGTGTGTGTGTGTGTGTGTGTGTGTGTGTGTGTGTGTGAGAATTTGAATTGGGACCAAAATGCTGGACCCCACAAGATTAAAGGGCTTTTAGTTGTGATGGTTAAGGTTAGGGATAAGGGGCTTGGGAATGCATTATGTCAATGACGGGTACCCACGAAGATAGTGACACAAGGATTAGTGTGTGCGTGTATATGAAAGTGATAGAGACAACGTGTATACAGTATATCTGGGAAATTACATTATGAGTTTCTGTGTGTGTTGGTGTGAGTGTAAACGAAAGTGATAGAGTCTGTATACATCCAAACAATTACATTATGAGTGGCTATCTGTGTGTGCGCCAGTGGGCCACATTACCGCAATATTGAATGAGACGGCCCAAGGTACAAACGAGAAAATGAAATAACTGCTGTATTGATTAATGTTAAGGGTCCAAACTAAGTGATACAGTGCTTTTAACACAGAACAGATCTCTGTTCTGGGAAGGTCCATGTGAGGGGGTGCGGAGAAGCAGAGAGACAGAAACTCAATAACCTTATCTCCACTCCGCTCTTCACCTCTCCTCCTACCTCTTGGCTTTCTCATCTTCTCTCATTTCCTCACGTTTCTCTCTTCGTCATCTCTCCTCTCGTTGGTCCAACCCCTCTTTTCCTCGAATCTCTTCGCACATCTTTCCCCGTTGCCCTCATTTGTTCTCAAGCCCCATCTTCTCTCATTTCCTCGCTCTTGTATCCTATCTCATTCATCCATCTATCCCCCCTTTCTTCCCTCCATTCCGCACCCGTCGTCACCTTCTCTCCACGCTCCCCTCCACGCTCCCCTCCTCCTGTTTCCCCTCTTCCTCATTTGTCCAATCTCCACATCTGCATACATATTCAAAACCCTGAATAATTTCAAACACTCTGACAGGAAACATTGAAATACTTATTGTTCAGAGCACAAAGACACACAGTTAAAACTAATCACTAGTTTCTTCAAACAGAAGACGGGTGGAAAAGACGTGTGGTTTTGCCGATTTAACAGCACCTTTGTAGAGCAGCCTTTTTTATGTGTGTGTCTGTGTGTGTGTGTGTGTGCGCGCGATGTGGGCAGATGAGATGGAGCTCGATAATTGAGGGTTTTCCAAATGAGCCGATTGTTGCAGTGATTGTAAAACATAAAGGACGGATGGATAAAATGAGGAACGGGGAGATGAAGGGAAGATAAGGAGATGGGGGGGTGGCAGATTGATGTACTTTCCTGATGTGTAGAGAGACAGATAGAGAAAAGAAAAATCTATTTTTTTCTCTTTTCCTGCATGTGGCGCTCTTATTAGCATGACAATAGCAACAATCAGGTGGCAGACAGCAGAGTAGGCTATTAAAGTGGCACACGGCAGGGGCTGAAGGCTTATGTGGTTTTAAGCGGAGAGAACACACACACGAAGAATGGAGGAAAATGCAGAGCCAACTCATCCACACACCCAATACAAAATACAACTGTGCAAAATTACAATAAATACCATTACAACCATTAGTACTAACACAACTGCCACCTACTACTGCTGACCGTGGTACTTGTAAGACTATATCTGATTATAACAGCTACGACAAAGTCTGCAATTTCTGCAACATCAACAAGAACACTTATACCACTAATATTACTAGCATTCCTGATGTGAATACATCCATGTGCTTGGGCATAGGCACCATTTTCGTGTGTGTATTCCTGTATTGTTACGTTGTAGAGCTGAAATGTTTTCTGACCAACTGATAGTTGAGACAAAGGCAGGATAGCTGTTTCCCCCTGTTTACAGTATTTAGGCTATGCTGACTCCAGTCTCCTAGCACCAGACAGATACTAGAGTGGCTGATATCCTCACAGTAAATGTTTGCTATTGCTGCAGTATCATTACTACTGCTTTAAATATTGTTACCACTGCTGCTGTATACTACCACAGCTACTTCTGCTGACACCTCAGTGGTACTACTCCAACCAATAGTACTCCTGCTGACTCCACTACTAACACCTACACAAACCAATCCAACACACCTGAGCCCAGAGCAGTCAGGGTCAGCCTGCCTGATTAGACTGAGGGCAGTGTGAAGGGACCAGCTGGTGTTTGAGAAAAAGGCCTGAAGGAATTATTGACCCATCTCAACTCTCACCCCCTCACTCGCAGATACGCACCTTGGGCTGTGACCTGTGAAATTACTGCTCCGCTAGTGAGATTTGTTTCTGAGTGGCTCTATCAGCTTCTCAATGTGCCGTGAAGACAGGTGAGAAGAGAGGCACTGAGAAACACATCGAAAAGTAGACAAAAGTAGTCACATCCACACACCCCAAAACAACATGCAAGAACATATTTTTATAATCATTGAGCACAGCAAAGTAAACCGCACATTATTGTGTTTAAGTAAGGTGCTCGTCAAGCCAGAGTTCTGCTCTTTAGCTGTTTCTATTGTCAACTCCGCTATTGTCCTATGTCACGAAGGTTCAGGGATTTGTTTAGTAATTCTTGAATTTATTCTGGTATTTTAAATCAGAATAGTGTGTGAACAAATAAAGCCCCATAATTATGTCTGCCTGTCAGAATAATAATAAAAAACACACATTTGTTTAGTTTGTTGCTGTAGTACTTCTACAAACTGCCTCAAGCTTCCTAACCAAAGGTCACAGCTAACGTCAAGCATTATTTAGACAATGAGAGAGAGAAAGAATGACAGAGTGAGAGGAAATGAATAAGAAATTCAGTGGGGTCTCATTCTTAGTATGCATGCTGCTGAATATTCATGAAGCTAAAAACACATCCAATTAACTTTATGAATTATTAATATTCATGATAAAAGCCTATGCATATGCATTTGCTCTTTTATTGTTAGTCTAAGTGCCACTGAGCACCGTTGTGCGATGGACTGAAGATCTTTGTGTGTGTGACAGAGGGAAAGGGGGAGTGGGGTGGGGGGTGGTTATTTGTATGCCGCATGTTTACAATTCTGTTTCTTTGTAGCAAGTGTCTCCCTCTACTTCTTTTTCTTGTCTGTAGATCTCTAACACGGTGTCATAGCAGAAGAGGAACAGAGCAGTGGCATACACATACACTATATACACAACATCACACATTGTTGGATTAGCCAAAATTGAAAGTAATTTATTCCAATGGAAGCTGAGTGAAACCAGCCCATCAAGTAAGTACATGCGGAAGTAGATGACGTCATAAATGAAATAATTTAGCTTTATCAGGACAAAATAAAACAATTAAACCTAAACCTTTTTTTCTCACAACAAGTTTATTTATGGTCAGTACTGGTCAATGATGATTATAATGTAAACTCTACTTGACATTTGCCATTGTTACACCATTTCACCAATCATGAGAAGAACCACGCTACGCAAAAAAAAGCTTTGCATTTTGTTTGTGATAACTGTTGGGTCATAAAGGCACGCATACCCAGAGAAAGTTTTGGTGTTTCCTTTCAAATTTTGTCTAGGGGAAAAAATTTGTTTTCAATTTTAGCCGGCTTAGTTTTGACGGATTCTGAGGGCTACAAAGAGAAAGAGACAGTGGTAGAGGGACAGGAGAGGAGACTGAGAGAAAAAGGGAGAGAAATGGGGAACAATTGAAGGAGAAGATAAGACAGACAATGACTGAGAGAGAAAGCAGGAGCGTGAGATATAAGACGAGAGAGAGATAGATGGACAGGGGGAAAGAGACTGATTGAGAGGGCGAGGCGCAGCAATAACACATCAGCCATCTTGTTGAACCAGACCCGTGTCTATGAACACACGCACTCGCTCTAATTGCCTAACACGATCATGTAAAGTAAACAAGTAGCCGTTTGAGAGGCGGACAGTCGCCGTTCACATGCACTCCGCCATGCGTCATCAGTGTGTTACCATGGTAATGGAGCCTTTATCTTATCCAGGGTCAAGTCCTGTTTATGTCACCAGCAGCACTGCTGCGTCTCACACAGGTATGTGACAGACACACACATTTACTAGAGCACACTTATAGACAGCGGAAAAGACAAGAGTATGGTTAGACAAACACATCAACCACCCGTACACGCAGGATGAAGTAAATATTTAGTTCGACACTCACATCTTGTGACGACACCCTCCAGCCTGATGATGTTCGGGTGGTCAAACTGTCCCATGATGGACGCCTCAGACAGGAAGTCCCTCCTCTGTTTGTCAGAGTATCCTGCCTTCAGACTTTTGATGGCCACGTAGATCTCTCTCTTTCCCTGCACACGCAACCGACCACTGCACACCTCCCCAAACTCTCCTACATGCACACACACAGACCAAAAAACCATGATTAAATTATATGTAAGATAAGAGCTTGTACAACTGATGAATATCTGAGCTCTTATCTGTATTTTTGTTATATATATATATATAAATCTAGTTACTCTTACATTGTCATTACTAATGACTCTAAATTGCATTGAGATATTTAAAAAAAACTAAATTATTTCATTTTACAGTTGCTACTTCAATGTTAACTGTTTACTTTGCCACAAATAAGGAAAAATATTCATACATGCTGACATGACTCAGTTGAATCCCTAAAAACCAACCAACCATAGTTAAAGTATTTTGAATTCTGTCAAATAAATAATTTACTGTCCTTATTAATATAGTCTACTGCTGTTTTACTGCCAACTCACCAGCTCCAATGACTCTCTCTATGCGAATATTGGAAGCATCAATCTCTTTGGCAAAGTCCCTGACAGCCTGGTTGGGGTCTTCATAGGTGTGAGGATGGATGTAGGTCCTGCTGCCTGGAAGCTTGACTGGATGAGTGGAAAAGTGGAGAAATAGGGAAAGATAAATAAAAAAGAGAAATGCTCACTGTACTCATATATAGCCAGCTTTTGCAGGTAAATTAATAGTATTAATAGGTTATTAATCCCTCTAGGGAAGAAGCAGCAGACACTGTACTTAAACATTTCAGTAGTGTGAATTCATGTTGAAATAGCTTGAGCGTGGGTTTCTGGTTGAATGACATTACAAATTATTACATAATTAAACACATAACTACTTTGTTAGCAATGGTGTTAAAATGACTCATAATTTTAACAGGAACCCATAAGGAGCTTGTCTCTGCCAGCAAACATTTGTGCAAGATAGTGTGAAACAATGTGGATTATTCAGCTGGGAATGCTACAAATTTGGAGACTTAACAGTTTCAGTGCTTATGATTCATTTGAAGGTGTGCCACAAAGTTGTATGTGAAGAAATAAAGATTTTCAGGTTGTTGTCACTTTGGAGTATTTTTGTGATATAATATTCATCCTGTCTTTTGTTTATAGTTATAAATTTAGGGAGTGATGTGATTCATTGCAGGTGGGTGTGAAGTGTGGTTTAAAGACATGTTATGTCTGTGTATGGGGGTTCTTGCATAAGAACAAACTAGAATTTTTTTTTATTTGTCAAACTCAAAGATGTATTTTTTAAATGTATTTGTATGCATCATGCTATAACGTTAGTTAATACTTAAAATTAATTTCAGTATGTCACATAATAAACTGAAACGTTTCCATTTTGATAGCAATAAACATACAGACATTAGTATGTGTGTACAGTACATATGTTTGTGTCTTTACCTCGGCCATGTTGGAACTGCATCTTCTCTTCATCAGGGTCCTGCTTGGCTTTGATATATCCACAGTGCCTGAAAAAGATATGTGCAGTTGGATTATTTTCCTGCATATATACACAGTATAGACTCTTTTCCCACCACACATAAACTAATGTAACATTACAGCATGTCTGTGGAAGATAACATTCCCTTGGGTGCATATGTGCATTGTGCAATTGCACACAGGTGCATATATTAAATCTATGATATTTCCAGGAAAACCCCCTGCTACGCTGTGTGTATGAACAACTAAATATTTCCTTTTGTCTCCACACACCCAGCCCTCTGTATAAGATAAGCCTGGTGGAAAATAAAACAAACTATTCTTGTTTTTTTATGCTTCTGCCTGTCAGTTCCACACTTCCCTCTAAGCTGTGTGTGTGTGTGTGTGTGTGTGTGTGTGTGTGTGTGTATCTGTATGTCTGTCTCAGAGGCAGATGGACGCATAAAGCACTCCTCTTTATTCTCATTCTTATCTATGGACCCCTCTGGTCGTTAACCACTGCCTTAAATATTACCATAGGTCACACACACAAATGCACACATCAGTGCCCTCTTCCCACCCCACTGTGCACACATGCCCACACCCTGCGGCGTGGGTCAGTCCAATGATCAAGACAAAGTATTGACGAATTGATCAACTCAATCCTGCCGTCCAGCTGAGAGGAAGTGTTAAACTTATTCTGTTTTACAGACCTCACAGGGGGATGCTGTTTAGTGTGTGTGTTCTTGTGGGATGTTGGGAGTGTCATATTTTTGCGTCAGCGGATTTTCTTTCCAAAACTGTGTTTAACAGCCTTAATAACACATAACACTGTCTCTGAGAATAACTGCTCTTTTAAATTCAGCAGATTTTAGGACAGAAAACATAAAATGTAAAAGCAGTTTCATGTAACGAGGTACTAAGCACAACATAAATACTACATGGCCTCCTTTCATCTCCCTTTTCCCTTCTTATCCCATCCTCCTTGAGTGTCATGCAGGTAAAGCAGCAACCAATCAGTATGTCTGTCCATCGTGAAGATAAATTGATTTGGGCTTGCAGCCAAGAGTAACTGGGAATCAGCAGCAAAGACTCTATGTGATTTGGAGAAGCAGAGAGGAGGAGGACAAAGGAGAAAGGGAGACTGAAAGAAATAGCAAGCAGAGATTTAATAAAGAAAACAGAGAGGAGAAGTTACATAAAGACAAAGCAGACAAAAAAATAAAAGAAGAATTCTGAGTGGAAAAGAAGCATTACGACTAAGAATGAGGGAGAAAGGTGGGGTCTCACTAGGCTCAGTACATCTCAGTCATTTGGTATTTAATCCTTGTGTTGATTTTACACACCTGAATGCATGGCATAACCCAGACATCAATATACTATCTTGGGAATACACACACACAGACACACATGAGGGTAGAGACTGGTTGCTGGTATTTGGGGATAAAGAGGAGGGGGCATAATGTTCTTATGAAAGGGGAGTTGGGGCCCCACCTGGTTATCAGCTGGGCTCAAGCCAGTCAAACACCAAGGGACTATCATTACCCCCTTGACACACACTCACACAGACGATCAGCGCTTTGGGGCATGTGTTTAGAACATATGGGAAATGGGGACATAGGTCACACCTCTGCTCCAACTGTGATAATCCCAAGGGGGGTGTGCACGCACACACACAAACACACACACACACACACACACACACGTGTAGTTCTGCAAAACCCCAACACCCACATTCAAAAAACTTCCCTATCACTGCTGGATGTCTATGTGTGTGTATGTGTGTGTGTTTGATGGGAAATGAACACATTTCCATAGTAATTACAGAGCAACTCATTTCTCCTCTCCAGTTTGAAGTGTCATGAATCATTAGCGCTGCAGTCTTAAACATGGCACAAAACCTGACATGGATATGGCTTTTGTTTCCCCCCAACAGCTGTCTCTGTGTGTGTGTGTGTGTGTGTGTGTGTGTGAGATAGATATTTTATTTATTACCTGCAACTGACCTTTAATTCATCTATTAGAGGCTCTGGAACTGGACTCTGGAGAACAATGTGGAAGCCATTTTCTGATGCCGCAGTTTTTTAATACTTAACATTTTAAACTGGTAACATGTGGCAGTAGTACAAAAAGAACATAACGGAACAAATAGTTGTCATAGGGTAATCATACATTTGTATGCATTATTCTCATTTGCAGTTATTCCATGTTTAAACAATTAGGCTGCTTGTGTGTAGATAGTCCACTTTTCCCAATTTTTGTCACATATATTCTCATAGCCTGTGGGACTATGGATGGAAATTATCTTGTAGCTACAATCCGACATGTTTACATGCATGTATTCCATGTTTGTTCATTAACATGTACTGTCCCAATCAAATAAATAAATAAATTAAATTAACTCTAAAAACTCATATTGAGAAGATTTCCTGATCAATATCTAGCAGATCAGCGTCATACCAACTTCTTGTTTGCTGGCTAAAGCAATATTTTAATCATGTATTTTCCGCTTCTTCATATAATTTCTAATAAACACGTGTTGGGAATCAAACGTGTTTATAAACAAGTTATTTGCAAGCAAATATGTGGGAAAAACAATGCTGCCCGAATTATGTTTTAAATCAACATAAGAGGAAACTTTTACATTTAACGTATCTGCAAAAGATTCACTTTCCCTGGAATATCCGCTACTGTTGTCTAAAGCATGATTAACATTTTATCTCTCTGGAGTTGTTCTGTTTAGATACTCTTGGTTTGGGTTAGAGAAAAACTGCAGTTTTAGTTAAATATTCAAAAAGACAGTTTCAGTTTCCAGTTCAGGCACCATTACGTAGAGTATTTTTGGGCCTCAGTCCATTTAAGTGGATTCACGACTAACATCCCACTCTTCTTTTTCCTTCCAGGCCTCCATGTGCTAATTTACTTAAGTTTACATTAGGTTTTGTGTTTTGTTCGCACTCATCTCAACAGTCCACTCATCCACACATTGCATTCATTACTGATATTCCAGAAGTACATATTTACATTTATTTGAGTTTAAGTACTCCATTTTCATTTTAAATCTTCATTCCTGTGTGTGCCTGTTTTGTCCGTCACTTACTTACTTGTTAGTCTTAGCCTAACAACAGGGGGACACGGTCTCTGTAATTTAAAGTCCTGTGCTTTGTACACCAGCTGTACAGGAATTGCACGTTTCCTGGATTGGGTAGAAATATTATCAGTGCTTCATATCAAGGCAACTACACACGTTTCCTCTAAAACCTATTGAGGTAAATACATATGCATATTTTGTAGGAGATATAGTTGTGGAATTGGCATATTCCATGATGTTTTTATGATTGTATTTATATGATGACAGAAAACATGGTTATGGTCACCATGTAGATTGTTGAGTGGGTAATTGTCTGCTAGTGATCTGGATGCCGCAGGCTTTTACTTTACAATATGAGCATTCATAGACTCTTGAGCTGGAACAGACTTATAATGAGATACAGTAGTCCTCCTGCATTGCCACAAGCTGCTTCTTTATACTGCTGTACTGCAGTGTGAAGTTAGCACTATCTGTCACTGTGGGGGAAATCATTGTTCCATTTAGCTACCATCCAACTGCACTATACACATCTCACACACACACACACACACACACACACACACACACACACACACACACACAGCTGTATATACATGCAGATTCAAAGCACACACACCTTCTCCAATCACGCAAAAACACACACTTTAATGGACTGCGATATCACTATCACACCCGGGTTCTCACCTTTCTCGCTGCCTCTCTCTGTTCCACTTCACTGAGGACAACAAGCTATCCCTGTCCTCCAAAGCCACACACTCCACATTTGCATATCAATTTACTTTTTAATATAATACTCTGTCACTCGAGACCCATTTGTCATTCTGCTAGCAAGCTTACACCTTCATAGAACTCCATCCATATATTATTGTCGCCGTAGCCCCTCCCCTATTTTCCTCTCTTTTCCTCTCCCTTCCTGCCCTTTATATCTCCAAGGTGTTATATTCTTTCTTAATTCTTCCTTTAAGGTGAAACTTTCCCTCGTCCAATAACCCATATCCTATTTTTCTTCCTCTTGTTTCCATCCATTTGTCCTCCTCCAACAGGCCCTGTCCTGTGCTCTCTTTTTCTTTGTGGTGTTTTTTTTAGTGATAGAAACAGTGGACACCAGGAGCTGGAAAGAGAAAAAAGAGAGAGAGAGAGCGAGGTGGGGAGGGAGATGGAAAAAGAGAGTGCTGACAGGCAAGAACGCACAATGGGGGTCCTAGCCTGCATACCAACTAACAAGCAATCAGATGGAAGGGAAGAGCGAGGAGGGAAGTAGAGGCAGCCATAGGAATAGAAGCTTGAAGGTTAACGTAAGGAGAGTGGACAGAAAGAGAGGCGTGGTAGTGTTGTGTGCTGCAACAACAGGAGCTAAAGATAAAAAGAAAGAAGACATCTTATGAGAAGTAAGAGCGCTACAAAGAAAATGAAGTGTGTAAAAAAGGAAGCAACAAGGAGGAGAGTATAATCTTTACAGTAGGGACACTGGCTACATGTGCAGAAAAGAAGATGATAGAAATAAGGAGTGATGGAGACGTCCAATATTGGCTGCATGGATGAAGGATTAAGAAGGACAGTGCAGCAACAATGTGCAACACTATCAACACATAGAGGCTCAGCGGGTAGAGCGGGTTGCACGTTAATCGGAAGGTCGGCTGTTCAATCCCCGGCTCCTCCAGGCTGCATATCTGTTACTGAACCCCGAATAGCCCCTGGTGGCTGTTCCACCAGTGTATGAATGTGTGTGAATGTTAGTTTCTGTTTGAGCACTTAGGCTCAGTGTATGAATGGTGAATGCAGATGTAGTGTAAAAGCACTTTGAGTGGTCAAAAAGACTAGAAAGGCGCTATATAATTACGGAGCATACCGAGCATAGCTGCTCCCTGAAGGGGAAAAGAGAAAAGATAAGAGTTGATGAACGGATTAAGAGCAGATGACAAAGAGAAGAGTGTCAGTCAACTGTATGGCTGCAAGAGGTGTGCTTAAAAAGAGTGAGAGAGAAGAAGGAATGGACAACACCATAATGTAACCGTAAACTGGAGAAGATGAGGCCAGTTATTGGTAACCAGTAGTATGAATGTAAGGAAGGAGCTAAAATAAACTGATAAATCTGTTACATTCTTTCATTGTTTATACCCACTTAGACCCAACCAAAGAAGCTGGATGCTATCCCAGCGAGCGTTTCCCAGAAGCCATGGAAACACCAGTCCATCACAAGGCTAACACAAGACAGATAAACACACTCAAACAGACAGGATTATTCAGTCCACTTGACACTGGGAAGAAACCATAGCATGTGGAGGTCAGCTCACATGAGCACGGGGGCGTCAGGCGATAGCTCCAGCCTTAAATATGGTGCAAAAATTATAGTCAGACCTTCCAAAAAAGTGACTTGAGAAACAATATATTATTACTGATTATTACTGTTTGAATCTTAGGGAGACATATAATACTGAACATATGTTCCCTCAGACTATCAGGATGAACTAGGTGAACTTTTTCCTCTGTATGTCCTCTGCCTTGTCTAGCACATTGTTCTCTGTGAATCTTTTTCAGTGCCTTGCACATTTTCATATTTGCACTCGAGTGCATACACCATAGTATTATTGTATAGTTTGCTCTACAACTGTGACATTTAACACTCCACCTACACCTGACTTTTATCTTTATTTTATCTTTAAGTTTATTGTTTATATGTCTTTTTCTAATTCTTATTTTGATTCTGATCTGCACACTAGCCCTTTTTAGCACAGCGACCCTGCATCTCACTGCGCACATTGTGTGAGCATGTGGCAAATAGACCTAAAGATAGTGGCTATCCAGTTGCCTGGTAGCAAGTCAAAATCCAGGTGGTCCTTGTCATGTATAATGTATAATCTTACAAAATGTGCCGCCTCCTTATTCCGATATTGTCACTATTATGCCAAGTCTTCATTTATTGGTCTATTAGCCTCAAGCTCTTATGCTGCTTCCATTTCCCCTTCAGTCTAACTCCAGGCTATAAAGAGTGGGAGACAATATCTACTGCACTGAGTTGCACCCATTTGTACTTCCTCAGACAATTAAACCCACTACTCAGTGATTCTGTTGTCGTTTTAGTTTGCTGGTGCTGCTCAAGCTTTGACTGTGCAGTGTGGAATTAAGAGAATGACTTCTGTCAGATACAGATGTGGTCATCATGTCACACAAATGCTACTGTATTCTCTGATATAACGTATTTAAGGCCGTGACAGCCTGCAGTTCCCAAGTTCTCTTATAGAAAGAGTCTGCTGAGCCACTAAAGTCCCCGTCTGAATCAGAGAGGAAAAGCGGGGAAAGAAGAAAGGAGAAAAAAATGTATAGAGGGTATGAAGTGGAGAAATAGAGAGAGTGCGGATGGCTAAAGCAAAAACAGAAAAAAAAAGATGAGGGGAAAGAGTGCGGAATGAGAAAATCGAGAGAACACATAGTGACAGAAAAGAAGAGAGATGCAAAGTGATCAAACGAGGGGAAACTTTGGCAGGACAGAATAAAAAGCTTGATTATGCACTAAAGGCTGAAGAGAAGAGAACAGGGTGAACAGGCATGGTGGAAGAACCTTAAAACAAAGTGGGACAAAGAGACGGACCAAAGACAAACAAAAGTTGTGTGGACGATTGGTGACAGAAAGAGAGGCAAGATATAAGAGAGACAGAGACTGTCTTCATGCAAGTGAATAACCTTGGACTAATGTTAACCTGAGACACGAAGAGATCTAATAAAGTGTGTGTAGTTCTGAGCTGCGTGGTACCGCCCAGTTTGTTTTATATGACTGGCCACCTTTAATAGGATTAGAGGCCGGCTGCTGGCTGGAAGACGGGAGCAGAAATTGATACACTCTGAGACAAGGAAGAGTCAGAGAGGGATCATTCATACAGAAATGTTGTCTTCCTTTCCTCTCCTCTCCTCTTTCATTTCCTGTTTTTTTCCCCCACTGCTAATCAGAATGACTAGAAAAATTAAATCAGTAAATCATTAGTCACCCCTCCGGCATGACACAATGAAATAACACATCTATCCTCCTTTCTCCCCACCTCACACACACACCCTGCTGTGGGTATCTGCTCTCCTCATTACTCATGATAATGGTGATTCCATTTAATATCAAGCTATTAAATAAAAAATAATTACTGGGAATGAAATCAATGGATGAAATTCACACTCATTATTTCACAGCAATATTAATAATATCGTTCATCAACCTGAAAAACAAACTGCGTTCACTGCGTGGGTGCTAATATACTATTAGGTTTATAAAAGCTGATTGAGGATAATTAATTAAGAGTCAAAACAGCATGACCACGAAAAAAAACAAATACAAAAAAGTCTGTAACCGAGAGCGCTTAGGAACACAAGTGAGGAAGATTTCTTCTTCTGGCCCTCTCTTTCTCTCTCCGTCTTGGCCGTGTCTGGCACTGGCTCAGCGCTCTCTGACCACAGTGTAAAAAGATTTACTCAGCTCTGCCTAATTATTAGGAAGGGGAAATGATTAGCTGAAGAGTTATGACTAGTAAATCTGTCTATGTTTCATTAACACCCTGTTTGGAAACATTTCATTTAGCTCATTAAAGAGAGTGGTAGTGGGGGGAAAGAAAAGGAAGGGAAATGAAATGAAAGGTAAGGAAAGGAGAGAGGTGGAGGAGAAGCAGTGAGGTTTGGAGCTGGGTAATTGGTGTAATGTAGCAGAATTTTTAACAACCCGGTGAAAAGGTCAAATAAGAGGAAATCGAAAGAGAGAGATGAGGCAGAGGAGCATGTCATCTGTATCATTAAGTGAAGTGTATCTTGATATTTGCTAACAGATCAGTGTGAAACTAATTCCCCTAATGATGTTACTACACAGACACAACCTGATTAGGTCATGATCATAATATGTGCACTTGTGTATGTGTGTGTGTGTGTGTGTGTGTGTATCCGACAAATGTATCTGAATACGCTATAAACTTTAAAACCCCAACCAAAAACAGTTTTTGAATTTGTCTGATGTTTATTGGACATTTGATCAAACCCGCTGCAACATCTGCTCATGCATAAAGCCTGTGTGAAACAGTTTTGCACCTGCGGCAACTAGCTGCTATTATTGCACTGTTTGTAAGTACTTTCTAGGCATTCTGCAGACAAAGCTGTATTCAGCAACACCCTACAGCTTAGCTCCATTAATTGAAAGCACCAGCATCCAAGCAGCACATACAAATCTGTCTAATACATTACACACACATCATCGTCATTGCATGTATGTACACACACACTTCCCCAAACCGGCCTGTTTTGTTTAATATTGGTTTACACAGAATCTCCTGGCTGCCAAATCGTAATTATCAAGCAAACAGACCAACACCACCCACAGGGAAGGGAATGCATTGGCTGAATTCTACCTTTACTAAATTCACCATAAGTATTATGGCAAACATGGGTCCATTATTTGTGCCTATGTTCCGTTTTTTTCCTTCAATTTCCTGTTTTTGTTAATTTGTGGTTCAAAAGCAAGCGTGTGATTTTTTTTTATTATTTCCCACAACTAAAAAACCCTCACCAATTTTTCTTACTTTTAGTCTTTGGTGTTGTTAATTAAATAAAAAATTGCCTTTGTAATCCAAACATGCAGGAAGGCACACACACACACACACACACAAGCACAAACACACACACACTATTGCTATTTTACACTCAATTAGTGTTCTTCAGTTTCTCAGAAGTCTCTTTCTCTCTCTACCCCTTAACTCTGCCCTCCTCTCTCAACAGCATGTTTCCATCAGCACATGACCCCCCCCCCCCCCCCCCCCCCCCCCCCCCCCCCCCCCCCCCCTCTTCC
>NC_060155.1:18661719-18686045 GCF_021292245.1 Micropterus dolomieu | reverse complement strand
CAGCACATGCCCCCCCCCCCCCCCCTTCCATCCTTCCTCTCCTCTTTTGTGTCATTAAGTTTTTAAGAATAACCCTGGGCTGCACAACAGATGCTGCGGAGGTAAAAGAGCTTACGCGCACAAACATGACATCAACAGGACAAGCTATTGTGTTAAAAAGGATAGAGCTGTTACAGCTCTCTATTAGTGAGACTGAGAAGTCTTTCTGCTAGAATCAGCCACATTATAAAGAAATCTCACTATCCAGCGTGGCTTTCTCTCTCTGCCTTTCACTCTTTATTATTCAAAACTCTCCTCCAAAAAGGATGTTTTTCTCTGAAAACTATGCTTGAAGGGACAGCTCCTGGAAAGCGTTCTCTTCTTTTTGTCGTGGGTAAAAACTGAACCACACTGCAAGACGGTGATCAATAGAGTTCTGTTTGATCTTACTTCTGTGGAAAGACTAACTAGACATCCACATAATCACTTTTACAATTATTATAAGATTTTCAGGCATTTTCTTGAACAGATTGCGGTCCTTGACTCCCTGCTGAATATCTCCAGCTTTGACAACAGATGTACTCCATAAAGGCAGACTTTGAGACACATAGTAGATGAGAAGGCTTTTAAAAAAAACAAAAAACAAAGAGGCATCACATAAATGGAACAACTTCACACTGACTTCTCACCCAGAACTCCCACATTAAAAACATGAACATAGAAAAACACACGGGATTCTGGCACATAACCAAGGCCTGCAGCTATTCGAGAAAGAAGATGGTTGTAAGGCTGCAGAATCATTAGATTGCAGACAAAACAGAGGTGCACACACGTACACACAGATGCTGGGAGGCAGAAGCTGTAACGTGTTTAACAAGCAGTGTGAAAAAGCAAGAACCGAAAGGGAGAGCGCTTTTTGAGTGAAAGGCCATCTGCTGAATCCATGGCTATGCCAGTCGCTTGCGAGCTTCCCATCACTCGCACCTGCCAGCCTGCCAAAGCACCCTCAGGAGGACAAAAGCACCAACTTCACACACAAACACACACCCGCACGCATTAACTCGCAGAGCAGTAATGGCACGCACACAGCAATAACTGGTGTGATTTGTCAGCGCCGTGCTGCGTCTGAGGAGCTTTCGACATTTTTTCATGTTTTCCCTCCTGCAGTAACAATAGCATAACAGCACTTTATTAAACGAGAACAGGACAGAACAGAATGGCCTGCAAATCAGGCCGTTTATGAGGCGTAGCTGTTCAGTACCCTGCCAGCAAAGGCTGCAGGAAGTGGGTATATGTGAGACAGACAGAGAGACTATGGGCATATTTTATAGTGTAGTGATTCAAAAACCCTGCTATAAAGGTGTTCAGAATGTGGTCAGGATTGTGGGTTCAAGCGGCGAACTAGGTGTAAAACAAGAACAAAAAGCTCTCCAGCACTCTCCAGTCTAGTGACTACTGTGGAAATTATTTAAACAGCTGACCTTACAAGTGTCCGGTGGGAAATCATTTCAACCCTGGATGACTCTTAGTGTCCATTTCAGTTCCAATTTTAATCACGGTCCACATTGAACTGGCCTGAGCAAATACATCAGATTCTTGATACATTACAGAGGGTTTTCATCCAAATGTAAATTTCAAGAACGGAACAGGAAATGAAAGCTGGAGAGCCAAAGGCGGGCGAAATGAAGAGAAAAGCAGACACAGAGAGAGCGCTGAATGGAGTGAAACGAGAGCAGGGGGTGAAAGAGAAATGGACTGATTGACGGATAAGATGGAAGGTGTAGTAGATGAAAAGAGGGAGGTATGGACAACAAGAGAAGAGAGAGACCAAATCCTTATTTTTAGATTTCTCCCAGTTCCTCCAAAACCTGAATTATGACTCTCCTATTGCACCTACCAGTGCAATCGCCCACCCATCATCTCTCCTACTCTTCCTCCTCCTCTCTCAAACACTCTTATAATCTACCTTTTCATCTTGTTCTCCTTTGGACCTCTCCCTTCTTCCCGTTGTGCCGCTGGCTCTCCTCCTCCCTCCATCAATCTCCTTTTCTCTCCATCTCTCTCAAGCCTCCTCCTCTTTCTTCTCAAAATGTAGCTCTCCAGTGGCACAAACACATTTTAGATGTACCTCCCCACACACACACACACACACACACACACACACACACATTACTTGCTGCAGTCTGCCATTCCCACTGCTTATCTAATACGTTTTCATTTTATCCTCCACTTGCGTCTCTCCTTTACCTTGCTTGTGTCTATCTTTCTCCCCGTGAGCTCGCTCTCTCTCTCGCGCTCTCTCTCTCCCGCTCTTGTCTCTCTTGTGATGTAGCTTTGATCCTCGCCTCATTCCCCAGATACAAACACAGCGCACACTCCACCTGTGCACACGTACACACACGTTTTGACAGATGTATAGATGTTGTTTAATAGAAAGCGGTAATCAACACCCCTTCCCCCTAAGCATCCCCAACTCTAAATGGTAGAAAGACAGATAGAGACAGAGGAAGAGAGAGGCCTAAAATTGACGGCAGTGCATCGACCCTGCTGTAAAACCTAGTTAACGCCTCCCCAGCCTGCGAAACCTGATTAGTTGAGTGTTAGTGTGTGTTTGTGTCATCATGTGTGTTCATAGCGCACTGTGTTTAACAGGTTGTTTTGCTTCTTACAGATACAACCTCATAATTCCCCTCTGATTAAAAAAAATGTTGATGTGTTCCCATTCACATGCCTTGTGTGTGTGTGTGTGTGTGTGTGTGTGTGTGTGTGTGGGCGCCACACAGGACAGTCTCCACTGATTACATCCCTCCTACTCCTAGTCAATAGTGAATAGAGCACTCAGCCTGATAAGCAATCACCTGAATCAATACTAATGTTTTTAGCTTGTGTACATTAGTGTGTGCATGTTTGCGTGTGTGTGTGTGTGTGTAGTTCTTAACATGTGGCTAATCTAGTCCGAGCTCATGGAGGATAAACATTCAGTTACAGGCACGGTAAATCACAGATGCCTGTCATCCCTTTTTCTCCTCTCCTCTTCTCTCCTGATGTTGTCCCTTTCGTCTTTGTCCAAAGAGCCTTCTCCTAACTCCAATCCTTTCATCTTCTCGCCTCTCACCAATCTGCATTCTTTTATTTTCCCTTCTCCCTCTCATCTCCTTCTCCTCTTTGGCCTTCTTTGAGCATTAACGGCAGCCTAACCTTCAAAGAGAGTGATCATAGGGAGTCCACGCTGTCCACATACAGAATAACACAGCCTTTAGTTAGGCTTTGGCAGCAGTTTAAATGTCAAAGTTGGAGGCCCTGCTTTGCCACACCCACATGTAATCCCTGAGAGAGAGGCACAGCGATATGAAGTGACACCAAGTGGAAGATTTGGTGCTGTAGTGAGTATTTATGGTGGCAATACAGAGTGAATGAGACCTTCTCAATTTAATGTAGCAGCCATGTGCATTGTAACAAGATAATATGTCAGCCAGCATGTGGCTCTTTTGCATTTTTGGTCAACAATGGAAGTCTATCCCTCTCTTCTCTCTCCACTGTTCTCCTGATCTGGAATATCATGGAAATCATTTACTGTAAACTGTTTTACTCTCCCCGTGAGTTTGCTTCATTCACTCTGGTCTTTACATTCTGCTGCAGGCTAACATGCACAACGCACAGCGCATGCTGGCTGACCGGATACTGTGTGTGGAGCATACAAACCCGGACTCCCTTGTTATTGTTCTTGGTGACTTTAACAAAGGAAACCTTAGCTAAGCACTCCCCAAACACAGACAGTTTTGTCCAAGCAGAGAGGGTGGACGGGTCGACACTTTAGATCACTGCTACACCACAGTTAGAAGTGCCTATCAGGTGAACCACGACATGGTTCTGATTCCTGCATAGAGGCAGAAACTAAAGCTATGTAAAGCTGTGGTGAGGACCTCCAGGTGTGTTTGGAGTGCACTGACTGGGATTTTTTCAGGACTACTACCAACAATCTGGATGAGTTTACTGATGCTGTGACGTCCTACATCAGCTTCTGTGAGGACAGCTGTATACCAACACGCACCGGGGCGAGTTATAACAATGACATACCCTGGTTTACAGCCAAACTCAGACAGCTATGGTTGGGAAAGAAGGAGGCATATAGGAGTGGGGACAGGGCCGGGCCAGGCCAGTTCCACCCCCTCCCCTACTCTCTCAAGAGGGAAGTCAACAGACTATTCAGGAGGCAGAAACGCTGCAAAGCAGCCGGGCCAGACTGTGTCTCCCCATCCACCCTGAAGCACTGTGCTGATCAGCTGTGTTCATAGACATTTTTAACACCTCACTGGAGACATGCCATGTGCCAGTTTGCTTCAAAGCCTCCACCATCATCCCTGTCCCCAAAAAACCAAGGACCACAGGACTAAACAACTACAGACCCATCGCCCTGACCTCTGTGGTAATGTCCTTTGAATGCCTTGTGTTGTCCCACCTTAAATCCATCACTGATCCACTCTTGGACCCCCTGCAGTTTGCCTACAGAGCCACCAGGTCTGTAGATAATGCAGTAAAAATGGCCCTTCACTACATCCTTCAGCACCTAGACTCCCCAGGAACCTACGCCAGGATCCTAATTATGGATTTCAGCTCTGATTCAACACCATCATCCCGGCCTTGCTGCAGGACAAGCTCTCTCAGCTGAACGTACCTGACTCCACCTGTAGGTGGATCAATGACTTCCTGACAGACAGGAAGCAGCCCGTGAAGCTGGGAAAACATGTCTCTGATTCCAGGACCATCAGCACTGGTTCCCCTCAAGGCTGCGTTCTTTCCCCTCTTCTCTTCTCCCTGTACACCAACAGCTGCACCTCCAGTCACCAGTCCATGAAGCTCCTGAAGTTTGCGGATGACACCACCCTCATTGGGCTCATCTCAGGTGGGAACGAGTCCGCCTACAGGTGGGAGATCGACCATCTGGTGACCTGGTGCAGCCAGAACAGTCTGGAGCTCAACGCTCAGACAGTGGAGATGGTTGTGCATTTTAGAAAGAGCCCAGCCCCACCCTCCCCCATCATCCTGTGTGACTCCCCAGTCACTGTGGACTCCTTCCGCTTCCTGGGCACCATCATCTCCCAGGACCTCAAGTGGGAGCTGAAAATCACCTCCCTCACCAAAAAGGCCCAGCAGAGGATGTACTTCCTGTGGCAGCTGAAGAAGTTCAGCCTACCAAAGACAATGATGGTGCACTTCTACACCTCCATCATTGAGTCCATCCACACCTCCTCCATCACCATCTGGTACACTGCTGCCACTGACATGGACAAAGGCAGGCTGCAGTGTATCGTTCGCTCTGCAGAGAAGGTGATTGGCTGCAATGTTCCATCACTTCAGGACCTGTACGCCTCCAGGACTCTGAAGCGAGCAGGAAAGAATACAGCTGACCCCTCCCACCCTGGACCCTACGGTCCATCAGGACCAAAACCTCTCGCCACAAAAACAGCTTCTTCCCATCTACAGCTAGTCTGGGTCCCCCACTGACACTCTCCCCTTGCAAATAATACAAATATCTCTGCACATGTAAATACTATTTCATTTCATTTCTTATCATACACAAACCTGGCACATTACACATATTTGTTGTTAATTGTTAATCGTTGTTATATTGTCAGTTTATGTATTAATGTACGCAATATTCTTTTCCGTTTCAATACATCTTGCATAACACATCCTGGAATATTGCACTTGTAAATATCTGCAACATTGTTCTTTCTCTGCAAATAGCTGTATTATTTTTCTCGATTCTTTTTATTATTCTTATATAACTTACATTGTTTATTCCATATTTATATGTTTCTAGATTTATTTATGTCAGCTGCATGTTTGTCTAAGGACCTCATCACCAAAGCAAATTCCTCGTATGTGAAAAACACTACTTGGCAATAAAGCTCCTTCTGATTCTGATTCTATGGAATAGAGGAAAGAGATCAGGCTTTGGATACACAGCCTATACTTAGCTGTTGGACACATTTGTAGTTTTTGGTCTTTTCATGGGATTCGTTCATAATAACCACAAATTAAAAAGATAATGACCAGACTGATCCTTCTGTATTTCATGTGTTAAATACATGATTTACAAACACACTTGTTTAGGGTACTCATTTGGTTTTTGAAATTTCCTGGCGCCTTTCCGGGCTGCCTGCCACATGTTAGTACCAACACTACACTTTACCTCTGCCCTCTGCTCTTCGCCCCATCTTGTGGTGCTTATAGCTCATACTGATCATGTCTAGAGGACCTTTGTGTCTCTTTTTTTTTTTTTTTTTACCCTACCTTCCGCTGACAACGAAGCAAGTCACCAGGAAGATGAGCAGAACGATTCCCCCAGCGATGGACACAGCCAGAATGGTGGACTGGTTAGGGTCCCCGATAGCAAAAACATCTATTAAGGAGACAAAGGGAACACAGTGGATTAATAAACAAAAGCATAAAGAAGGATGGAAAGAAGCTGAGGTTGTTTTCGGCGGGAGGAAAGTGAGAGGAGAAAAGACGAAGAGAGTCTGGGAGTAAAACAGACAGGAAAGTGAGTGTGGTGGAGGAAAGAGGGAGAGAGAATGAAATATGAGAGCAATAGAAAAGAAGATAAAAGAGGTTGAAGAAGAGGGAAAAAGAGAGAGCAGCAAACGAGTAAAAGAGAGGATAAAAGAGAGGAGCGAGGGTGGTGGGTGGAATAGTAAGTAAGGTCCTTGATGAAAAGCGCTCTCCCTCTCTGCATCGCCTGTGAGGGTATGAGAGTGGACGTGAAAGCCATTCCCATTCGGCCGCGCTGTCCAAATGGATATGTTAACATTGCACATAACAAGGCTACCGCCAAGAACTTTCTGCAAAGATGCATTGATTTTTACGCCACCCCAAACGAGCCATTACTCAAAACAAATACCTCATTTATCTGGCTTAGCTAAGCATGAGCAGGCACGTGTGTCTGTATGTGTATGAATATATGAGTGTGTGCGTGTGTGTGTGTGTTGAAGAGGCAAATTAGAGCCCCTAGGCAAGGCACAGGTAAGCATTGATCTCCTATTACATTTACTGCCGCACACATGCACAGCCTTCTTTAACAATCAATGGAATTGATCTGATTAGATAACCTTGAAATGTTTGCTGCGTGGTCAGCTGAATCTTGTATTTTAGAGCACTGAACTCAGATATGAATCTGCTGTATGAAGGTTCAGTAACAGCACTAGACACCAGTGACACGCAACCTGGGTTCTGTATTTTACTGTCATCTTCCAGATATTTGTTGCAGAACAGGAATAGAAACCCTACTTTGAATTACTTTTACTGATTATTGAATGATTAGTAGGCTAATGTGTGCCTGTTGTATGCTACGTTGACAATCTACAGCGCAGTGCCATACATTACCTGATTTATCCCCTCTGCCTGCCTGTCTGGGAATCAATGTTCACTTTGAAGAGCACATTATGGGGCTTCTAAAGCAGAAAATCCTAGAGCACATAATGAAGCGATAATGAAAGTGGATGACAGCAAACAAATGAGAAAAGGAGTGACAGAGAGGCTAAAAACATTAGGAGAGAGCTATAGCATAGAATGCCCATAGCTGTGAGGCCTGGCCCCACTGGCCTGGATCGACCCCGGCATAGATTTCTCTTTTTTTGACTCTTCCTCTCCTCCAAACCATAAGTCCAGAATACATTTCTAAATGCAAGTGGTCAGTCTCCTTTACTCAGAAGAGGGAAAAAAATCCCGCTCTATACAGAGCACTGCCGTTGCAGTATAGTTGCAGGTGGGGAAAATTAAACATCATCTAGGTAGTAAGATGTCCAGTCAAGTTTAAATTTATTCACCCGATGGCTACATAACATCTGAGGATGCTTGGTGTTTTCATTTTCTGTCTTTTCAATTCATGGTTTTCATTGTGGGTGCAAACTTCTTCTACCCGTAAGATTTTGCTCCTGTCGTTGGTGTGAATCAAAACCTCACAATCCAGGAAAGCATGTTTGCTTTGATTCATTGTGTAATTGGGTTGTCTCCTTTTTACCTGATACTTTTTATTATTAGGATACCTTTAAGCCACTGGTTCAGATA
This sequence comes from Micropterus dolomieu, assembly GCF_021292245.1. Classification (NCBI taxonomy): domain Eukaryota; kingdom Metazoa; phylum Chordata; class Actinopteri; order Centrarchiformes; family Centrarchidae; genus Micropterus; species Micropterus dolomieu. Next base: position 18,677,996 of record NC_060155.1, on the reverse strand, counting down.
TGTAGATGACACAGCCTGTGAGGCTGCTGAGGTTTTTCTGTCTGACAACAGAACTGAAGAAGCCATTCGGGTGAAAAGTGAGCTATTTCATGACCATCTGGCAGATTGATTTAAACTGCAGGGGGGATGAATCAGGGTCTTACTACACTGTGATATAATATGCCATACTCTTTGCTCTGCAGTCAATCTTTGTGATTCTTGACTCAGGTATAAATCATGTCCACAGACGAGGTAATGTATTGAAGTTGAATTCATGTTATATTTAGTCTTGTTTGCCAAATTCCTCCCTCACACATAATCCAATGTTACCCATAAGTTACACTATAGCACTTAGACGGGTTAAAGTGGATATGACGCCAGCAGCAGGCGAGTAAATGAAACGCACAATTACCTTGAATGAAATTGTTGTAAGTACACAATTCAACAAAATATTTAACATAGGTCTAGTGTTTTTTTTGATAATTTAATGTGGAAATGCATATTATACATTTAAATAATTGGCATGTAGCTATTTATAGTGTAGCAACTGACTGCTATTCCAATTTTTATCGGAAAACCTCAGGGACATTTTGAAAACAGGAAGATTGATGAAAAAATTGCAATCCAATTACACAAGATGATGCGTAAAAAAAAAAGGAAAAGTGAAATTGCTTATTCATTCTGAGTAAACAAATATTTATTATTCATCCCTTTACCTTCGTGGCTGGTTTCCAATTCAATCTCTCCACCGTAGCTCCCGTAGCCCACATTGGTTCGAGCCCTGACCCTGAACACATAGGTGGTCCCTGGCTTCAGCCCGTCCACTGTCATCATGTTGGAGCTAGTCCTCAAGACCGTGTAGTTCTGCTCCCGCTGATTCTGAAGTGGAAGAAAGAGCAGGAGGAGAGTTCAGTAGATACTATTAGGTGTCAGAGAAATAAAGTGATTGTGGGTAAAAAGAGGATGAAATTATATAAATACTCAAAAGTGTTATATAAAGAGCAATGGACTGTCTTATCGAGGGAGACAGAAAAAAAACTGGAAAGTCTGAAAATAATAGAAAGCTCAAATATTTTAATTTAAACGTCTCCATGGGGCCACATACACCTCACTTAGTTTTCATTTGTTCATCACTGGACCATTTGGTCACATTTATACATGAGCATCTGTCAAGTCCCAAATCACACCCTCTTTACTCTTCATTCCCCCGACTACCTTGCAGGTGTGTGTGTGTGTGTGTGTGTGAGTGTGTTTGCGCACGCACTTACAAATATGTGTGTAGGTAGATGAATAAAGAATAAGTGTGCCTGTCAGTAAGCTGATTCCCTGCAGAGAGGCTGATACTCTACCTAATGGAAGACACTCTACAACACGGATTAACACTATTTTACTGCTAATGCCTGCTAACACACACACACACACACACACACACACACACACACACACACACACACACACACACAGGCTTAATTTCATCACCTTGGCCATGTTTTACAAGGTTTGTTCGACAGATGTGTTGTTAATTGGCTTGGTGTGAGGAATAGGGGAGAAGGGAGGTATATGGTGATGGAGATGGAGAGATAGAGAGATTGGAGAGAGAGATGTGTACGTAATGAGTAGTCATTACAGACATGCCTAAGGCAAAACTCAAGTCCTGTGAGCCTAGACAACATGTAGATTAAAGAGAACAAAAGGAGAGGAAAGAAACATTTTGAGTTAAACAAGTGAAAGAGTTGCTCCAGAGTTTAGCATTGCATTTAAAGAAATTGTTTGTCAGTTTTGTAAATATGCTTATGTCCTTTCTTGGTGAGAGTAAGATGAGAAGATGGAGATTTGGTATTATTGTCTTTACACTTGTTAAAGCACTTTGTAACTTGTTTTTGAAAAGTGCTCTACAAATAAAGATTATTATTATTATTATATTATTATTACTCTCGTGTCTGCATGCTAAACATGAGGCTACAGGTAGCAGCTGGTTAGCTAATTTTAGCACACAAATTGGAAACAGCTAGCCTGGCTCTGTATAAAGGTAACAAAATCTGCCTACCAGCACCTTTAAAATTCACAAATTATCATATGTTACATATGTCTTTTGTTAATCCATACAGAAACTGTGGTGCAAAAACAACAATCTGCTGTTTTATTTTGTGGCAAATAATTCCTCGTAAAGCAGCAAATTGTATGGATTAAACAAACTACATGGAATGGGTAATTCTTGAGCTTGAAGGTGGATTTGTTTAACCTTTGGACACTAAGCTAGCTATTTTCCCCTTGATTTTCCTCAGAATTTGAGCTAAAATAAATCGACTGCAAGCAATAGCTTAATATTTTCCACACAGACATGGAAGTGGTATCGATCTTCTAATCTAACCCTCAGTAAGAGAATACCAAATACCTCCCAACATGACTCCCAAATACCTCCAAAAAATGTCAAAGTATTTCTTCAAAGCTTTTCCCCACTACCAGGTTGCAACACGGGTTTTCTGTTAAAAAAACAACTAATCTGATGATCATGTGTCAAACTGGTTGAGTGGCCCTTTAAAAATGTGTGTCTCTCTCTCACCTTCTCATAGTAGATGACCTCATACTCCACTATCACTTCATTGGGTCTCTCTGGACCCTGCCAGGCCAAAGTCACACTGTCCTTGCTCCGCCTCTCCTTCAACACAACGCTCACTGTAGGAAAACAAAGAACAAGTGAGGAAAAGCATGAGCACCAAAGAGAGAGTAAAGTTCAACGAGATGAGGGGGGGAAAGCATGTAAAGAGGCAGATTTAGATGGATTCCTACTGTGCTATAATGAGAAGACCCATATTTGAAGTGTGTGTCATGTAATTTTGCTAATGAGTGGGCTTACAAGGTGTTTCATACTTGTGTGATCACAGCATTCTACGGTGTGTGTATGGTCTGTGATCTGCTCGTATTATTAATGTGCAAACCCTGCGACTGATTCTCTGCCTTCCCACATAGGGGCACAGGCTTGTGTGGGTGGAAAGTGACATACTGTAGTCCAGAGTAGCACGTGTGACATGTGGGGATGTTAATGAGGTTAACAACCTCTTACACCCTTTCACCTTTCCCCCCTCCTGTTATTACACACACATCCGTAGAACGAAGCCTATTAGTCATCGCCCATCCTGTCATACGCACTTCTCTTACATTTCCCACAGGACCACACTGTGAAAAACGCGTGATTATATATTGTATGAGCAGGCAGAGGTGTCATTTTGTGGTATCAGAGTGATGCAGGAAAGCAGTGCTTTTATAGTTAAAAGCCTCATACTATTTGTGAGCACACTGCAATCAGGAGACAATTTTGATTTCACTATCCTTCCAATTCCTAGTTCGGGCTAATGAATATGTTCTATTTTCTTTTCTTATCAGCCTTTAAAAGTGGAATCCTGTATAATCCTTCTTGATGTCAAGTTTTAACTGCAGTTTAAATCTTAAAGCACCCTGCCACCTGTACAAATTACACTGTTTCAACAAAAGCTGGTGTTGTGACATTCATAGTTAAATTTGGGGATTTAGATGTACTTTTAGGAGTGACATTACCCCCACTATGCATGTATGCTCTCACCTGTCTGTGATGTAGTGACATTGATGACTGCCGTTCCTCTGGGTGTGGGACTTAAATCTGACACTCCATTCTGGCTCTCAATAGTGAAGCTGTAGTTGGAGTCCGGTTGCAGTTCGGTGACCAGCACGGTGGCTGACGAGAGACCAAACTGCCTGGGAACAAAATGGACGCTGCTACCACATGGTGTGCACTTCTTGCCATCACCTGAGCACTTACTGCAGTGGAGGCTGTAGGTGATGTCTCCTCGGCCTCCTGTGTCCCTGGGTGGTGACCACTCCAATGTGACACAGGTCTCATTCACTGTGGAGATGGGGTTCTCTGGAGCAGATGGAGGACCTGAGGGAAGATAGAGGCACACAGATTTATTTCTGTGACCTTGTTAAAAAACATTTTTGTCCAGAAAGTAGAATCTTTTTCAACTGACCCTGTGGAGTTTTTTGTAAACAAAATGTTTTGCTGTTTCTCACTAAGGCATTGTGTCTATCGGTGAGGCCTGTTTAAAGTGCGCTCCACAGATTTCGTATTGTGCTTCTCTAACATTGTCGGGCTCACAACGGACAGTTTAGAAAAACAGGATCAAAATCTATGCAGCAGAACCTCAGATATTGCCTTTTTTACTCAATGCATTCTTCTTTCTTCTGAAAACATGCCACCTACATTACCCACAAATCAACTCGACTACTAACAGATTCAGGTGTGTTATGCTAGTAGCAGCAAATGCAGCCTCGGGCTGCTATTCTCAAGCAGAGATGAGGAGTGTGCTACAGACGTTTGGTAAAGCTCACTTCTTTCTAACTTCCCACCCCCAGATAATTTTATCATTTTCAAACTTGCAGATTTCAGCCCCAGCCAGCGCAGACTCAAGTGACATCACATCAAGTGAAATTTATTTTACACAGCTCCTTCTGGAGCCACAAAAGGCTTTATACAACCTTTTTCACATATGCTGTAGTACTCCCCAAGACCTATAGACAGACTTTAATGTGGAAAATTGTTGGAGTTCCCCTTTACAATAAATGGCACACTATACCCTGGGTATATTAGGTGAGCTGTATCGTACACCTAAAAAAATTCTGTAAGCGTACACTGTCTTCATGTTCGTTACAAAATGTATTGCAGTTTCTATTAAGGACAGAATTCACGCTGAAAAAATGAATTAACTGACTCCAGCCAGAGGGCAGACACTTAGCTCTCGATTAATGAATAGCTGTGAAATGGACAGTGATTAAAAGAGCTTGGCTGATTGTAAATGCGACGGCAGGAGAATATATGACGCAGCCGAAGTTTAAATCCATCTTAAGAGAATTCACATGATGTTAAATTGTTGGCGCTCGGCTGCAGGGAGGTTTTTACCACGTGAAGTTAACTGATACTCTTTGGGGCTGCACTGCAGACAATAAATAGTGAGTGGACAATGATCCATAGAAAGTGCCCAGGGTAATTTTCTCTGAACTTCAGCTGACATGATTAGTGTATCACAGAGTCCAAAAAGTGTGTCAGTAATCATCCTCAAGGAAACAGAGACACAGCGACACACAAATGTTCTTTATTATATCTTTAGATGAAGTGTGTTGATGTTGATACATAGATCAAAATCTAGGTAATATATGTGAATAACATTTCAAATAGTTTTGTAACTGAAGCAACTGCAACTGAAGCAGTGTACTGAGTTTTTAACATAGGACTGTAAGGAGCATTTTGTCTCTAAATAAACCATTGAGATAAAATTCTAATTTCTTTTATACTGATTTGATTTATTCACAGCCCCTTGTAGATGTGTAGACATCATGTGTAATTTTAAGGTACATAATCTGGGGTACAAATTATATATTTCCTATACAAATTTGGGAATTATAACAAATTGAGTTTAAATTCAGTTAAATTCTGTTTAGGACCACAAAAGCTTTTGTGGAGGTAGTGGATCCCCAACTTGGATGGTGCTCGTACACCCTTCACTTTTCACTGGCTTCTCTGTTTCTATTTTTGTCACGGACTGAGCAATTCCTGCTTTTGCTTCACATTAAAGCTTTCCTCCATCAAACCAGTTGAACAGGAAGAAGGTTTAATCTCGCAATGCAATGATCTTGAGGTAAAAACTAGGAATATGGCATTGACATTACAAAGTAATCTACAAGGAATGTTCCCTTGAAAGAGGACGTTGCATTGCTTTGCAGTAAAAGTTGAGGCAGGTTCAACATTTTTGCTGGACAACCCTGTGTTTTTGCTTGAGCCCTCTGCTTTGGCAACCTCGCTGTGTGAACGTAGTAGTGCCATTCAAATGCATAGATATTGTCGGTCTGAATGTGGCCTTATTGAGAAGCAAATACTGGAGGTGCTATCTTTGTGTCCAAAGTTAGCAACCATCTTCTAACTCCTTGTTGTTGTAATAATTAAGTACATCTACATGTTGGCCTTTTTTCTGTGTTTTTTCATTGGCAGATCAGCTTTAAATATTGTCAGCAGGGACAGTTTGAGCGAACCACAAACCTCCAACACATCATCAAGGTAAGACTTCTTGTTGTGTCTCACTCTTATGGAAACCTCTGATTGTGGTTGCTCAAAGCACAGCACAGCACAGTGCAGATATCTCAACCATATGGAAATTTGGCAGTAGATGCCCATTCAGCCTGACATCTCATCAGGTCCTGGCTGAGCACTGAGCCCCAGGGGGCCGCTGGCAAAGCCTGGGACTTTCCTGATTAGCCATCCCAATGGCGAGCCTCTCTGAAAGAATGAGGGAAAACTGGGACTGGGGAGGTGGAGGCCATGCTGTGGATAATTGAGGCTGTCAGTCATAAATCTCCTAAAGGATTGTGCTGACTGATCCTGCTAATTCTGTCTTTTTCTTCTCTCCATCCCCTCACTTCCCTCGGCCAAACTTAACTGTCCATCATTGTGTCTACTGATCTGCCTTTTATGACATTTAAATTATATGCCTCTGATAGATCCCCTATTTCCCCCACTGTTCTATTCTTTGCCTGTGTCTAAAGTGTCATTCTCCATGTCTCTAAATGACAAATTCTTTCACCTTTGCTCCTTATTTTCTCATTTTCGCCTTTTCCATCCTCCTCAGTGCTCTTCACCAGCATGTGTGTGCGTGTGTGCGCGTGTGTGCGCATGTGTGCTCATGTGTGCCCATACATACTTGAACAAACCGTTACTCATTTCCAGCTGATAACACCAACCGTTACACATCTCACCTGTGACAACGATTAATGAGTGTAATCTACCATAACCTGATAATGGGTTTGGGTGTGTGTGTGCACGTGTGTGCGTGTCCATATTTCAGGCTCTCTCTCCTTCCATGTCACCGTCCTTTCCCACCCCCCACATTCCTCCGTCTATCTCAATCCATCTCTTTCTGTTCCCCTCTTTCCCCCAATCTTCCCTCCCCATCCTTTCTATGCTCCGCTGTCTCTGTTCATGAGGAAGTGGTTCTGATCCCCCTGGCTCTGTGTGTGTGTGGCTGAGAGTGGGAAGCAGACAAAGAATAAGAAACATCATCACATTTCTACCCGAGTATCACCCATATCAGTGTTCTCATCTGAGATATCTGCGGACTGTAACCACACAGCTGACAGACATGGATGTGTGTGTGTGTGTGTGTGTGTGTGTGTGTGTGTGTGTGTGTGTGTGTGTGTGTTTTGTATCTCTAGTGTTGTGTAAATCAATAGCAGCTGAGGAAAAGGAAAATGCATGGAGGGATTATAGATAGAAAAATGAATAAATGGAGCAGCCCTTCAATGTAAATTCTTACAGGAATACATTGCAAACTAATTAAATGAAATTTAATTAAATTATTGTTTCTTAATGCCATTTTATGAGGTAGAAATGTAAACAGTCGAAAGCAAATATTTGACTACAGTGAATACACAGTGTGGTATGAAATTAGCTTCGAACTGTATAACTGTAGCTAATGAGATGTGCATGGGTTTGAGTTTCTGCCAGTTTTCTGCCACTCACGTGTGCAGGCCATGGCCCGTGGGTCGGTCTCAGCACGGTAGAAACCTTTCTCACAAACACACTCAAAGGCTTGTTCCTGCGGAGACGAGCTGTGGGGAGGACATTTGGTGCAGTAGGCATCTGTGGCTGAAGCTTTGTAGGTACCAGGTCTGCACGCTTGAGTGAGGAGACAGATAAACACTGTGTTAGAGGCTGTGCCAATACACCTTTTATACTGTATATTCCGCTCAACAATTATCAACCAACACACTAGTAATTAATATTAACCTACCGACCGCAGTTGTGAGGACACACACTTTTCCTGTACAGTGAGGGATTTTTACAGACCTTGCATTCAATTTCAGTTGTACCTCCAAGTAAAGTGGTTTGAATAATCTAGCTAAATTTTTGGCTTGTGTACCACCTGTCTGGTCGTCCGACTGCTGATGTTTCTTGCCCTGTCTAAATGTCTGAAGTTCCCAGATTTCAATTTGGTGAGTACGTTATCATAACTGAAAGAAATTATGGTCAAAACTACAAGAATAAAACCAAGGTTGTGCACGGTAATAACCTTTAAGACTGTGTGAAAATAAAGGAGAGTCAGAAGAGTATAAAGGGCAACAGTTACTCAAAAAGGTAGAAAATGTTCAAGAAAATGCAAACCGACATGAGGAATTATGCAACAAAAGAGGTTCTACAACAGATACTGATAGGTCATAAGATGTGCCATGCAGCCCCCATGGCAAGAACAAGAAAACAAAGTTTGATTTAATATATTGTGACATTGGGTCTATATGAGATACTTTTAGATCAGGCTGACGGCCCTGTTGTACAATACAATAACATGGCGCAACAGCAGATCCACTGTCATTCCCGTTATATAAGCTGTAGATCTTCAGGCAACCGGGGGAACAAAAATACACAGCTGCAGTCGCAGCAATAATCACAATAACATAATATGACTATTGCTATGGCTGTTACGCTGGCTGCATATTAGTCATTATGTGGAGTCATAAAACTGGGGAGGGAAAACCACGCTACCGCTCAACAGGAGCAGCTTGCTGAAGTAGATTGGGGACTTGAATGATTTCCCCTTTGCATCCTAGGCAGTAAAATGGAATTTCCGACTTTCCCTCTGGTAATCTGAATAAAGATTACGCATGTATTTATTTATACATTCGTAGGCCTGGTATTCCCGTCCTTGCAAGCCTTTTCTGCTAAGGTGGTAAATAGTATTAAGGTGTACAAAACCCCATGTATGGAAAATGAGTGTCTCAAATGCAATTCGATATATACCTTGTGTGTATGCATATGTGTATGTGCGAATATGTTTGATCAGTGATGCTATAGATTCCGCCAGGTGCTGATTGCATGTTCGTGCGCTGAGCGTTTTTCAGCGAGAAAGTGTTAAGTATGCGGCACGTGTGTATGTGTGAGCGTGTGTGTTGGCTTGCTGATTGCTTGTGCTGGTGGTGAAGGTCACGGATTTAATCAAGCTACACGTCCCAGAAAGGCTGTAAATTATCACTGTAATACACATGTTCACAGGCACATGTGCATGTCCGACGCCATGGTTAACCTGCAGATAGAGGAATGGAAAAGTGGCCTAAAAGTGGTGTGATTTCTCACTGTGGAGGTAAGTTCCTCCACCTGGACGCTGTTCTTGCTCGCATACAGACAGTATTTTTAGGCAAATCATTCATCATAGGGGAGCAAAGTCCACTAGCACAATCCCCAAAAGACCCGAGAGAACACCAGAAAGGGGATGTGTGTGTGTGTAGGTGTGAAAGAGAGAACGAAGGAAAGAAAGAAAGAAAGAAAGGAAAGGGAGTGATAATTCTCAAAGGGTTTCTGCTCTCTTTCCTCCTTCCTGTCAGCTTCCAAGGTAATGGGTGCCTATGTGCTGTGCTAGTGACTCTGTGTGTGTGCGTGTGTGTGTTCTTGTTGGCTGGGCTGTAGGAGCAGGGTGGAAAAGCAGCTTTTCTCTGGGGATGTTTCATCCGGAGAGTCCTGGCTCCGGGCGCTGGCCAGGCACAAAGGACCCCTACGCTAGAGGACAGACAGGGCGCCCCGTGCCAGGCCTGGCGTCCGAACAACTGCCTGATCAAAAACTTTCTGCAAGAATGGCAGCTTGGCCACTTTGAGTGGCGCTTCCTTCTCCTGATCTGCTGTTTTCTACTTTGCTTTTCCACCTCGTTCTCACTCCAGCTTTTCTTTCTCTCTCCCGTCCCCCCTCTCCTCCATCTCCCCCTTCTTCTTGCCTCTTTTTGTTTTCTCAAGCTACTCCCTGTGTCTGCCCCATGGGAAATGTGTTACTTGACTTGGTTCCCTTATGATTAATGATTTACCATAGATATGAAAAAGGGACAAGAAGGCTGAGGCAGTAAGACAGAGCTCACATAAACATGCACTCACAGAAAGCACACACAAGACACACAGGAGCACAAAAGTTTAGTCACAAAAACTATGTTGTAGAACTAGGAGCTAACTCCAAAGTAACTGTACAGTACGTAGGGTGCTTGTATGTGTGTGTATGTGTTTCTTCTAAAGACAAAGAGTGGCCTCAGATCCAGTATCTTATTAAATATTCATCCGGTCACCAGAGAGACTTAGTATATTTATGCCAATCGATAGCTCTTAGATATGATATAGTCCTGCTACTCAAGACACACCCTCAGTCACAACGCACTGATTGAAAAGGGAACAGCCCAACTGTTTCCTTTGGGAAAACACTGCACAGTGATTGAATTCTGTTGTATTCTATTTCTTGTATATTCAATTCTACTCTTTCTCTACTCTACTCAAATTCTTTAATCAATTATAAAAAATCTGACAAGTTATAGATAAATAAGTGTATTACACCAAACAACCAGGACATGTCTTTAAAAAGTTGCACTAATCAGTGTATTTATATTAACAATGGATCAAGTGATGATGTGTAATGTAGTGATGAATTCTTAACTGCAGATCCCCTCAACTCTACAGAGCATTTTAGCATCTCTTAACACATTGTTGTGGTTTATGGCTCACACCTTTACAGGTTTAGTTCACTGTCACCACATATCAACTGTGTTTCCAGGAGCAGGCAGCTGTTTTCAGCTAAAAAGTTCTTATAAAAGTGACGGTACGTGACCTGCCCAGCACCAAACAGCAGACAGACAAAGCAGCTAGCTGTTGAACATAGTGGAGCATTTAGCACCTAAATAGCCAGGTATTTACCTCAGGAGAGCAAGCCGAAGGTAAAAGGAAAGTAAATATTCATTCATCAGATTGACCAGAATCGCGAATCCGTTACCCCCAAGTATCTGTTGATACTGCTTCTGCTTGTTTTATTTGACTGCAAAACCCAAATATAGTGTTCTTATTCAGAATCGCATAAAACGAGAAAAAGAAAAAAGGAAAAGGAAATGGAGCTGAGTGACTGTTTAAGACACAAGCGTACTGAACTTGTGTGAATGACAGAAACTGCTGACTGTACCGGAAGAGTTCAGGAAGTGGGTTCGGTTAATGGTTGAAAAGGGCCTGTGCATATTCACACACAAGTGTGCACACTGAAACACAAACCCGATATCACATAGTCAAAGTCATTACATCCTAATTACATTCAGCCAGGCAGTTCTGTACGTATACAAAATCACATCAGCTGCACTTTTCTGAAACAAACACTTCCTCTGCCTGGCTGGGAGCCGTCTCCTCTCCTCCACTTCCCTTTCAAATGTTCTTGCTAGTTTAACTGTTATTTGCTCTGTTCTCTTGCTTTCTGTCGCACTTGCTTCAAGTCAAACATTGGCTCCCCGCCGGCTTTACCATAAAGGCCAGAAAGAGGAGAAAACTCTGTGTGTGTGTGTGTGTGTTTGTATGGGTGGGTGGGTGGTTGGGGGGTATAGTGAGTGTGTGCGTGTGCCTGTGTGTGTTCTTTTGAGAGGGAAGTTGTGTAAAGCTCGCTGGCCCACGGGAGATGAGCTCCATAATGGTCACCATGGCAACAGGCTTTCAAGCTGGAACCCTTCTAGTACCCCTCGAGTGCCACAGCTCCTGGAGCACAGAGCGGCCTGTGTGTGTGTGTTTGTTGGCTACCCAGGCGTTAGTTGAGGCCAGCTATTTAAAAATTGATACATCAAGCGTCAGTGGAGAAATCTGACGAGATTGAATGTGACGTCCTTTACGGCCACTGGGGTCGCATCTGTATGTGTGTGTTTGTGTGTGTTTGTGCTCATGTGTACATAACCGTGAAACATGCTTTCGGCCGAATTGAATAACGTTGTGCCTTATATGTGAAAAAAACATACACAACAAGGGGCATAAAACCCTTTATATGATTACTGGCACTTCACAACATTACAAATGTTAATGTAAACATGTAATTTTAATTCAATAGATTCACTATACATTGGTGTGCATTATCAAAGCAAAATGCATCTTTTAAAAGCTGCCGATGAACATGACCAACTGACAGTGTGTTTGTGTAGTCAACAACTTTCCTTGCTGATAAGTGGAAGTAATAGGTCTGGGTGTGTGTGTGTGTGTGTGTGTGTGTGTGTGTGTGTGTGTGTGTGTGTGTCGGTTTGTGTGTGGTAATGAGGAAGTTTGTGTGGGATAGAGATGTCAGCATCATAGTCCAGCCCCCTGTTGAGAACCTCTAATCCCTAACTGGAGTTCATAACAACCTTTAACACCATAATATTCAGCATTACTACTAATCCTGCAAAACATACGCACACACTCAAGACACACATACAATTCCTGAGCAAACATGCTTGTCTGTTTTTGCATTAAATTTGCTCTTTCTTTCTTTCTTGATCTAAGGATTTATCATCATATCTACTTATTCAACTATGGACACCTCATGTTTTTGCTTTGTATGAACAACAACTTTGCACTGAATTACAAAATTACATTGCCTTTATGTTTTGTTTTTGTGTTGTGGGGCAGTTTTCTATAAGTGGCATCATCACCACAACAGAAATGTTGTAATAACAATGAGCTCACTACAGATATATATACAGTAGCTCACAGGTTCCCAATGCTAAAACCATCTGTCCTCTCACTGCAAAATCTGATCAATAGTTTGATTAACACTAAAAACTTTGATATATGTGTGTTCCAAAAACAATCTTCTTGAAAAACATAGCTACTCAAGAGACAGTAATTGTTGGTCCAGTTTAACCCAGTTAACATCAAGACATGTCAAGTATAATGCAGTTCTTATTAAGAAGTATAACAAATGTGAATGTTAAAATGATTGAAAAATAATTTGTATTACAGAACTACTTGCCACGGTTGTGTGGCTATGCAGGTTTGCAATGCAATAAGTGTAGCAGGAAAGACTTTACTCAGGATAGTAGCACAATTTGTAGTGCCTGAACAGAGCAGGTGCTCACTGGTACCAGTAACATTTTAGATATTTTCCTATCAGGGGTCAGAGTGGAAGGAAAACCCACCTGAACTAACTTTACGAGTTATCCTGTATTTGAGACTAAACATTGTTATGCTTGACCATTTTTAAGGCCAGAAATTTAGAGTAGTAATATTTCCCCACCAGAATTGTATTACTGGCAGGAAGGAAACAGGCTCTGAAATAGTATTTATATCAGGTAAGTAATGTTAGGGCAATACTGGTCCTTGAAAAAAGAAGGCATTTACAGGCATGTAACTGCATAATTACAGTAAATGAATTTCACGTACATCACAAAAATATATAATAAACTCTTTACAGACTTCTGACACCGTACAGACTTCTGACAGTGTTTTGATGTTTGTCATGGAGAAAAATCCATCTGACCATAGAACAGGTGTGAAAATAGCCTGCCAGGCTAATTATCAGTGAATACATGCATTTTCATGTCAGATCCTGTGCTGTGTGTGGCCATATATGGGTAGTTGTTTTTGGAAAAGATCAACTGTTAGGAACTTAGGCCTAGTAGTTGAGTAGGACAAGTTGATAGTATCGACACCTTTTTATCCCAGTTCAACCACTAAAGTTCATTACATAAGAGGTAAGACGACAGATGGGTTGGTGTCTCAAAAACGATAATGTCTTCCTAAAGAAAATATTGTAATGTGTGGCAGTGGTTACTTTTGCCTACAAGACTTTTGTTAGAGAAATACAAGGCTGGATCACATGACTGCATAGTGGACGTGAGACATGAGCCGTGTCCAGACAGAAGACATAGGCCTCCATGATTGACACCTCAGGACAGACCCTTACTGTGTTTATAGCATCCTATTATTTCTCTGACCCCTACACACACACACACACACACACACACACACACACACACACACACACACACACACACACACACACACACACACACACACGGTCAAACCAGATATAAAATGGTTTGTGATGTCCAGTACATGAAGCACATGAGCATACTCTGGCTTCTTTCTGATCTACTCTGTGTCCTCTGGATACCAGCCAATTACTGAGAGCGGCCAAGGGGAACTACGGGATGAAGCTCTCCCTCTTCGTCATTCTGTCCATCTCTGTTTTCTCTGTCTGTCTTTCTCTTTTTCTTTCTCTCTCCGTTTATCTCTCTGTTTGCCCTCCTGCCTGTCTATTTCTATTTCTTTGTCTCTGTCCTCTCTGTCTGTCTTGCTCCTTTTCTGGCCATCTTTACTTTATTCTCTCTATTTATGTATGTGTGTGTATGTGTGAGTCTACCTTTGTATGTGTGTCTTATTTCCCAGTGGGCTGTCTGTCATACGTTGACCCTGACCTCCTCCAGAGCTCCTGCACAAATATTTACTCTCTCCGCTGACAGGCACACACACACATACACAAAACCCTCAAAAATAAATCGGAGGGAAAGAGAGCAAGCTCAGTTTCAGTGCAATTAAAACAAACATCCACACACACACTTTTCTAGTGGTAACCCAAGCTGATGGCTCACTAATTCCGAGCCGGGATGATTATCCTGCAGTCTAAAAACAGATTAAATAGATACCAGGTGCATGTGTGTTTCTGTGTGAAAGTGGTCATGGGCGAGGGACAGAAAGAGAGAGAAAGAGAGCGAGAGAGGGCATGACAGGCCTATAGAAGGAGTCTTTTGGGAGTTTGGTTCACTGTCTGAATAACTTACTTTTCTGTCTGTCTGTTTTTCCATCAAGATAAAAGGCCAGGGCCAGAGGAACACAAAGATTCACCTCCTCCTTTTAACAGCCAGACAGACGGACCAGTACACACTCAAAAACACAACACACACACACAAAAAAAAAAGCTTCAGTCTTCATGGGCAGATTTCAAGCTGTACTTTAACCCCACACGTTCTCTTTCCCTAGGCACACGTCGCTTAAACATCTTCTATCAAACTCAACCCACAGAGCTTTAACACACTACAAACACGCACGCATCTTATCTCCCCAGATGCACTCAGCAAACGTGCCGGCATCGGCCCGGCCCCGTGACCGGCAGAGTGTGTGTAGGAGGAGCGCACCTCCTTTCCTCACCCACGTTATTTTCAGTTCATCACTCTCAATAATTCATTCTTTCAGGCGGAGGATGAAAGGAGAGCCCCGTGCCTTTTTCTTGGTGTCCGTCACACACACACACACACACACACACACACACACACACACACACACACACACACTCACACACACTGATGTACCTGTCAAGTGGGGGGGCCATATTCTTGTTGTAATCTGTGGGTGGGCAGTTGTTGCCTTTGTCAGCAAAAGACTCACCGCAAATTGACAATGGCAGGAAAATCTGAACTTGTATGTTTTAATCTCATTCGCATGGGAAGATTACAGAGACTTAATAGTCAGTGATTTATAAACAACTAACAAAAGCAAAAGAAATGCCAAGAGAGAGAACGCTTGAGATTGCTTCCTTGCTCGTTTGTGAGTGTGTACACATTGCTGAGCATACATCTCTTGAGAATGAATGTATTTATGTGCAAGTATATGTATGTGTGTGACCCCAAGTGGCCTCTTCCACCTGACAGACACAGTATAACCTTGTTACAAATGAAGTATTCACCTTACACATCTCCTTGACACCCGGCGCCCATTTAGCAGCATGCAGGAAGTCAAGGGTGTCACATACAAAAGAGTCCCCTCCTGAGAAAATTGCCACGGCGTGTCCCTTTTTTTTGTTCTCCCCATAATAAAATCTGCACCATTCAGGACCGCAGGAGCTTTTCATCTGACAAATAAATATCGACAAAACAATTAGATCTCTGGGCAGATCTACTTCTGAAGCAGCCTTGAAAGGTAATGGCACTCTCAGACCTCAATGATGTCCTTTCAGCATAGCGATAGATGAAGTCGGGTGGCAAATCACAATGGAGAAAGATGAAGTGTAAGTGACATAAACTTGATGATTTATGCTGCTGTTTTCATTTATTTTCAGCTTCATGTAAAATGATCAAAAGTGAAGTTATATGTTTGCATGAGGCATCTTAAATAATAATAATAATAATAATCCTTATTTGTAGAGCACTTTTCAAAAACAAGTTACAAAGTGCTTTAACAAGTGTAAAGAATAATACAAAAAAAAAAAAGATAAGAGCATGAAAATTTAATATAAAATTAGTAAAATACAATAAAATAAAAGGGATAAAATAAAGTCAAATAAGATCGGGAAAAGCTCTCCTATAAAAGTATGTTTTAAGAAGGGACTTAAAAGAGTTCACTGACTCAGCCGACCTGATTTCCTCGGGCAGGCTGTTCCAGAGCCTCGGGGCCCTGACAGCAAACGCTCTGTCCCCTTTAGTTTTCAGTCGAGACTCTGGAACAGACAACAGACCTCTGCCCGAGGATCTCAAGG
>NC_060155.1:18632080-18661619 GCF_021292245.1 Micropterus dolomieu | reverse complement strand
AGGTCAGAAATATAACAAGGCGAGAGACCATGAAGAGCTTTAAAAGTGATCAATAGAATTTTAAAGTCAATTCTAAAACATACTGGGAGCCAGTGTAATGAAGCTAAAATAGGAGTAATGTGGTCATATTTCTTTGTTCTGGTTAAAAGCCTGGCAGCTGAGTTCTGTACAGTCTGGAGTCGATCAATAGATTTTTGGGTTAAACAGGTGAAAAGGCTGTTGCAATAATCCAGGCGTGAAGAGATGAAGGCGTGTAAAATGGTCTCGGTGTCCTTAAAAGTTAACATAGATCGAATTTTAGCTATATTTCTAAGTTGATAAAAACATGATTGAACAAGCTTTGTGGTGTGACCATGTGTCCTAAAACTTTTTGTAATTTGTTTAGTTGTAACTGATTTATTCTCTTGTCTTCTACTAATAATGCGTTGTAACCTTTCACACATATTTGCAAAATCAGCTATTTGCTATTTTCAAAAAAGTAGTGCAAATTGGCACTATTAAAAGTATGCCAAATGAGCTGAGAACAATTCTGGTTTGCTATCACTGGATTACTTTGTTACAGAAGAAAACTTAAAACCATGATGATTTTCAGGTTAATTTCTGGAGTTATGAGGGGCATTTTTTAAAGCTGATTTTTAAGCATATTTATGGCCTATTCTCTGAGGTAATATATCTTCAGAAAGAGTCACAAGGAATGTAAAAGTATGTGTATCAGGTCTGTGTGTTCAGATTTGAGAGCAATTTCTGACGCAAATTGTGTCAGTCAGACGCTAAGGGCTAAGTCCATTAATTGCCTCCATGCAGTAGCCAAAATACAATAACCAACTTCCTGATTGTTTTTTTCAGAGCACTGGCATGCACCTGTCACCTTTCACCTCACACAGTGTCTTTGCGTCCCTCTCTTGAGAAATCATTATGAGTAAACATGTTTACTCGTAAAGCTTGCAGGTGTATTTTATCGAGCTACCTGTACAAGGTGTCAGTTCAAGCCTGGAGCCTATGTAGAAATTATCCATCTATAATCGTAACACTGCAGCAGCTGCTCTAAACGGCCATATTTAAAAGGGAAACATAATCTGTCACATCAGGTTCTGTGTAACCGTTTCTTGTTCTGGCTGACAGTGGGACTAAAAAATCAGTTTGAATTTTCTGAACAGTTCCTCTTGGCTGCTGAACAATAGTGCAGCTGTACTGCATACAAAAGCAGCAACAATTTGGACTTCACCCGCGCTTACATGTGCACGTCGTGTTTGGGGCTGAGCAATAATGCCTGTGCAATGCCGGCCCAATCAGGCTGACAGGCTGATCGTACATCTGGAAGCCATCCATAAACTAGAAAGAGAGAGAAGGAGGGGATAAGGGGAAGGGGTCAATGGCTGCCTTCCTGTTCCTGTGTTTCCTGTTCAGCAGACCCGCTGGCTTTCTGCATGCCTCCTCTGGCCTCTCTTGCACACACATGCACCTTTTTGAAACCTTTAGATCTTAAGTGGAGCAAACTCAACACTGATATAACACTATTGAAATGTGAAAATTATGAACTTTCCCATGAGCGCACACATGTTTATCCTTTGCTGGAACTCAGCAGCCTATGGAACACAGCCAATTAATAGCAACTGTACCCAAAGGAGACAAACTCTCCCCTCTACACCTCTCTCTCTGTGCCTCTGTCTGAAGGGAACAGTGCTATATAAGGACGTGAGGAGTTGAAACATGCGTTAACAGCTTCTCAGTCCTTGGCCTGCTTTTTCTCCTTTCCTCTAAGGGTTTGTTCACACAGCTCAACCCAGTGCACCAGACTCAGCTCAACTCTACGAGGTCTAGTCTCCTAAAAGCCACCTTAATGTCCTCAGGTTTTGTTGTGGTTAACACTTCAACGGTGAAAACACGTCTTGGTGTTAAGGTGGCTTTTGGCAACTCAGCTTATGTCTGGCAAGCGATCTGCCATGGCGAGAGAGGAGCTGTGCTCGGAGGCTCTGTGTGAATAGACATTATCTGGGTCAGTGCTGTGTGGGTATGTAGACGGGGACCATGCTGTATAGAGGACATAGCGAGTGCCTAAGCCTTTGTGATTTTGTGTCATTTATTCAAACACAAAAGAGAGGAGATGAGAAAGAGGGAGAGGGAAAGGGATGGAGTTTAGGAAGGACGTGTGCGAGAGAGGAGACAAAGGAGAATAAAGGAGAAATTAAGAAAAAGGCGGCCGTCGTTATCCAAGTAAATGAAAAGTGAAGTCAGACAGATGGACAAGTCGAGTAGCAGAAAGACACACACTCCATAGACAGGTAGAAAGACAGATGACTGGCCTTTACCCGGCCCATATATACGTTTGTCTTTTAAGAACATCTGGCCAGTAATAACACCCTGCTGCCTGACACAACAGCTTAATGCCCTAATGCCTGTAGCAGTGTACATACATACACACACACACACACACACACACATACAAACATTGTGTGGATTGTATACACACAAAAATCTCTTGACTTGCTGTCTAAATCCTTCTGTTAGCCGCCCACGCCCTTCCTACCCACACCTTCATGCTCTTGAGCTCCCTGAGCTGCCACTAAGAGAAGAGCAAAGAAATGAGGGAACTGTGTGTGCGTGTGTGTGTGTGTGTGTGTGTGTGTGTGTGTGTGAGAACATACTACATGCAGGAGGGAGCCCTTGACCTTCAAAAGTCTGTATGTGATCAACATAAAAATGCTCACTACTACAGACCCCCCGCCCCTCCCTCCCACACACACACACACACACACACACACACACACACACACACTTCTGCTGTAAGGACAGAGGCAGAGATCAAGCTCTGTGTTGGAGAGGCAATAAAGAAAGGCAGGTTCCCTACTGATCTTTCAACACACACACCTACATACACACACACACACAGCGCTCTGTAAATGAGCTCAATCTCTTTCACAGGTGCGAAGATTAGCCTTTTCCTACATCTGTTCCCTGCTCAAACCTTTCATTATGAACAGAGGCTGCAATCCTCTTATGAGATATAAAGTCTAACAGTCTATTGTGTGTGTGTGTGTGTGTGTGTGTGTGTGTATGTGCCTGTAGTTTTCTTGGTCTTATTTCTTTCATTATATGCGTCTGACTGCATATCTTGACGGGGCCTTTACAGCACATATAACTTTCACTTATCTGTACAGAATGTACGTTTTCTTGCAGAGAACAAATAAATCCTTTCCTGCTGCGCTGCCGTCAGATCCAGGTCTGATTGAGTATGCGGCTGAGCAGCAGACCTTTGATCACTGCTTGTCACTGGACAGACAGAAAGCTGAATTTCCCTACACAGGTTGAGTAACTTTTTCAAAAAGAAAAACAAACATACAAAAAAGAATCCAACTACTGTGTTTTTTAACTCCTGAAAATAACATTGTACTGGACTTAGTTATCCCTCCCAGAAGTTATGATCTCATAGTCAAATGGGGTTTAGAGTGTATAAGTGAGGAAAGCAGCATGATGTTTTCCTGGCATTCAGGGTTACATGGCTATGCCTTAAAGGAACTGTTCAACATTGGAGCTGTTTTGTGTTTCACAATTCATCCGCGCAACACTTCTGTGCAGCATCTCTTACTGGAAGATTTTTGGTTTTGATCTGTACAGGTACAATGATACAAACCTGGCAACCTAACTTTGAAAACAAATCTTGAGGAAGTTACAGCGGCCGGCCAAGAAATGTTCCAGCACATACAGTAACTCTGAGTAACACTGCAATGTGTACACTCGTTTGTTTTGCACAGATTACGAGACATAATGTGTTTATTTGTGGGCTTTAGAGATGCTGCTAGGTGGATTTTGTTACATTTGGGTAGAGCCAAGCTATCTATTTCTCCATTTCCAGTGTTTGGGGCAGTAGCTTGTGATATCAATATTAAGCACGATGGCCTCTCTGCCACCTCAACATATACTGTTGCATCCATTTTCAGCTGATTTATTTTCACTTTTAACCAACCTGGCAACATTCCCGAGTCGTGAGGTCAAAGACTGCACCAATGCCTTGTTCTACACACATATTCCCTGCAGTGCATGCTTGCTCAAGTAATCTTTGTCCCACCCCTCCTTTTTACAGTCGGTCATCATTATCATTTAATTAACCATAGTAGATAAAAACAGAAAGCACACAAAATAAAATGTTATTAATTCATAATAAAGACAAAATTTGACTGTAACTTTGCAACAAACACAGAAATGGAAAAACAAAGCATATTTTAACAAATGTGGAACTATTCCTTTAACACACAGCCATGAGATTTATATTGAACTCTCTGAAAGACCAATACTGCGAGTTAATCCACAAAGTGTTCTGTTTTTCTTTCTTTAAAATATTAGTTCAAGTCATGTAGCAGTCCAGAAACCCATTGTGACTGCCTCCACAGCGTTCCAAATTAACACATACAGCAGTTGATAAGACAGTTCACACCGGATCGGATGCACGTTGGACTTGTTCCTCAGTGATTTACACTCTGGTTTCTGTCCAATTTGAGAAGTGAAAATAACAGCAGGAGAGCTAAGCGGAACCAGTATGACGAGTGTGGTGTGACTTTGAAAAGGTCCTCTTGTAAACTAAGTTCTTGCTTCATATTGGCAGCATCAAACAGACAAGTGAATAAGAAAAAAAGGGTGGAAAAAGCAGACCATTACACAGGTATAGCCGACGGACAGACAGACATGTCATGCTGACCTATATTACTTTTGCCTGCTGAGAAAGAGAGGGAGGAGATGAGAGCAAGAGAATTTGTGCGGAGGTGACAGGTGTCTGTCCTTCTCCACTCCGTCTCCTCCATCTCTCAGGCATCTGAGGCAGTAATTGGTGCTGTCAGGCACCCAGAGTAGGACAGAACACACACACACACAAACACACACATAGTCTATGCTGGCACACACATACACGGTCACACACACTCCTGCCCTTCAGCATGTATCCTTAGGGCTTAAAAGCAGGAGAGTTCACTACATTCCCTACCAGCTGTGAGACAGAGAGACAGCAGGAGAGAATGAGGGAGTATGAGGTGGAAATGGAGAGGGTAGAGGAAACAGAGGCAAACAGAGAAAAAAAGAAAGCAAGAGTGTGAACAAGACAAACGGGGGAGGGGGGGGAGGCTTCGGCTGCACAGACTCTGCATGGGGTAGAGAGAGATGGAGGAGAACTTATGAGGGCGTACAAATGTATGTGACAGAGAGAGCAAGTATGTGTTTGAATAAGAGAGAGAGAGATTATGTAACTCCAGTGGTGACAAAGGAGATGAGTATGATTTCATTTGACTGAGCAGCAGAGCCCTGGCCGTCGGAGCATCAGTGTGTTTAGAGCACAGGACAGTAAACAGAAAACCACAGGTGAATGACATAAAACAAAACCGCATGGAAAAGAAAGAAAACAAATATGTATTGAAGTTGCAGTGTTAAACATAAAATGTCAACACATCCCATGAAAAGACCAAAACCAATAATATATTGATCCTATACTAACACGTATCGTCTGTGTAGCAAAGGTCTGATAAAGCTTATTTCCCCTTTGTTGTCCAAAAGATACTAAAAGCACATCAATGAGTCACACTTTTGCACTGGTTTCTATTTTTCCTTCACTAAACTTGGGCACAGTTTTAAGTCCCTCTCACATACAGTACATCGTCCTGCTACGTTAAATACTCACTGGAGCACCAAATGTACATTTATCCGCTGCTAAAAATAGCCCCAACAGATGCTGTTTCATTAACATTCGTTAAAAACTATAGTGCCCATCCATCTCTTTTAGTAAATTACTGTAACTTTATTTTACAGGTCTCAAAGGTTACTTAAAACAAACTGATGTAATGATGTGTCAGAGGAAGGTGCCCGGAAAAGTAATTTGATACTACCGACATTGTTCATGTGGTACATTTGCAATTATTTTTTTTCAATTATTTCCAATTGCAACCTAAATAATCTTTCTGTTTTTGTTTTCATAGTATAATGTCAACCTTTTTCTTTTCTTGGCCAAAATACCAATATATTATTGTCACATTAATTATGATAACTTATGACATCACTGTGAAGGCAAATGGTAGCTTCCATCACATCCTGGTTGCTAATGAGTGCTTGTGTTTCAAAAACTAGACCATATTTCCCATGAATTACATTATTTCCATTTACACAGTCAATTACCACTTGTACTGATTGTACTGGCAGAATAGTGGCCCTTCTGAGGGAGCAACATCCCATTCTGTCATAAAACTTTTCACCAGATTTAATCTTAAAGTGTCTGCCATTAACAACATCAAAACACACACACATTTAAACACACTTTGTGCCCCACTTTAGGGAATAAGAAGCAAGCATGGGGTGGGAAAATAGAAAAAGAGAAAGATGAACCCGTGGTTTATAAATGTTTAACGAGTGCAGACAGAGGAGATGAGGGCTGCGAGGAGGAGGAAGAGGAGGAGGAGGAAGACAGAAAGAAAAATGATGAGGTGAAAAAGGAAGACAATATCAGAAAGAATTGGTGGGGAGCAAAATGGGGGGTTTGTAGAGGGAGGGAGGTGGAAAACAGTCCCATTATAGAAGCAGACACCAGAGCAAGGTTAGAAAATAGCAGAGAAGGGGGAGAGAGCCAGAGATTGAGAAAAAACGACTGTAATTGGAGGTGTCTGGTGTTTGTCTAACGCAGAGAGGCTAGTAATGATTCCATTAGCGCCTCACACCAATAGAGAGAGAGACAGACAGACAGAGACAGGGACACTGAGCGAGAGACAGAGCGGGATAGAGAAAGAGAGTGGGAGAGAAGTAGACACATGTGACACAGAGACAAAAAGAGGAGCCTAGAGAGGCCAAAACACAACAAGAAGATTCACACAGAACACCAGAGCAAGAAAACAATGAGCATCAGAGCAGCTAAATAGTGAAAACTGGAATTTCCACCCCACGGTTGTATGCCCCCACCAACCAGTCGATTCAAAATTCAGAATGAGGCAGGAAGTGAAAGGCAGAATGGACGAAAGCCTGTACTGTCCTAGTCATTGTTTACTCATTATGTCGTCCCAGTCAACATGTGTGTAATCTGGAATTCATTCTTAAATTATGGCTAAAAACCTATTTGAGGTCACAATGACCTTTAATCTTTGAGTCAAAAGTGTCACCTATTCAGTGACTGACCAACTGTGAAATATGGTCACAATCTCCCCTTCTGTTGCTGAGGTATGGTGTTGAATAATAGCTAAAAAAAAATAGGGCACTATGATGTCACAGTGAAGTTGACCTTTTGGGTAAAAAAGTTTCTTATTTCTTATTAAACATCTGTGTGAAATGTTGTCATGATTCCTATATTAATTACTGAGTTAGGGCCAAAAACATGTTTGAGGTCACAGTGACCTTGACCTTTGAGTCAAAAGTGCCACCAATTCATTGTCTGACCAAGTGTGAAACATGGTCATCAATTCTTGAGTTGTAGCCAAATATGTTTTTTGGGAGGTCACACTGACCTTGACCTTTGACAACCAAATTCAAAACAGTTCATCCTTGAGTCCAAGTGGACGTTTGTGCCAAATTTGAAGAGATTCTTTTCAGGCGTTACTGAGACATAATGCCTCCAGCCACGGTTATCGCTGGCACTGAGGCATAAAAAGAATGAAAGCAACCATACACAAAAAGAACATGAGAAAGGGAATCCAAGGCATCCATTAAAAGGCTTGTTCACCTGCATGATGATGATAATTACAAATGCCCCTCCAGTCCTTTTTCCAGCTCTCTCTCCCCCACCTCACCTCTTCATCTTTTGTGTGACAGCAAACGAGAGAGGATGATTTAAATGCATTAGCTGAGTGTGTTTTCCCTATGGAAGACCTCCAGACTGTGTCAGGGCAGGCACCTTTTGTTTGGAGCTGACGCAGAGCGCTGAGAGGACTCTTTAAAAGCCTGGCCCCTGTTCTCTCAGGGACACATTAAAGCACAACACAGTGGGTTGTTGTACTTCTCTGTGTCCTCTCATATCTTTGTTAAAAGCAGTCTGATTACAGATTCAGTTACATTAGTTGGCTAAGTGAAATTTTGACAAGGAAAAGGGAACAATATCAGAATGGAAGCACATGGAAGCTGGCAAAATAGTGCAGGCGCCAACATCATTTTAACAAAAGAAAGCTGGTTCATATGAGATATGTTGGACTGACATACGTGGGACAGCAAATTATCCTGCTGTATGAGGAGGAAATTTCATTGCTATGCAAATCCCTCCCAAGATCCCACAAAAATGTTTTTCCTAATACTGAGTAGGTGGCGTAGACAACCCTGCGGAAAAGAAGCTTCAATTCACCACGAAGGAATTAGAATCTATTGGAAAATGCTAGTTGATTGTTTCTGGAATAATTGCTACACCAGAAAATGTGACTTGAAAAACCAAACCAAGCACCTTTTCTTTCTGTGTTGAAGACACTGGACACCTGTTTTGCCTTCACACACACACACACACACACACGCACAAGAGCACATTCGTCCATACCTGCATTGACCCTAACTTATTAGACAAGGGACACATATATTTCCTGACCTCTGGCCTCAGACTGTCAAGAGTCCATCATTACCTCAACCCACAATTACAGCACAGATACACTTACACAAACACACACACACACACACACACACACACACACACACACACACACACAAGCATGCTGTTATTGAGTTTAAGCTTGCTTGTTAAATGCGCTTACATTGCTCTACATATTCTCTCCGGAGTGATACGACTCAGGGAGCAGACTGATGAGGTCATAGAGATCACTGAGGTCAACCGCTTTGCTACTTCAGACTGACTTTAAACAAAGGTTCAACATAGGGAATGTGGACTACACAATGTACGTAGAGAAATCATTTGAAATCCTGTCAGTGAGATCACCTGTCAAATAACCACAATCATTTTACAAGACAGGCATGTAGCTCAACAGTCTGAGTATCATGATTGAGATACAGCCAGAGTTCTGCCACAATCTGTGCACATTACCAGCCTGGAAACTGCAGAGTACAACTTCTGTTCTTATTCACTTGTCTCTAAGGCCCAACTGCCAGGTTTTCTGAGCGTCTTGGCTGCTGCTTCTCCAAAGCAACTGAAATTGCATTATGTGCACCAATTTCCAAGTTTGCAATGATGAATATCTATGATTCCATTTTCTTTTTTCATGGAGAAATTAGGCCCGTGGGGACAGGTCAGGGTGTGAGTCTGATGCAGCTCGCGCTCTCAAATGCAGGCACACACAGTATGTACACACACATACTGCACACACCATCTGTGGAGTTTTATGATTCAATAATCTCCTTCCTAAGGCATACCTACAACACACACACAAACATCAATAAGCATTTTCTCTCACACACTCATACAGCTCTTCCCTACTCAGCAGGGAAAATGAGATATTCAGCTCTAACAAACACTCAAAAAAAAGGAAATGCCTTAAAGCAACTGCTACCCTTTTCTGTGCAAGAACTGTCCTGTCCTTGTTGGGAGCTGTATAAAAGTTACTCTGATTGATGACGCCCACACTGACACACACACACACACAGACACACACACACACACACACACACACACACACACACACGTGCATACAGATACACACAAGAGCATCAGTAACCTAAATACAGTAATTGTAAAATAGAGTAATTGTCATTCCATCCTCAGTTGTGCAGGAGTATTCATGGGGTGCCAAAATGCTGCTGCGCATCCTCTTTCAGCGACGACACACAGGTGTGCACAGATGCACACACACATATTTACACATCGCATATTCACGTCGTTCAGAGCAGAATCGATATGATGGCTGTGTTTTCTTTAGAACTAGAGATGAAACGATCGATCAGCCGGTGACTGGAATCGGCCACTTTTCAGCCTCATCGGCCACAATTGGTCACCGGGCTGATCAGTCTTACATATTCGATCCTGTGCCGGTCAAGTTTACATGCATGCTGCGAACAGAAATAGGGTAATATATTCTTTCAAATAAAATATACAAATATACTCCAGGAAGAATAACCAATGATTATGCTGGCACTAATGAGGCTCCTAATAAAGAAATAAAAAAAGAATTTTCTAGTAAAGAAAAGTTACAAAAATATTTACGTTTGCTGTCAATTGTAGCTCTTAGAAACAAAGAAAAACATTTAAATGCTGTAGAGGAATCTCACATGTCATACTTTGACACTCAGGTTTCTTTCATATCAGAAGACCTTTATGAGAACTTTGAACACAGTGATACACTACACTATCAACTGTAGTGTAAATTGTGCAATTATATAATCACTGATGTACGCATAAGCATGAAAGCAAATACATGACAGCACCTTTCTCTTTCTTGCTTTCTAAATTTGTCCTTCTCTGTCTCTCTTTCTATTTCTCACACACATAAACACTTATAAATACACCCACACGTGACCCCCCTGGACCCCCACCCCACTCACGTTGGCAGACGTCCTTGTTCTCCTCAAAGCCCGGTTTGCACACACACCTCCCGATAGGAACCAGCCAGCCTCCGTCTGCGCTGCAGTACATCTTGGGAGCCTCAAACTCCTCAGAGGCATTTACACACACACCATGGACCTCCACCAGTGCTGTGTCTCCGCCTGTTATTGTGTCGGGGAACTGGGCCAAGTTAAGCACAGTGAGGGGACACTTCTTGTAGAAGACCCTGACTGAGACCAGAGCGATACAGGCGCCCAGGTCCTGGAAGGCCAGGTAGAAACCCTTTTTACTTAGGTTGCTGATTTCACGCACCTCCGTGTTCAGCTTCATCACACGGTCTCCAACGTCCACCTGTGGACAAAGGACATTTTATATGTCTTAGTTCATTTGAATGGGAGCATTTTTTCAGTCCACAAAGTTCTACATTTATTTTGGTAAAATGTTGCTGCCTGAAACTCAGCGACTGCATTTCCAAGACCAAAATAATAATGTCCTCCTGACAATTTTGCAAGCAAATGGAATACGATAACTAAGTTTAAAAAATTCCCCACATTGAGATTTGTTTTCAAAGAGTAGGTGTCAAACAGTGACTATCTAATTTTGGAATGAAACTCTTCTATTAGAGAATCAGATGGCCATATACAAACAGCTTAATGCTAAAATCAATATAAAATCAGTTTAGAAAACAGAGAGATATGAGATGAGAGATAGCTAAAGCACAGCTGCAATTGGAAATACTGATTCATTTTTGTCACTGTTTTTTTTTCTTTTAAAGAGGGGGAAGGAGAGTATAAATCTTGATTGAAGACAAACAAAAAATTGGGCAGATATGACAAACTGGTCACATTCACTTCAATGATAGCTACGAGGTCATTTGGAAATCTTTATTTGTCGCATTATTATCTATTACATAATCCTGTTTTATTTTTTGTATGTATACCTAATATATGCAGCACATGTAAGTGCCTATGTGTACTTATGCTATATGAGTGTTTTTTTTTTTTTTTGTTTGTGTGGGGACTCGCCTTTCTTTTGGGGACAAAATGCAAGTCCGGGTAGGGTAAGGGTTAGTCTCCAGGAAATTAATGTAAGTCAGTGTAATGTCCAGTGTGTGTGTGTGTGTGTGTGTGTCCATACCTGTGTAAAACTCTCATCTGCAGCTATAGTATCGATCTTGACATACTGGCTTTCCTTGATGAACCACATTTTGTCAGTGTTGGACTCATGGTAGTACATGTTGAATGTCTGCAAAACAAACAGTATTTCACCTTTCAGACTCTAGAAATGTATATTATCAGACACAAGAATAACACACAGTAAAGGTAGACAGTTAAAAGTGAGAAAGTCCATCCAGTGTGAAATTTAACAAGGCCCCCATATCTCTCCAGTTATTCTGCTGCTTCTCTTCAAATCTCAGTCCATCTGTCTCGATGGCCAGTCAGCAACACTGTCTGCAGTTTCACGAAAGTGCAGCTCTATACTGTCTCATACAGTATTATCTCCACTAGTCATTCTGGAGATGTAATGAGAATGAAAAGGGTGCAGAGGGCAGACAAAGTAGACAGAAATGAATACAGAGAAGCAGTGATATCAGGCTGATATGAGAGAATAGGGGACAGTAAAAAAATATATCAGATGTTAAAATATACGAGGAGCCACTAAAGAAGCCTCTAGAACATCTGTTTCAATCCGCAGCTTTTCTCTCATGTCAGTCTTTTCCCGCTTCTCGTCTGTTTATGTATTCATCAGCCATCAAAGTGAACTTCCATCTGTGTGTGTGTATTGAATGTAAAAAGACTGAAAGATTAAATCATTAAAAAATACATAAAATGGCATTTTGCTGCTCTGCAGTGTAAAGCAGTATTATGTGCATAATAACAATGGTGGAAATGGGGGGAACGCCGTTCCATGAGTAGAAGTCAGAAGGGAACGGCATTCGTGCTCAGATTTCAAAAATATATTCTATTTTTTATAGGGGGATATCGCTTATTGCTGTTTTACACTGTTTCTAAAGCGTGTTCATGAAACAAATATAATATATTGTGCTTGAATGCACCACAAATCCTGCTAGTGCCCATACAGCCAATGGGAAGGCGTGACATTGCCGGGTCCTTGGAACCAGTCCCCAAACATTGTCTTTGCTCTCGGCTACAGGTGACCCATTAAAACAAAACAACGCAGTAAACTCACTATTGACGCACCCTATTTTCGCTACATTGTGAACAACAAATCCGTGTTAAATATATATAGTGACTTTGTTGTTGTAAATGTCGTTGTTGCTGCACTAGAAACATTAAGTATATTCAGTCCTAATTCTGTTCTGAATGTATGTTTTTAACAATTTTTAAAAAAAGCACTTTTAGTAATGAAAAAGAACAAATACGAGTACTAATAAAGAGCTGAACCGATAAGAGTAGTAGTATCAATAAAATCCTAACAATACCCATCTCTAAACACCACACCACACATTATAATGGGGACCCACTTAATTTCCCTGGGACCCACTCAAATGACCACCTGTTCTTCCCAGGGACTCATTACACTGAAAACATATCACCATCACTGAAGCTGTTGAGAAACTCATCAAAATGGATGGTTGTGATTTGCTTTCTAATTTCCTCAAACACTGGTTTGACAGATCTACTCTAGTTAATGTAACATTAATACATTTATTAGTACTACTTGTTATTTGACAACTCTTGTGTTTATTGTTGCTATTGAAGAGGAGAGGAGACAGAGGGAGATCAGCAGAGTAGGAGGATATGTTTTTTGGAAGCTGAATAATCAGTAGATCTCTGCAGTCTTTGTAAGTAACTTTAGTAAGATATTGTTGTAGCTCTCATGATAATAAGTAAAATCAGTAAGAACTGATTTTACCCAATATCATATTCCCTATGACCTGACTTTTCATTTCAAGTAGCTGTGAAAACTGCCTTTGTGCACTTCATATACAAAAAATTTTATATTTTTTTAATTTATGTTGAACCTTGTCTAAGAACAAAAATTTAATTTCTAGTGGTCCTTCTCTAAATTCCTGCTTGCTTCTCGTACTTGTGTCTCGAGTGTCTGGATTTTCTGCAGAAATAAAAGGAATCTGCAAAAGCAAACAATACGGCATAATTATATCAGATAAAATATGAAGATGAGGCAGGGTCAATTGAAAATGCAGAAAAGTGTTATTAAAGTTAATTTGCTGATTTAGTTGATTAGCTAAGCACACGAAAAAAAGTGGCGATTGCGTGTGCCGTAGGGTGAATTTGTTCCAATTTGTGATCGTCCTAATTTGTTTTCTTAATTAATCTACCATTTTCATGAAAAATACAATATGTATATACTAAGTTAGATATACATTTGAGAAGTGAAAGACATACTGAATGTATTATAGTTAACTCAATTTTATGAAGGAGTCCTCCACAGAAAATATTTTGTAGCTTTGCAGAAAAACCCCAGACTCCTATTTCTGCCTCCACCATGTACCAAATTAAACTCACTCCTGTGCTATTGATCTCCAAAACAGAAGTGTGTCTTTTTTACTTGCTTCCCTCCAAAATAAATTCACAGATACACAGCAGCACCAATGGAGCTGGTCAAAATTCAGTGTCTTGCTCACCAAGAGTGAACAAACAAGCAGCACAAATTCAACACAGGGGCTTAAACACACACAGGTCATTTGTGATCTGCCACCATACTATTTGTGTGTTCAAAAGCTTGCATGTGTATTATGTGTGTGTGTGTGTATGTGTGTGTGGTGTCGGGGTTGGGGGGGTGAAGTGATGCAGACCTCTTTGCAGGTACCAGGGACCCCGGGCAGGCTATTACAGTCCCTCAGGGTGAACTTGATCTCAATGTGGACGCGCTGTGCTCCTTCTCGGCTGATGTGACCCGTCCTCAGCCAGTTGTTCTGGTTGGCCTCCATGACATTACACACCTGGTAGGTCCGCATTGGGGTGTTCCTCTCATCCATCACACTGATCTCCTCCCACTGTGGATGAGAAATAGGAGGTTTAGAGGGAAACCAAAAAAGCAGGTCTACCAAATGCAAAGCTGTATATTTTATGCTTGCAACATGACATTTCTGATTGGATTTAGCATCTTCCACATTTATCAGATGACTTTTTTTAAGATGGAGAGCAAAAGAAAGCAACTAGATGAAGGGAAGGAAAAAGACAGAAATCAGAGAGGATGATTGAGAAGGTGAGAGGAGGGTGGGAAAAGGAGAAGAAAGGAGCAAAGAATAAAGAGGGGAAAGAGAAGCAAAAGAAAGGGTTGAAGGGGGATTTATGGGTGAGAAAGGAGAAAGGAAAGGAGAGTGCAAAAGAGAGAGGTGAGGCCTGCTGAGGAGTGTTTGCATTGACGGGGGAAATCCTTGCAACTAAAACATACATTTCAAATCAAAGACTAAGTGGACGTGCAGCCAGGGTAGAGTGACGTTCAGCAGCACAGTGCCGGCTTGACAACAGCACCACTCAGCTGTAAGATTGTCTTATTTCATCACTAGTCAATGGACAAAGGAGATCTCAGTACAAAGATTGCTTATGGGAAACTGGGCCCAAGTTCAATGAACTGTGGTTTCATGCAAACCAACGCTAAGCCTGCATGTTCTGTTTTCATGTCTGGGTGAATATGAGTGATGATCTGTGTCAAGATGACTGAAGGACTGTCTTTGTCTATGCCGCACGTGTGCATAGAGTGAGCGTGTTTTTCTAAAGTGAATGCGCGATTTAGCGCTTAAGAGGTGGAGGTATGTGTATGAGAGAGACACAGAGCGAGAAAGAGGGAAAGGGAGCGCGAGAAGGAGTAGGTAGGACAGAGCTACTTTGTCTCCCGTCATCTGCTACCATCTGTTTCCACTTCTAACTAAGGCAGTAATTGAGAACACTTCTCGCATGAGCAGGAAAACATTTCTATCAACACACACACACACACACACACACACACACACGCATAAACCGTTATGCGTGCACAGAGAGAGAACATTTCTATTCCTTAAAGAAAAGGAAAATAAACCAATGTGGTTTCAGTGTCTCAAGATATCTGATCCATTCATGGGGAAGCTAACTGGATTTTCTTGGACACACACAGACAGACATATGCAAAAACACACACATGCAAACTGGTTTCGAGTTTGTGGTAAGGGATGAGAGGACCACCATCTTTGTTCTGAGCTCATGTCGTCATCTTTAAGACTGAAGCTGTAAGCTCTAGAGTGATGAGCACATATCACCTAACAGTAGCCCAACCATGTAAACACAAACCTTGATACATACGCACAAGCGTGGGCGCAGACTGTATACACACACACTCACATGTGCGTACACACATGTCCACACCAAGACCCACAGGAGTAACTACCTGTCATCCCTAGCGTGTCCTTAAATTCAAATGAAAGTTGAATGGTAGATGTAATGAGAAGTGAAGAGAAAGAAAGGCCAATAAAAGGCAAAGAAAGCAACAAAAGAAAAGGCAAAGAGAAACTTTTAGACGATCGGAGGCCGGGCTAAGGTTGGATTCTTGAGGTTAATCTAATGTGACGGCCCAACATCCCGGCAAAAGCTTGACGCATTTCACCTCAGAGTCCTGAGCACTAAAACAGATCCACATAAAAAAACCACACATTCTCACACAGACTCACACACCCTCTCCAGCTCCCTCCTCACACTCAGATGCTTTTAATCTCCACAGCCTCCGCTGAAACGTCCACTGTGTATGAATTGGAGCTCAAACAAAACTAGCTCTCTCTTGATTGTGACCCAACAGTCCTTCAAGTACAGAGACAGAGAGAAGGAATGGGAGAAGAAAGAAGAGGAGAGAGAAAACTGTTTAAGCTGTGGAAGTCATCTGACATAAACGTCACTGACAAGAGTTTTACATGTAAAGGACGTGTCACTGGAGTCTTGTACGACATTTTGTGCACACAACAACTCCGAGTCATTGTGATTGACTACATTCGATTCAAATAAAAGGGGGTAAACGCAATACAGAGAGAGAAAGCAAGAGAGGAGAGAGAGGAATCAATGTTGGTAAATTACAGGCACGCCTGGCAGCTAAATAGACCCATCTGTGCAGAGCTGAGACCAGTCGGACATCACAGGACGGTCGCATACACCCACCCACACACAAACACACACACAAACACACAAAGCTGAGTCCCCAGGGAGTGGTGATTAAAGCATTTATGGGAATAGTCATTGAGGGATAAAGAGGGCTTTATGATGTCTTTGTTTATTTCTTTGTAGGCAGAGTTTGGAGTGGCTGGATTACAGCCACTTCCTGGTGAGCCACTTATTTCCCTGGTTGGCGAGTCTGTTCATTGTCACTTTTGCCTGGTGTAAAGCACAGGTGTGCTTTGGAACGTTAAAAACAACCTGCTCGCATCCATATTTGCTAATGATACACCAGCCACTCGAGAGAAAATCTACTAAAAACACAACTGGGAAAATGTTTGGATAGGCTGAAGAGTTTAAGCTCTGATTCTTTCTTACTCCATAAACACACCCACGCACGCATATAAAGTGAAAACTGTTGCTTGTGTCGGTTCAGTCTGAACACTAATTAACATTCAGAATGAAACCCTCCTCCCTGAACCCTCAATCACCTCAGCCAATCAGCATGGAGCCCGCTTGATTGCTTTGAAGTGAAGCAGAGATGTCGGATCAGGGTTTAAGTTCAACCGTTCCCCAGCTTAACATAATATTCCCCCTTCTGCAATCATCTGATGGGTACACCTACGAGGACATAATTGGCCTCCAAACTCTGGGACAAGCCCTGGCTTAGTGAGGGGGACAGAGAAGGAGAGTTGGGGGAGGGAGGACGAAGAGAGAGGAGGGAGGAGTAATGAGGGCTGAGGAGCCACTGGGGGAGTAGAGATGCTGTGGGGGCCTCTCATTTTTAAACATCATTAAGACGTATCTGTTTTGTGTCCCTCACGAGGAACAACCCCGACCGGTGACAGAAGTGGGTCGCTCCACGCAGTCTCAGGCACATCCGGCCCTGCACGGCTTGGATTATGTGTGACCTGTGGGGGTCAAGTGTGGTTTTAGACTAATTCAGTTAGACAGTGGTCTCAGATTGGTGGGAATTGCCCCTCACTGAGACCAATTCCAAGTTAAAGTTTGAAGGTCAACTAGATAATCCCTCTGATATGAAACATAAGACCTCCTCACAGCCTTAGCACCTTTCTCCTCTCAGTCTCTCACTCTCTATCACTTTTCCTCTCCTTAATAAATCATTACCACATTCATTCTGACACAAATGCATCATTATCTTGCCAACAGGATTGGCAGCCTCTACTAGTCTCTGTTACTGCTTTTTATGATGTATGCCACTAGCTTAGATTAACTAGATTGTTTTATGGCAGAAAAAGGGAATAGAAAGACTTTTATTTCACAATAAAAAAAAAGTCTAGTAGAAGCATCTTGTCTTGCAAGAAGCATTTAGCTTCACACAGCTTCACCAAACTACATCCTGCAAGAATGATCCCCTGATGCTTTTTTTATACAGGTTGGGATGCTCGTGCCGAGCTGGCCCGTGAGGTACTGCAAAAATTCAAGCTGTGTTGATAGCTTGATGACATGTTAGAGAAACCGCAGTAAGAGCTTGTCATCTAATAGCTCACTCTTTCTGCTTACTTCTCCCTGCAATATTTAAAAACTGAATAAATAGCGCAGAATATGTCCATGTCTTATTGCATAGACCTGTTCAACTAACTGACTGGCAAAGACACTGCATTTCCTATAGGTGCTTCACAATAAAAGCATGCGACTATCCTCTGCTTGAGGATGCAAGGGGAAATGTTTACGCTTGGAAAAGGTGTGTGATGATTAAAACGGATTACATGCCCATGTAAACCCAGCAGGTACAGTATGTGTCAGGCCAATCAGCAGGCAGGGATGTGAGCAGAGGATGACGTAACTTGCTCTTGTTTCACAACGACAGATATAACAACAGAAACACTTAATATTGATTGCATGCTGTCAATATTTATAGCTTTTGTCACAATTAAAATTGGCAATGATGTTTAAAAATGTGTACACACAGAATCTTTTTTTCTTTCCTTTCAGTTCACCTTTTCTTGTTTGTTTGTGTTTTTGTGCCAGCTGCACTTGCTTTGTTTTGCTGTACGCCCATGTGCCTTCCAGCTGTTAAACAGAAACAAAATTTTTGTTTTATGGCATTGCTAACCGTGCCTATTTTAAGAGGCAGCTATTTATTTCATACAATTTAGGCTTCCACATTTGTCTTTTTAACTGACAAAGACTAGAAAAAGAAACAGAGCGAGGAGGATCATGTTTATACAGGAGGAAGATAATATCGCCTTCATGTTACCAATTCAACTCAGTTTTATTTACTGTATATAGCGCCAAGTACCACAAGACTAAATAAGAACAACCAGCTTTAACCAATTTAATCATTTCCTTGGTCAGATAAAGCAGCTGATAGAGCTTGTGCCTGACCCAAAAGTAAAGAAACTCAAAGAAAACACTTGTTTTAACAATGTCTCGGTTGATAATGTGTTATCTAGGATCTCTTTGTAGTATTTATTTGACAGAGGAGTTGTGTGGATGGCCGCAGAGCCAGGTTCATTCAGAGAGGAGATGCCAGATCCCCACTATGTTGACAGTACATGAAAAATGATATGCCGGATGGAGTTTATTATATATATTTGATTTCAATGCAACACATTTCTTTGAGCGTAAACTAGTTACATATGTGCTATTGGGGGCCACGATTAAGCCACCCCAAACTGAACCATATTGTCAGTAAAAGTAACTTGTGTACTCTTTGATTTTCAGAATTAGATTGAACCTTTTGGCTTAGCCACATATGGAGCACATTCTCTTTTTCTATCTGGGACCTCAGTGAAAAAAGACAAACACACACAAACATCCGCAATATGGCCATACAATCAGAGCATTTCAATAAAGTGAACTTGATACCCTTGCTTGCTTGAGAAAACAACCTTGCTCAGCTTTGCTCACTTCAGCTGCCTCTCTGCTGCGCACAACCATGAAACCGCGTGTGGCATCCTGCAATTTAACACACTGATGCTGAATAGTGGAGAGGAAGTGTGACTCAAGGGGAAATAGAATTAATTCAGTGCCATTCAACAGCTCCTGCGGTAGAGTGACATACAGAACCCGCTCTTATTTCTTTATTGAATGCACCTCGTTCTTTTTCCTCTCTACCCTCTCTACCCTCTTCCTATCCTCTCACATCTCTGTTGTCATTCTCTGATGCATGATGTCTGTACTCCAGACTCCCTCGGTCCCTATACCTGCAAAAGGCTAGTTACGCAACCCCCACATACACACACATACACACGTAAATAACACCAACATTCACACATCCTTTTACATAAGAATATTTACCCCTCCACCCCATCTCTTCACTGCATCCTGAAAGTCGCAACCCGTAATAAATGGAGGCTCCAGTGCCACAGCGTATTCAGTGCAGCAGAAATAATTTGTAATTCCCCCTGCAGACTCCCGATTTAGCAAAGAGCGCTCAAGAAACCAGTGCTCTCTAAAACACATACTCCATTGCTGCTGCTAGCTCCGAGTCCCTGCTCATTCTCTGAAAATAAAACATGTCAACACAACCTGCTAGTTGTTATCAGATGTGTTCTTTTGGTGCCAGCTCCGGCACAAAGAGAGGATATTTTTTGTTTGTGTATGTGTGTGTGTGTGTGTGTTGCGTATACTCACCCCCTCGTTAGGGAAAGCCTGCCAGCCCAGGTCAGCCAAGGCTGACATTGAGTCCAGCAACGTAACTGCAGGAACACAAAGGAGAGAGAACAAACATTTTAACACACATACTGAGGAAATCATTTCTCAATCCCCCTTTACATAAAAGAGCAATAATGTTTTCCATATACAGTGTGGTAATACTGCTGTATTGAAATCTTCACATAAGATCATATTGCATCCTAAACCTCCCATATAAAAATTCCAAGATGTTTTCATGTTGTTATACAAGGGTGTCTTTTGTTGTGTCGGAATGAAATCATAAGCAGTGGTAAACCTATAATTTCATCTGTGGTTGTGCTGAAACAGTATCAAGATAGCAAGAGTATACTTTACAGTTACATTTACATTTCAGACATTAAAGTGACACTTCACCCAATGCTTCTGTTCAGCCACTCACTCGGCCTAAGAAATGGCTGTTGAACATTTGAAGCTTGTGTTATTTAAGGAGAAAGGAGGCTGTGGTCAAGTTGTGGTTCAAAGTGGTTACAATGGATTTTCAATGTTTTCATGCCACATAAAACATATCAAAATGTTTCCAAATCTTCTCAAACCACACCTGCACCATAATAGTCTACTTTGCTGTTCATCTCAGGATAAATCACATTTTTGCCAATATATGGCTAAGCTGCTTGTGTCATAATACTCATCACCCTGTCAAGCCCACAAGCAGGTGTTTTTGTGTTTTGGCACAAATTAGAGCAGGAGACTCCTGTCCGTATCGCTTTATCCAAGCTCAATCATTGGCTAGAACAGAATTATACAGCGGGGGAGATTTCAGAAGTTTCTGTGAACATTTCCCTTTTTTTTTTCAAACTGTAGTCACTATTGAAATCCAAATTGAATGATTTGAATCCAAGCTCATAACAATATTATATTCTTTCAAAGGTCATTTCACCTGAATTACAAAAACTTTATCATTTACACTATGCATAGAGACTTTATAAGGTCTCTGAGATTTCTGACACCAAAATCTAATGAAGGTGAATGGTTTTCTGTTTGTGGTACTCAAAGAAAACGAAAAACAAAAAATTGCATCCAACAAATTAAAGTAATTCTGTTTTGTCCTGGTTACCTTTCTGTGAACACTACTGACGACTCTACCGAAGAAATAGTCCCCATAAAAACTGCTGACAACATGGTCTGGATATTCCAGATATTGTTTCTGAAGATGGATATCTGAAAACCTGGGCTTATAAAACTAAAACTCTCTCCATGTCTGGATAACACGATATGTGAGAAAATATGTGTTTTTGTCATTTGGGTGGTGAACCAACCTTTGCAACAAGTGAACTGCAAATATCTTACTAACAACTTTCAAGCAAAAAAAGTGTTTAATACTGTGATTTCAATTCTACAACGATTTTGTTTTAGTGTCACTTTAATAGAAAAATGTCAAAGGACAAAGTGCAACAGCAGGGTGATTGTACATTCGACTCTGAATTGGCACATGCTGTTTCCTGTGTGTGATCGCTGTGTGACAGGAGGAACCGGTGGGAGGATGTAGGAAGGTGAGAATGAAAAGTGAAGAGAGGAAGGTGGCAGGTTGATCAGCAGGAGAGCATAATGAAAACCTGCTCAGATTCTGGACCAAGGTTCTCTACCTGTGTGTGTCCCTTGTTAGTGTGTGTTTGTGTGTGTAGGTGTGTGCTTGTTAAGGGCTTGGCTCAGTCAGGTCCTAATCAAGCCTTCAACAACGCTGACCATCAATATTTAATCAGTATCCATCTGCGGAGACTGCTGCCTCTCTCTTTCTTCTCCCTCTCGGTCACACACATTGTGGCTCTCTCAGGTTATCCTCGCTCTATCAAAATCTTTGACACTATACTTTCAATCCACAGATCCAAGATCAGACGCATGAGTCGCTGACCTGACACAATTTAAACTGACTGCATTACTTTAAAGCAGCACACTTTCATATTCCCTCCAATTTTGATATGCAGTGACCTGGGGAAAAAACCTATTCCAAAGTAAAAAGAAAACAGAGTTTGCCCCCCTGAATGCAAATGAGACTAATCACTCAATAGAAGAGGGTTGAAAGTGCCTGTTTACAAGCCCCTCTGTGCATCCATACTGCCCGTAGGTGTAACAAAGGGACTGTAAAATTGGTCCAACCTCCTCTTTTCCTATCTTTCCCTCTCTTTCTCTTCCTATTGCAGTCATGCTGTTCATCAGCCCTTACTGAAAGCCCAACCTCAGCTCAGCACACACACGTGACAGCAGGGAGGCACGTCATGCTGTATTACTGAGTCTATGTGTGCATACGCGCGTGACACGGCACACACACATCCGCGTGTGTCTGCACTCACTCGCTAAACAGCAGCGTCTGCGTGAGAAAACAGCCACAGAGAGGACAGTGCACGTTGTATAATGAAGCAGGGAGAGAGGCTGCACAGCAGAGCCTAGGTGAGAGAGCGAGAGCGAGGTGGATTAAATGAGAGGGATGAGACACAAACAGCGGAGGAGAGGTGCTGAGTAGCGAAAGGTCAGAGGCAGCCTCCAGTGTGTGTATTCACAGAGACTAAAGACCATTTAGACTGCTTTCCTCAGTTCATGGGCATTTGAGTAGCGTGCAAAAATAGGACATAATAGTATAATAATATGTGATTTCAGGACCCAGAAGCGCACACACGCACTTCCTCTCACACACACTCATATATCTGCTCAGCGATAAAAGCTACCTATCAACAACATTCCTGGAATTTTGCACAATTGTGTGTTTCACATACAGTCCAATGATATTCACTGTGACTCACCTACTGTAATACCCTTTCATGTGTTTCACAGAGAGTTTAACTGAGTCTAAGCTTGATAAATTAAAGTGTCAGTTCACCCAAATTACAAACATATTCTCTCACTTACCCCCACTGGTTTCTAGGCTTACAGAAAGTTTAAGCAGCCAACCCAATACAATACGGGTGAGTGGAATTTTTTGTGTTTCACATAATCCCACTGAAATTCAGTATCAGTGTGTATTTACTAGAAATAATGTCCTGGTTACTCTGTCTGGATAATACATATGTGTTCTGTGGAATATCCTGTGGAGTAAAGAAAATGACCGTCTGTGTGTCTGTGTGTGTTCTGATCTGACCTCAAAACTCACCAAGAACTCCAGTTCTCTGGGGCATTTTCTTCCAGTCTTTCTGTATGTTTATGAAGTGCAAATTTTCCACTGAACATTTCCAACTCTCACGTCTCAGTTTATGTTCTAAAAGATATTTGGTGCTCAATCTTTTAAAGGAATGGGTCTATGCTTAAGGAAAAATGGTTGTTCGCTTTCTGTTGGACAGATGGATGGGTGGCTCATGAAGTTCATTAACACGTTATAACAAGGACGTTATATCATGTTCATTTAGTCCGTACACAAACAAATATAAGGCAAGTTATAGGGTTAGTTGCATATACTTCTAGGTAGGCTAATCGCCTCCTCACACTTCATACAACAGGTGTACTGATCTTCTCACCTACCTCAGAGAGAAAGCGGATAAGTGTTTTTGTGCCTGGAGTCACTACCATGTAGAAACTTGCTTTAAGGTCCAGTAAGCTAATGTGTTTCTGGGGCCATTACATATTCTAAAGCCATTTTGCAGCCCACTGGGAAAACACACATACATTAACCTACACATCGACGCCATTTTTTCTTCTCCTCACACCTCCTGTCAATACCACTTATCACTTGTAATCAATGACTGGACTCATCAATTATGTATTAGCTATAGCCTATATAGCTTCCTATCTACTGACATAGCCAGTTTTGCATATATGTATGTGTGTACACCTGCGTGTTTGTGTGCATAGATGAGAAATTACAAAAATACATAGTTTTCTTCCCCAACCAAATCTGTCTCTACCCATCTCTGAGCTCCCACCCTGCCTCTCTCTCTCTCTCTCTCTCTCTCTCTTCTCTTTCTCCGGGGAATTGGCAAAATTTTGTGTGTGTGTGAAATCTAAGCCTGCTTTGGGCTGAAATAGAAACACCAAGCTCATCACTCAGTCACTCAGGCCAGGCTCATGTTCGATCTAATGACCAGTCTCTCGCTCTCTTTTATACGCACTCATACACACACACACACACAAAATGTCATACCCACAGTGGAGCACCTTCCAAATTTGAGCACTTGGTGAAAACACCGAAACAAAAAACTATCTACTAGCATTCCCCCAGCCTTTCTACCTGAAAATACCACTTCCACACACTAATAAATTCACTTGGGGACACACATTTTTTCCCCAAGCTTTTCTTCCCGGGGTATAAATGCACAGATCCATAAACATACACATGTGACCTGATTACTGTGAGAGTTGTTCGATTACAGAGAGACATGCTTTCTTATTGATTTTCAGCGCCAAACTGTGAGGTTTACATTCTGAGAGTGAAAAATGAGGAGGAAGTGGGGGTGGAGGGTGTGAAATTTGTAAATCAGGAATTCCTGTACAAATACTGTAATACGCTGAAACCGAAACTACAGTAGTTGTAGAACCATGTGCGGAAAATAGATTTTCAATCGCTTTCCCTTTGTCTCCTCATCTCCTCCTGTGTCGGTCTATTGTTCTTCTCACTCCTGTTTCCCCCTCTGGGTTGTCTCTCTGTCATCCTTTTTTTTTTGGCTCCTTCTCTTTTTGTTAATGTCTCTCTGCCACTCTCTCTCTCTCTGGTCGGTATCCACTGCTTCAGCTGGGCTGCAAGAAGCTGTGATCCACCTGCCAAGAATCAAACGGTGCTGCCAACAGCCAGACTGGCACACAAAGAGCCCATGATGCTTACACACACACACACACACACACACACACACACACACACACACACATAAAACTGACTCACACGCACTTCAGGATGGTGCCAGTGCCAGAAAGAGAAAGACTACTCAATAAGACCACCACACAGACTCAATATAGAGTACAATATGTGAATGCATAATGAGCTCATACAATCTTTTCAACTCAGAACACAAAATATTACATTGGAAATGGTAGACGTGATATATGAGTAAAGGGGCTGCTGACACTATATTCAACAAGCTGATACTACATGTACAAGCCTCACTGTTTTTCACTGACTTTAAATATAAATCCCTAATTTTTTAAAAGGAACAGATCAGCTTAAACAGATTCTCACCCAGGTTTTATGTCTCGACATAACCGAAAGTGTTTCCTGCCGCAAGAAAATGCTGACGACCAAAGTTTACACTAATCAAGGTCCTCTTCAGGGAAGAGAATCTTCCAGTATTAGAAATTAAACAGAAAAATGGGGAGACAACACAAAGAAGATGCTGATCATTCCTTTTAAGTACAAAATCCTCTAAAAAACACTTTGCCTGCCTCTGTTTTTGGACAAATTAAACAAAAGAGATAACTTACTATTTAGTGAGATTCAGAAGTGCTTGTAGGTACATGCTGTTTCCTTTGGATAGAGCCAGTCTAGGCTAAATGTCTCTTGACTTAGCTTCATGTTTAGTGTATAGACATTATAGTGGTTTTTTCTCATTTTACTCTCGGCAAGAACGCTAATAAGCTAATATAAACTATCCTATCCATAAAAATCCTTCATCAGAAAGACAATGCCACTGAGATTGAAATATCTTCTTTAAGACAACAAAAAAAAGGTTAACCCACTAGGAAAGAATAATAATTAATATAAATACACAATACAAGTACATGCTCTAGTAATACAAGCTTGCAGCTTGCTCCATACCGAGATGCAATAAATAAAACAGCTGTGGAACTGTACATACCCAATATCTCAGTATTTGTGGCGCCACACAGGCAGACCTTCCCGCCTCCACTCCACTGAGAGCGCAGTTCAACGACTGAGAGCGTTGTCAGGGCAACATACGGGCCAACAGAGAGCAGGATGAAGGAGTGAGAAGAGTTGCGCTCTGAACTTTAGGAACAAACTGGCGTTGTACCAGGACTTTTTCTCTTGCTGTCTTTTCATCATCACCAGAGGCACTCAGTCAGCCTTTTCTTCTCTCTCCTTCTGCGCTCTCTTCCTCTGTTCATACTATTTTTATCAAAGCTGTGTGTTACTGTACATCCTTCCCAGTGATTAGGTTGCATGCACACATTAATCCATCGGTGAGCTTTCTTGTGCCTTGCATGCATGTTACAGGAAAGGGGCGGCTTTATATTCCATGTATAATATATAAAAGATGTTTGGAGTGTTTTGCAATTTTTAGTGGTGCTAATTAGCAGAGTTTCAGGAGCTGGACCACACATCAAGCACGTCAGCGCCAGCATTTCCATAAATACCCACTCGTCCTAAGTCCTCCCCTTCGCCCTCGTATCCTGCATCCCTCCCTCCCACCCCTTTCTCTGTCCTGCCTCCTGATCTCCTTCCTCCTCTCCATAGGTTTATAGGGGGTCCGTCGTGCCCGGGTGCTACAGCGGATTTCCCTATCCTAGCTTCCCCACAACGCTTTCCAATGTCTATTCAGCTACTGCAAGCTTCATACATCTTCTGTTCGTTAATCAATAAATCATTTAATTATACCTGTTGATTGTGGTCCTTGCTAGTGAATATGGTGTTCTGTACAGTTATTCTCACAAGCCTACATCATCAAGCCTACCCCAGATTTTGGGGAACGTGAGAGAAGATTTTACAGCAAAACTGCAAATATTTGTATCCACAACTCAGATTTTCACTCTGTATTATGTGCTGTTTGTGTGCGTAGGATGTGCTTCCCCTTAAGCAGGCATATCCCA
Organism: Micropterus dolomieu; assembly: GCF_021292245.1. Lineage (NCBI taxonomy): Eukaryota > Metazoa > Chordata > Actinopteri > Centrarchiformes > Centrarchidae > Micropterus > Micropterus dolomieu. The sequence goes on along the minus strand of NC_060155.1, from coordinate 18,634,745 downwards.
ATCTTCATTATTTTAATTACATTTTTCAATACAGGGGTTTGGCGGAATGAGGTGGGATCTAGTATGATTTTGGAGCAAAAAAAGTGTTATTCTTCTTTGAGTATGATAGTTTTCTGCAAACTGAATGTGTCTATGAATAATTCAGTGGATTTAAATTAAATTCTCATCCAAATTCTTCTTCGCTGATTCAGTTCAGTTGCCTGGGCCCTGCTTTCTAACTTCCCATTCTGTTCAGATAAATGTTATGTTGATCCTCCACACTTCGACAAACACAAAATTAAAACTGAATTGGAACACAGCAGCCTATAGCTATACACACGAGTGACAGACAGGTAAAAGCTGAATCTGTGAAACACACTAATAAAAATTAATTAGCTTTTGCACGCATGGCTAAATGGTTGTTGGGTGTCTGAATTGTGAGCTGATAGGAAAATGGATCAAAGCATAATCAAAATAATAACTACATATCATTTGCCCTTAAATTGTAAAACTTTTAAAGTTTGACTGGATTGTTATTTTGCTCTTAAATATTAATTTGTTTTGACATTAATTATTTTATATAAAGTTTGATTTCATAAACATTATTATCATTCAACTCAACCATTTTTGGAGTGTTAGATTAACACCATACCTGGTTTCAGAAACACGGCTAAGCAATTATTTTCGTTTTAAAAGTGCAGTGTGTAATATTTCTGAGGCTCTATTGACAGAAATGCAATTTAAGATCCATAACTATGTTTTCAGTGGTGTATAAAGACCTTACATAATGAACCGTTATGTTTTGTATTACCTTAGAATGAGACATTTATATCTACATAACCGCGGGCATCCCCTGCTGTGGAGGTCGCTGTATTTTGTCGTCATATTTCTACCGTAGCCGTCAACGAACAAACAGCGCTACAGAGCGCGTTTTGTCATCACGGCGTTCTTCTTCTGCTTGTGTAATTCCGGTAGTGTAGACGCCTGTCACTACATTGAATACCTACAAAGAAGAAGAAGAGGGACTAAAAATAATAGTAATATACAGTCTCCGAGTAGTCTTCTGGTTTATTAGAAGTAAGAAGAAAAGTGACATTTGGACAAATGAAGGAGCACACGTGTTATTTAGCATGAGAGCCGACAGCCAGACGGAGTCGGGACAGACAGCTGACGGCAGAAATCACGGATTTTGTGGATTTTCCCAGATGGAAGGCTAATGTGGGACAGATGTTTTCAAAGCGGTGCTGAAGTTGACTGTTTTCTGCTGGACAGGTAATTAACTGTGTTTGTCAGACTTTAACAATGCAAATGAAAATGGCTGTTTGATAGTTTTAGCTAGAAGCTGGCCATAATCACAGAGAGCCGTGACATGTTTCCCCTGTCAGTGGTGTGAAATATGGATTAATTTCATGGCGCCTACTTATTCTCCAGCCTGTGGTTTGGCTTTGCCGGTTACTTAGCGAAACAATCGCTGATCAGTACCGTAACGTTAGCTTAGAGCATGGAAGCATCAGCCAGCTAAACTTTTATTGACCGGTAGAAAAACATTTATTGTTAGTTGGGTTGGTTTATTCTCCAGCGCTGTGCTTTGGCTTGTGGTGTTATGTTAGTTGGATTAATTTCATGTAGTTATCTCTCTCTTTCTCTCCAGCGCTCTGTTTTGGTTTTGTATGTTATGTTCATGAGAATCAGCTGCTAATTGGCAGTAAAAGGGCAGCTTCCAGCATCGAAGCTCAGATCAGCCAGCTAAACTTTTATTGTGCTGGTAGAAAAAATATGTAGTTGGATTGTAACTTCATCTAGTTATTCTCCAGCTTCTGTTACGGCTTTGTTACGTGGACAGAAATGTGCCGTTACCTTCTGAGAGAATCAGCTGATGAATATTATTGGTAATGAAATGGTAACAGCAGGGAAGCTCAGATCAGCAACTTCACATTTTACTGCCCTGGTGGAAAACATATATTTCTTTTTGCTGCTAATGGTGATATATAACAAGACCGTGTGCCTATCAAGTGACCCATAATAAATACTTTCCGAATTTGCATTAAAAAAACTTAATGGATATTGCGTCCCACTGTGCACACAAATATGTAATTTGTACTTTCACATGCTAAATGCCCATTAAAAACGTTGCACCGTTTTACCACAAGTTGAAATTATGGCTGTCAGTACTAATTTGTGTTTCTGTTTAAATTTAAAAAGACATTTTGGTAAGATTTGCAGATTGCTTATCTAATTAAGCAAAGTGACTGGAGCCTTGATCCTCCCCAGCCAATGCCTTTGTAAACTTCACGTATTATGTGGTTTATAATGGGCTGTGGTGCAGAAACAGTGAGGCTTACATTGTCCTGGTATCTGTTAGTGGTCATACTTGATGCACTAGATGTGATAGTTTTTGAGATCTTCTTCATTTTCTCTGGTATGTTAGTCCAGATGAGCCAACCCTCCCAAGTTGTAAAATAATGTAGCACTTCATTTCTTCATGTGGCTGTTGTTTATTAATGAAAAGTAACAATAATATTAAAAAAAACACGTGGTTTTACATAATTTATATAATTTCTTAATATATCTAAAAGAAACCTAATTTCTTGACTGGCAATCTCTTTTATCTCATAGATGACACCTTTGTCCTGTCTCAGGCACCGTAGCTATACTGCTCGCTTGGGTAGGGGGGGGGGGGGGGGGG
>NC_060155.1:18626328-18632060 GCF_021292245.1 Micropterus dolomieu | reverse complement strand
AGTGCAATTCGCAACCCTCACCACTAGATGTCACTAAAACTTACACACTGAACCTTTAAGTAACCTAAACATAGCTGGCTGGGTTACACTGACAAATAAATGTGATTGTGCAATGTGAAAAAAAGGCACGGATGATCAGAAAGCTGGATATTGTTCATGTTTGAATCATGCATATGGAAATATCAAATGACCAGTTTACTCTGTAGTCCATATAAGTGTCATATCATGGGGGTGCATGTAGAGCTGGGCAATATGGCCAAAAATTATATATCACGATAAAAAATGGTTTAAAACTTTTCTTTATTGCCATAACATGACAAACACTTCATGCCAAACAGTGGATCACTTCACAAATCTGAGGTAGAACTTTCAAAACAATTATGATAAAATCTTTTTTCAAAAAATATATTTAATAAATCTTTGTTCAGTCCTTTTTCCTCAACAAAATAAATATCTTAATAGAAAAATTAAGTGTTAATTCGTGTGATTCAAATTAATTAAATTAAACATTTATTGAATTTATATATATTGAACATTTGTTATGATGTAATTGAGGAACATTATATTGCCATAATTATCATTATTGTTTTATTGCTCAGCCCTAGGTGCATGTACATATTTTCTATGGTATCTTTAATAATTGACTTGCCAATAAATGGGGACCCTTAAAACATTAGTTGGTTTATTACACTCTTCCCCAAAGAGGAAACCCACTCAGAATAACCAAGCAAAACGTTCGACGAAAAATGAAAGAAGACAAACAGGAAAAATACATCAACATCATTTATCAAAAGCTTTTGCTACCTCTTTGAACTGTGATGTTGGATTTTCCTGAATGAGCTGGCAGAAATGTAAGACATTTAACCCAATTTCAGGTAAAAATAAGTCAAGATAACAGGCATAAGATGTCTTCTACACTGCAGTCACACATGGGTAAAAAATGTGATGTTAAGAAGCTCTAAGGGAGCTGCTTTACTGAAGTCATTTTTAAAAGGGATGCACATGGTTTATTGAAAACCTTATTCTCCAAAGCCTTGAAAAAAAATACCCTGGCAACCCAGAAGGCAAATGGTGTGCAAAGCTAAAAATGTTTATGAAAATATTCATGTATGTGATGAACTGTTCCTCGTTGAGCTTGCATTTTTGGACCTCCCTCCCCCTTCCACTGTTGCAGAAAGTACATTAGCCTACTCTGCTATTTCATATACACTGGCAGCCCCAGCAGAACAGAAAAGATGCCATTCTGACAGACTATGACAGGAGCACTGCCCTAGTTTGTCGCTTGAAGAGGCTCTGGAGTGTGTGCGTGTGCGTGCATGTATGGGTTTGTCTGCGCGTGCTGGTCGAATGCTTACAGTGTTGAACCGTGACACACAGTCAGATCCAGACGCTTGTTTTTTTAATAAGCTTCTTCCACCAGTATGCCAACAAATCATCAAGGGCAAGGAGCAACACACACATACACACGCACACACACACAACTAAAACAACGCATCCATACACATATGTGGCAAATACAAACCAGAGTCCTTGAGGATTCAGAAACAACTTGCAGTACAAACCACAGACACATACGCCTCCACACATGTGCCACACGCTCAAACTGTGACGCAACCCACCATTCATTTAAAGAACAGAATTAAAATAGCCTGTGAGGAGTGAATAGAGTGAATGAGCAGTGATAGATAAAGCTTTTTTTTCTTTAATAAGACACAGGACAGCTAATTCTTTCTCTAAATTCTCCCTCTTCAAGTGTGTGTGTTTCTCTTGTTTGACCTTTTTTGTGCTCTGTTAGTTCTTATGACATTCCTCCTGATGGGACAAGTGCACACACACTTTCACACACACAGCTGTCACACAGTGGCTGGTCACAGGATGGTAAATTGGCCTAGAGTGAGCCACAGCAGTGGAGATGGTTAGGAAATCACAAGTCAGACAAACGTGTGCTTAGGTTGCTACTGTTGGTACACACACATATAACATGTATATACACACACACCTACAATCATTGTCTTTCTGCCCTGCTGCCTCTATCAAATCAAACTTAAACTACTTTGCACTGATGAGGACACTATCAAGTAGTAAACAGAGAGCCAGAACAAGCATAACTAGCAAAATACTGAAGCTAAAAAGGTTAAGTGGGTGGCGGATGTAGCCTACTGCAGGAAAAGTCTTAAGGGAACTATGCTAGCAAAACACCAAAATCATAAGAGAAATGTTTGTAAGCTGGCCCTGTTTTCTATGGTTCAGTTTTTTCTGGGAATTCACTACAGGACTTATGGTTACATCTTATATCCATGAATTGAGAATAAGCTCACTGTCTAGAAGACACAAGTCTAGAAATCATCAAATGGTGTCAACAAAGGACAACAAGATTACCATCTATGACTTGCAAGAAAGCATCTAGGAAGTTGCAATAATACACACAATAAAAAAAAGTCTTTCAGTCATCACCTTCCACGGCTCATATGAGTGTATGTATGTCAGAACCTTTCAAAACTGTCCAAAATGGCTGGTAAGAAGTTATTAATATGAGCATTTAGTTTTTATATCTCTATGGTTTACATTTTGCCAAGTTTAGACAACTCAAACTTTTTTTGGTAAGGGTCGGGGAAAGATCTTTGTCATGGTTAAAAGAAACCAATGTTGACTGTTTCAACGTTGGATTCTTTGTACAACCAGCCATCCACCACTATAGCGCAACAACCTCAGCAGCCTGTTCTCATGCTCAGGCGTCACATATACACGCTTTTGAAAAGCTGTGTCTATTGTACGCAAAATGGCAATTTTGCGTGTATAGTGGACGCCCCAGGCCACGTGTGTATGTGACGCCCCGGGGTGACTAGCTAGCTAGCTAGCGATGTTTTTGTTTAAGGAGTTGACAGCCCCCCCGAGGCAACTTCCCTAACATCAACCATGGCATTAGTTAGTGCCAAAACCTAAGTCAGTAAATATATGCCGACCGGCTAACCCTACAGCTGTGCACATCGGCCAGGGTTAGCCCCCTTTGTGTGGCAACGCTATTGCAAACTGCAGCGTATCATATACACGCAAAATCGCCGTTTTGCGTACAATAGACGCGGCTTTTCCAAAGCGTGTATATGTGACGCATGAGATGCGATCGGGTTGACCTCAGGCTACTTCTGCCTCTGCTTCTATGAGAAAACATAACATTCACCGCCAGAAGACATTTTTCTTCAGAAATAACCAATGCTGTTGAAGACAGTTTCAGTCATGGAGGTACTGTATTTCACAGCTATGCTTGGATATTTAAATTAATTTGACCAATTTCAAGCGTGCATTTTCATATTTATGAATCTTTTCTGTAAATTAAAATGAAGAAGAAGCTGTATAAATATATCCTGACCCGGCGTCCAAGTTCCCAAGTTATTTTTGCTCTCATAATGCCTTCACAGGTCAGTAGAGAAAAGATTGGAGCACTGGCCAATAAACGTTCGATATCTGCGGCTGACCCAAATGCTCGACTGTTTGTTTGTAAAGCTGGCTAATGCAGCCTTTCACAGCAGCGGCACGAGCCAATCCCGCAGAGCAAACAGGAAAACATAAAAAGAGAGAGAGCTAAGGAAACAACAAAATTCAATTTAGTCAAATTAAAGGTCAGGACAGGGTATGATTGGGGTGGGAAGTGTATGTGTGAGAAGGGGCAGTGAGATTAAAAGAAGGAAAAGGAGAAGAGCTGGAGTGTGTGGGTTAGAGCGGCGGCTGGAAAGTGGTCAAGGCCCAGTGATCAGTGATTTGACCAGCCGTTAAGGGCTTGTTCAGAGGGGGAAGGGGTCAGCAGACGTGGTGGGAGCCCACTTATACCCAAACTTCACCACAGACATGACATGACATTTGACATAAATGAACTCTGCATCCGACAGAAATCATTGAAGCCTAAAAACTGAGACTTAGATGACGACATCGATCCCACTCTAATGCCAGTAAATATAAAGCTGCAGCCAGGAGAAAACAAATAAAAACAACAACACATAAAACACAAAACCATATGACTAGTTAAATGCTTGTTTAAAATGATGTGTCTTATGGTGTTTTTTAGGGCTGTCCCCGACTAAGGATTTACATAGTCGAGTCAAAATCGTCAAGTCCTGCCTATAGTCGACTGATAGTGGAATCGTGCGTTTTTGTGTGCGGCATTTGTGAGTGGGGGGAGTTTCACAAGGTAGCTCCGCTTTAATCTTGAGAAGCTGCAGAGCTGCAGTCTCTATGCATTCAACTTACAATGTAAATTTCCAGCTAAACTGAGGCTTTTTGAAGACCCTTCTCTCTCTATCTCTCTCTCTCTCTTGCCTGTCATTCACCTGTCTTGTGTGAGTTTTGCGTGCATGCCGTGCTGCCGACAACTACATGCACGTCGCGGTTCCTTGCGGGTCTATTTCAAGTAGCCGGCTAATATAAAAAACGATAAATTTGTTTGGTTCATCGACTTTGATAAATTATCCGAAAGTCCCGAGAGGTGCGGACAACTCGGCACAACACCAGTGAGGCCGGGGCTCAGTCTCTTCAGCAAGTCGTTCTCTTCCGCCACCACACACACACACACACACACGCTACGCCTACACATGCCCATGACGACCCAGGATTAGGGTTACAATTTAGGATTTATTCACGCACTTTAAAAACATTTATTGGAAGTTTGATTCTTTTTACATATTTATTTACAGCATTAAACGTTGAAATGTATATTGTAATAGGCTGTATAATAAGTTATTGGGAGAAAACTGGTGATCCTCGTTTCACTGCGAAGCTTCGACTGTGAGATTGACAGTCGAATCTGGCTCCGCCCATCGAAGCATCGAATCTTCGACTATTGGGGGTCAACCCTAGTGTTTTCTAAAAGTTTCCACAGAGTCCAAGGCTCTCAAGGCTAAAGAAATAGAGCTCCAGAGCCGTGGAGCCACCACACAGAAAGCCTGATCACCTCTCACCCGCTGCATTCTGTACAACTTGCAGTTTGTCTATGGAGGATTTGTTTAAACAAGTGTACAGTACAGCCAGCCCAGCTCACTAACATGTTCTATTTTGTTAGTTTAACACGTACAAACACCTTACAGTAAAAATGCCTGTTTGTGGGTTTATAGGGGATTGTGTGCCAAGCTACTTCTTTGCTGGGCAAAGTGACTTCCTGGATACCTTACAATAATTTGGAAACTCCATTAAGTCACTGCCATCATCCCCCTGTAAAACCACAAATAGTAATTTTTAGACACACACACATTTTTAGATTTTAAGTTTTAGGAAAATTTCAACAAACGACATATAACCTGTTAGTGAGCTTTTTAGAGAGCTGCTAGATGGATGTTTTAACCCTTGGACAGAGCCTGCCAGCTGTTTCCCGTTTCCGGTCCTTCCAGTGCAAAGCTAAGTTAATCAGCTACTGGCTACAGCCTCATATTTAGTGTACAGACTTTAGAGTGCTATCAGTTTTCTATGTCAAACCATTAAACATGTGTATCCCTAACAGAAACCAAACTGAAACAAAACAGAAAAAAAACATTAATTTGAATTGTTAGGGCTGAATAACAAAACTATATTTAGCAACCACTGACGACCATCAAGTACAACACAAAGGCCCTGTGGGTGCTATTATGGGTGCTCTGCTCAATAGACCACAAAGAAATGGGTGAGTTATTCAGTTTGTTTAGAGCCACGTCTCTTTCTGTGCTCTGCTTTTTATTTCTATTCATTAATGTTTGTCTCCCCCCCCCCCC
>NC_060155.1:18532678-18626228 GCF_021292245.1 Micropterus dolomieu | reverse complement strand
CCACCACACACACACACACACAAGCCCTCACAGTAGAATCATTCTCTGTCACTGAGCTGTATTTATAACCCTATCTATCAGTCAGCCTCGGGAATACATGACACTATTCTCTGGACCAAGACCACCAAACTGCCCCCCAGCCATACATTATGATAGGATACGTGTGTGTGTGTGTGTGTGTGTACGCGCGCTTGTGTATGGGCTGTTGTTAAGCAGATATAGGAGCTCCACCTTGTTACAGAAAACTTACAGTGGCTCGCAGCTCCTGTTCAACTGTTACTGCTACTGGAGGTCAGAGAGGAAGAGAGGGAAGAGAAGAAGAAGACAAAAGGGAAAACAAAAAAGGAGGGAGAAAATGGAGGCCAGGAGGGAGGCTGATAGAAAATAGAGAAGGGCAGATTTGAAAGAAGGGGATTAGAGATAGTTTGGAGTGGTGGAGGTAGAAAAGAGAAACAGGAGGGTGCTCGCTCTTGCTGTCTCTCTCTGCTGCTCTTTGATGAGAGTGGAGATCTATATCCTCCTCTGTCCAAGGTCATGGTTGTTACATGGGAGTACAGCAATCTCTCGGACTCACACACACACAAACACACACACAGACACACACTTAATGAGGTATAGTTCTGCCGATAACTACAAGCAACCATTATAGATTAAAGCAATTAAACCAGAGGAGACCTTTGACCTAACATTATACCACAGTCAGGATCTTGTGTGAATCATAAGAAAGTGTGTGTGTGTGTGTGTGTGTGTGTGTAAGAAGGCGGCGTCCTCTACATATGCTTGCCTCTGCACTTACTGCTCGCCCTCTTGTTCACCTTACAAAGCAATACAGCAACCCCAAAGCGCCCGAAGGCCTTCCAATGAAAAAGCTATAAGTGTACTGTAGTTCCAAGTCGACCAATTACACATTACAGTAAACCTCTAGACTCTAACATAAACCATAACTGAGTCATGTTTTCCCCCCGTGTTTTGTTGTTTTTCCTCTCCCTCTCTGCCCACTCTTGATTATTAATTCAATTACGTTTGAACACAGTTTTCAGGCAGAATTTGGAGTTCAACCATTCATTTACCTCTATTAGTTTACTCTAATACACATACACTGGCAGTGGAAAGAGGCGCGGGGCTCCAGTCATGCTTTTACAGTATGTTTTCTAGGATTGGAGATATATTTAGAGTCAGAAGGAAGACGCAAAATAGAAAGGAGCGACAGTCTGCTCCTTTCCCCACCAGGAATCTGCACAAGGTGGGAGCAACTGCAAATAAACAACAACAACAATAGAGGAGACACATGTCATTGCACCGTGGTAGAAGGGATCCAGAAAGAGAGTAAAGAAGGGATGAGGACAGCAGGACAAAGGATCATGGGAGACCTGTGAGCATCCACCCTCCTGTTACATCAGTGTGCCCTCAGGGTTCAGGCAAAAGGCGTGTTGGACTCCCTCTGCTGGTGCACAAAAACTCTTCCACTCTTACCTCTTTCACTGTTGACAACAAAGACCTTCAGATGAAATACTCTTCCTCACAGCAACGTATGAAGGAACCCATTTCTACTAAGTCTCATGTTCCCCAGTCTGCAGTTAGCAGCAGTTTTCAAGCAATTCTATCAATTCTCTGGAAGCACCGGGTTCCGCCAGTCCACCCTCACAACTGTGATTCTTGTAAATGCCAACAAGTTTGAAGCAGATCAATATCTCTGGTAGTAAACTAAGCTTGTTGACAGCTTAACACTATCAGCTCTATCAAAGGGACTGTGTTCTTAATTGAGCCTTGAGAGCCGTATCTCTCCTTTTATGACAGCCCCGCTTCTGCTACTAGACAGACTCAGAGGGAGGATTTCCTGGAATAACATGACTACTGAGATGCGTGGGTGGAGAATATGCACACTCATAGACAAACACAAGGTGCACACACACACACATACACACACACATACACACACACACACACGCACACACACACACACACACACACACAGGCACAAAGAAGAGCAATCCTTCGCCTAAGCATGCAGTCACAGCAGGAAAACTGGCAGGCCAAAAGGTAAACGCAGAGCATAGAGTGGCTGACAAAAATGGCTTCATTGGATTACTGTCCCATCGGGGGCACGTGCACATACACACACACACACAAGTCAGACAACTGGTACCAATTAGGCCAATAGTTTAGTAACACAGCAGGATAGAGGATCACCAGAGGATGAAGGACCAAGTGACACACACAGACTGCCTGGCAGATTATTTGAAAAGTAATGAAAACCCCTTCTAACCTGTCAGTCTCCTTCAAAATTTTCAAGTTGAACATGATCCACACAAACACACACACCACATGTATAAGGACTTACAGATGCTCCTGTCAGTTTATCTAAATCAACAGGAGTTTCTTTTGGCTTCCAGTTGGTTTCATCATTCATGCTCATTTCAGTGAATATTTCAACAGTGTGTGTCTCCTTCACATGCATTGTCTCCTGCTGTTAAAATACTCCTCCACTCTCTCTCTTTCTCTCTCTCCTTCACTCCCTATCTATCCTCAGGAGCCTTTGTTCTGTGTGTAGGCTACTCCTCAGGGCTGTGACATACATTCAGCACAACTTACGTACAAGCAGCCTATACTGTTAAGTCAGCCAGAGACAGGAGATCCCATCAGACCTTGGTGTGGCCTGCCATTGTGTGTGTGTGTGTGTGTGACTGTTTGATCTACCCCACGTAAGCCTGAGAGTGAGTGAGAAATGATACAGAAGATGTCAATGAGAGGCAAATCATCCAGCTCATAACATGGAGGGGGAGCTCTATTGAGCTACAGAACAGGGCTGACTGGAGCTTTGGGGAATACTGAATGAAATGATTCACAGAATGACAATCAAGTCACAGCTGCATCATCTCCAGCTAGACTGTCTGACAGCCAGCCAGCGAAAAACAACAGCACAGACACTTTCATTTTACTTCAAACACTCTGCTTTGTTAACCAATGATGGTGAATATAATATATATATATATATATATATAACTTGTGCACACTTCTTTGTTCTTTTCTCCATTAAGTGCAAGTTCAGCTTCCCATTAAACAAGCCAGCTCCCATGTTTCAACCCAGCAAGCGTTAGGGAGTAGTTAGTAAGTAAATGCATTGGCTAATTTCAAGCCAAGCATCGATGTTAATACAATAACTGAGAGAGGCTCAGCAGCAGCGTGTGACAAATTTAATGTAATTGCTGCTCCTCATTTGCAGACTGAGGCAGTAGGCTATAGCCCACAGCAGAAAAAAACAAACATTTATCACTGTGTTATAATAAAGAATCTATAATTAAGAGGGATTTTTGACAGAGATGTCAATGTTGTTTTGACATAACCAATATAAGTTAAGCTACTTTAATGCAAGAAATATATTCCCAAAGATTAATAAAATGCAAAGAAGCTTTTCCATATGTCAGAAAGTGAAATCAGGCTTCTCTATCTTCAGCATGACAGGGTCGCCTGTGTGTATATGTCATACAAATTTAATATCAATTTGCTCGGAAAAGAAAAACGTGACGAACAGTACCCCCCACCCTCCTCCGCTTTTCTTTATGCATGATTCATAACCGAGCAGAGCACTTAACGGGATTCTCCGCCGCTCCGCTCAGCTCCTTCCCCGTTAAGTGGAACCGCGGGACGGGGCTCCCCATCAGCCAGCACAGCGCACAACCAAGTCATCTACCTCACTCCACTTAAGGTTCACAACACCCACCACGGACACCCACCTTCATTCTCCGGGTAATTCCGTAAGGCTCGGCACGGCGACAACGCGTGAAAAAGGAGCAGAGAGAACAGGAGGAAAAGGGATGGATAGATCCACAGGACGCGTGGTGGTGCCATTTTCAGGCTGCGCTGCGCCCTCGCTGCATCCCTGTTGGCGGTGTCGAGTCGGTGAGCGCAGCCCTGCGATTGAGTAGAGAGAGAGAGAGAGAGAGAGAGAGAGAGAGCAGGGACGAGGGCAGGAGAGGAGGAGACGCTGGGAAGGAGGGTCCACCGCCAGCCAAGTCCTGTCAATCAGCCGCCTGACTGTGGTGTAGCCTTTGGAGACGCCTCACTCTAGGTTACACTGTAAAAAAGTATCCATCTGAACAATTGCTTTATCCTGAGTTTGAAAATATTTTTTTGTTTTTGAAAGATTGAAAGGGGATATATATAAAGAGAGATAAAACTAACTTTCCCACTCATTTTAACAAGGACATGCTCAATTGTCAGTGCTTCAGGGACATAATTAAACTTTTGTAATCTCTTCCAAAGCTACCCTAAACTGAAATTCAGGCACAAATACAATGCTGCTTCAAACGTGATAATAGGCCATAAATGTCACAGCAAAACTAAATCTTCCCTGGGATCAGATGATTCTGAGCATGCTCAGAACTGTCTTTTCTTTTAAAAGAAGATCCAGAAGCAAAACTTTTGGATTTATTGTTTTGCTCATCTGTTTTTCTAAAAAATGGTCAACTCATATGGGATCAAACTGACAGCTGTGTATCACTCCCCACTTTCAGGAGCAGTGAAAGGGATGCAATCCCTGAAAAGTAGAAGCATATTTAATCATGATTTTCACATAGTTATGGCCATAAGGGAAACAATCACCTATATCAACCAAAAGTTAACTTTTTTAAACATTCTAATTTATTTCACATCCGGCAAAAAAAGTGTGTTTGCAAAGGACAATGCACATGCAGTTAACCGATTTTAGATGGATTTACCCAGAACCACATTCGTGGGTAGAGCAAACTGCAACAAAGCCAGCCATCTCATTACTGATCCAGAGTTGTTGGGACCTACAGAATTGTCTGGGTAGTACCAGAATAAACACTTCCATCTCACTGTAGAAAATTCTGTCAATTATTTTGATAAGCGACATGGGCACATTACTGGATTAGTGTCAGCTCAGGCTTGCCTCTCTCTGTCTTTGCCCGGTTGTTGATATGGCTCCTGCAGATGTTACTAGGACAATACTGACATGCACATCAGATTCCACCCAAACACTTTATGGAGATTTATTCTGCCTATATTGCATATATTTGACTACAGTTTGGACGTCAGGAATGTGTGTATGTGTGTGTGTGTTTGTGTGTGTGAATGTTGCTGTTGTTATGTCTCGAGCAGACTGTCTTTAAACATGAATAAGTAACATGCGCAGCCTGTCATATGAAATGTGCGAGGAGGAGCTGAGTGTGTGTAAGGTCAAGCTTTCAATCTTCTTCTTCTTTAAGAGGGCTTATTGAGCTCATGTGGTGAGACCCCTGCCCCTGCCGGAAGAAGATGTCTTCAAGAGGGACATGTTACCTCTCTTGCTTAACTGCTCTAGAGTGTGCGTGTGTGTTTGTGTTCATATACAGAATATTACACTTCTCATCCGTCTGGTGTCAGCTTCTCCAACTGTTTTGACCAATTGCACCTGTAGGTTGAGGTCAACACAAAATATGACATTACTCTGGAAACCAGCACCAGTTCATGAAGGCATAGGATGCAAAAAAAATGTAATCTTCTGACAATTAATGAGGCACATCATTCATTTCTACCAATTAGTCCTTATTAAAAGTAGATGGTAGGGTAACTTTATGTAATTTAATGGAAACCTTAATGGAATAGTTCAATATTTTGAGAAATACGCTTATTCACATTCTTGATGAGAATTAGATGAGAAGACTGATACAACTCTCAGGCCAGCCATTTGGAATTAAGGAGAGGGGAACATTTTCCAAATTGGACCCCTCATCCATACCGCTTCAGCACCACCACCACCCCTTAGCTCTAATACAAAGATGGGCAATTTCAAATAAGCTCTTGGCCATTAGCCTCGTAGCAACACAGACAGAGTCTTTAACAACCGTTTCCAAAGCCAGCGTGTTGTAGACCTGTCCAGGTCATGCTCTGTTTTGCATACATATACTCAAGAAGATTATAAAGCACAAAAGGTCATGTCAGTTATTTTGAAACCCAGAGAAAAACGTTCTGTCATCTAACCTGCTTTGCGTGGGGATAGTCTGGTTCAGTTTCTGACAGAGGGTGATATCATAGAAACAGTGTGATTATTTTCTTACTGACCATAGGCCTCTGCTCATTCCATTTTCTTGTTCTCACCGTACCTTGTTAGGGCCTTGATGTGTACCCTTTCACCCTCCCAACCCTCTCACCCATTGCTGCTCAAGTGCAGTAATTATGAAGCTACCTCCAGCACCCAGTTAGTTTAGCTTAGCATAAAGATTGAAAACAGAGAAAACAACTCAGAGGTAACAAAATCCACCTACCAACACCTGTAATGCTCATTAATTAACACGTTACATCTTGTACAAAAAGTTTAAAACTGATACACTGTGGTTTTACAGTGGGTTATGTGCCAGACTATTTCTTGGCTGGGCAAAGTCACTTCCTGGAGTCTCCACTGATTTTTTGTGTGAGGTTTAGAGTGGCTGGTATGTCTTTGTTAAGAGCAGGCAGTCATGAAACAAACAACAAAAATCATTGCAGACCCTCGACATCCCCTCCTCTCTGAATAGATAGATAGATAAAATGCTTTTATGTGAAGCAACTGTCTGTATCAAACTCTTCTCATGTTTTTGTGATGTCTTTTATGTGACGCAATGGACTGTAGCACTGTGCCCAAGACAAATTTCCCCTATGGGGACAATAAAGTTTACTCTACTCTCTAAGCTAAGCTATGAATCTTCTCATCCAACTTTCAGCAAGAGTGACTCCTCCTTTAATTCCAACATTTCAGTACTCAGTTTGGTGCGGTTTTGAATATGGATTGGGTGAAATTACAACCTATTTTCAAATCTAATTTTGGCATTTCTCTTGCTATGAATGCTCAGCTTACAGAATGGGATAAAGACATCCCATAGGTCACCTGATGCACTGGGATTTTTTCCCTGCTGGCAAATGTGATGTAACCACGCTGTGATTTATGGAAGGATCATGACCACAATTATATTTACCACGAGCAACCTTCTTCTATCACGCTTCTGTCCCAAATGAGGCTCCTGAAAGAGCTATAAAACTGTCAAACATACCCTGATTTATGCTGAAATTCTGTTTTACCCCGTCTTGGCAATGTGTGTAGCTATATAAGTCTGTGTTGGCTTTTGTGTTTTTCCTTGTGTGTGTGTGAAGCAGCCACCTCCAGATTTGTTAAGGCTCCAATTATGATGATGATTTGTTCCCTGCAATGGCTTTACTTGGATGACCTAATTTGCTCATTGAGTGTGGGGAGAAGAAAAAAAATAATAGTCCTTTTTTTCTTCTCTGCTTTCTTTCTTCTTCTTCTCCTCCTTCTTCTTCTGCTGCCATGACGCTGCATTCATCCTCGCAGTGACAAAACATTGCTGTGATGCATTCCAGCAGTGACAGCATGACATGGCCTCTTAAACCCTTGTCACTCTGTCTACCACACTCACACACACGCATGCACCCAAACACACATCCTGCATGCCTCGTGGAAGAGTGATCTCGCCAGCGTAAAGCACCGCTTTTGCATAATAACATTTCAAGGCTGCACACACAAACCCATGTGGTGACAATCCACTGACAGCGCTGAGCGACAGTAGCCTACAACAAACATTTGAAATGTGTCATGTGTTTCCTTATGCCCTCATACACATAACTCTATCTGCATCTGCCTTTGTCGTTTTGCAAAAATCACTCTCTTGACTAAAGCTTGCAGAATTTATTTCCACAAGGAAGTGCTGGTCTTTTCCTAGCCCTTTCATTCATTTTGAATAGAATTCTTCTTTCATTCGTTTTCCCTCCTCTTTCGACCCCTAAATTCTCACCCCTCACCCTGCTCGGCCTGGATGGGTCAACTATTCATTTTATCTGTCTTGGTCAGCTAACCAGCCACCCGCACTTGTCTCTCTCCCTCCCTTAAACACACACACACACATTTCAGCAAGAGCTCCTGTCTACGAAAATAAAGGACTGTCACAAAGTAAAGATGAAACTTGGATAAGCGCAACAGGCAGCGCAGCTGGACTGTGTGCAAGTGTGTGTGTTGCATGCATGCGCCATTGACGGCGATCACTTGTTTGAGAAGGGGCAGAGGTGATGACAGGGTCGTCTGCCTTGCCAGGAACTCCCCCCGAAGCCACCACACTCTATATACACACACACCCTTAGCCCTATTCAAAGCCACTCACTCATGTGGTAATGTCTCTATTGTGACAGCCTGAACGCTTTATGGGCAACAGCTTGGTGCTGGCATTTGGGCAGAGGCATTAGTGTGCATATGAGCGTGTGTGTGCGTGTGCTTGTGTCTGGCTCATCCGCTGTGGAATCTGCTCATTTAGAGCTCCTCGAAGCAATGAGACTTGGATTCTCCTGTTCCAGACCAGTGACAAATGAGCAGAGAATTGCAGGACAGAGGATGGGAAGCAGAGCCAGTCTCAGGCACGAAGATTAAAGGACAAAAATGCACGCACACATATAAATATATACACACACACACACACACACACACACACATCATTCCACTTCACTCCACTCTTACTTTCCTACTGCTACCGTCTTAGTTAAGCAGGCAGAGCGATTCGTCATGTCAGAGAGCCCTGGTGCTACCATACAACAAAAGGTGAAAGGGAGTGTGGGAAAGGGCTGATGCACAAAGCCCTCTCTGCCCCCGTCTGTCTCCCTGTCTCGGTTTCATACGCAGGCCGGGAGCCTCTCCAGCATCCCCCACCCTGTAGTCTTCAAGGCATCTGCGAAAACACAACCAATCTCCCTACACCTGTACTTCCATATCCCTACCTTACTATTTTGTGGTGGCAGCAGAGCTTAGCTAGTGCCACTAACACCGCCAGGAGTGAGGTTGAGATTTCTACTGTGGCCACTAATCCTAAAAACGTTTGAGTTCATAGACAGTGTGCACAAAATATATGTCAACATCAGGTCTCTGGAGCCCCCCAAAAACACCCTTTAGCTCAGTCCAGACAGCCATTGAGCCATAGAGATAGAGGGAGGAAGAGACAGAGGGATGGATGGAGGGAAAAAGAGATAAAAACAGCTATTTAGGGAGGGCATTTTGCCTGTCTCTGCCAGCTCTGCCCACAAGAAGAGAGCATGAAAGAGAAGGAGGATCCCCTTGAGAGGGACACCAGCTATGTAGACAGAAAAAGAAAGAGCAAACAGACAGACAGACAGACAGATAGAACGACTGAGAGAAGAGGATATTCACAATGTTTCAAGTGTATTCTCATCTGGGCCTTATTTGTGTGCCAGATTTTCTCTGGTTGCTAGAGACCAAATAGTGGGGGTGCACACACACACACAGACAAACACACCCACACAAACACACACACACACATACACACAGACTAACTGCTGACTTGAAGGCAAAGTGAATGTCTGGCATATAGCTGAGCCCAGAGGAGGGATATTTACCGTAAGTCTGCAGGGGGGAAGAGCAGTCAGTATCTTACCGTCTTAATTGTGTCCTTCTCAAACAGTGGAATGATTTAGCAATCAATGAAAACTGACCTTGCCTTCCAGTATCACATTCCTGCCTGAGCTGGCCTGTCAGGGGAGGTGAAGTGAGCAGCAATTTGAACAACATCTGGGAAGAAAAACAAGGTCATCAGCAAGACAATGATTCCATTGAATAAGAAAATATCTAACTTTTATGTTATTTACTTCAACCAATGTTGCATCATATCACAGGAGTTAAAAGAGAGAGGGATGGATGGATAAAAGGTGGGATGGAGTCATCATGACGAATTGGAGTTTGCCCAAACAGTGACAGTCTGTTGGCAGAGAGAGGACGGAGAGATGCCCAACTCACTGCTCAATCATTTCCTGCTTGCTTAGTGCCTTACATCGATAGGCTAGCTGAGATCAAGTAAAACATGAATAGGGATTTTGGCTTCACTGTCATACATATGGATCACACAGAACTGTTGTCATCAGGTCTCCAGTTTTATTAGGATTTGCAGTTGCTGATGCCTCAGTGACAGTTAATCCTTTGTCCGATAGTGTTTGAAAATATGCAGGACATGGAAAGAGGAGTGAGAGAACAGCTGAGGGAAAAATCTCTCCTTAAATGGTAATTATTTCTGTTAATAGCAACATTATAGATTTACAAACAATAGGCCTATTTCACAGATGACAGTCGGAAAAGTACAGGTTTAAATAATAAGATTACTGACTCACTGTCACACTGTCATGACTTACTGGGACACCTGAATAGAACAAAGCCATCGTTAAAGTTATTAGCAACACCTGCTATTGTGAAATTCATGCACTATGTAAATAACTCAAAAGGTAGTGTCCATGTAATGTATGCAGGGCTTTGCATTTTATGGGTGAGAAAATTACCATTGTACAACTTTACACCTGAGAGATGACTTATTGTTCATATGATCTCATTTTACTGACGACTGCTACTGGGTGTGTACTAGTGAATGAGTGAAAGAGGTAGCAATTTTGAACACAGCTTAAGAAAGTTCATGCTCTATTGTTGATGTCATCAAGTGCACAAGATCTATCCTATGTAGAATATATGTGAGATAATTCAAACCTGAACAATGTAGAATGATAATGGTTGGCTAAGAACTGCTTTCAAAATAAGTCATGTAGATATTGATATGAAAATAAAATACAAAGCACTTAGGGTTTAAACAGATGATTTCTTTTCAATTACATCTGTGTCCAACTGAATTTCAGTGAAAGTTCCACCTTTCTTTCGTTTTTTATTTTATTTTTTTAGATTCCACATTTTGATACTCTCGACTCTATCTCGTAACAACTAACCACACACACAGTATATGGCCTGAGGGTACAAAGCACTGCTGTCTTTCAGTTATTAAAGCTGCATTAAGTCAATTTTGGCTGCTAGAGGGCAGAAAGTAGTAGAAAATAATTAAATTTACAGGTAGCAACAGGTAGCACAAAGGTAGCTGAATTTCCTGCTGTGATTCCTGCTTGATTAATTCAGTGAATTTCAGTGAAGTGCAGGTGTGCTGAAAGTCTGTCTTTTGGCAAATATATGAGCTAAAGGTGGCTGAAAGCTGCACAAACCCTTTCACATCAATCAACATTTGATTCAAAGTTAAAATAGAAAATATTTCTTAACTGTAAAGGAGTGTTCCAAGGAAGTGTGGATTCGTCTTTTACCTTTCCTTCACAGACACAAACACAATTATGTACACAGAGCAGATACACATGTTGGTGTGATTTGTCACCATCTCTCTTGGCACGGACAGGCCTGGGCTAATGGACGGACACTCTTTGTGTGCTAAACAAATTAGCTCCATTACTAAGAGACAGACAGCAAGGGTGAGAGAGACAAATAGAGAGAGACAAGGTCCAAAGTAAGGGGCATAGAACGAGATAAATGTAGTGAGGTAAACATAAAAAGAAAGAGGAGCAGGGAAGAGATTTATGCGCGGTATACAATGAATAAGAGGGAAGTCGCCTTATCAAACACAATTCTGTGTGAGCGTATATGTGTTAGAGGCTAGACATCTAAGCGCTCCGAGCCCTCGTGAGAGAAGGTAAATGTGCATTATCGTCCATCCATCACTCACTCATTACTCATTCACTTACTTACACTCAGACACACATACACACACACACTGAGCACATACATGAATGCTGATATGCCCTAATACGTGCACTTAACACCAGACTGGATGCGAGCGAGACCCATTTATCTCAATGCAAGTGTGTGGAAACGGTGCTGAGTGCATCTGAGAATGTGTGTATGTGTGTAGGAGCGAATGTGATATACCAGGTTTCAGGTCAAAGCAATCCTCTCACAAATGATTAGTTTGTAATCTGATTGACAGGCAGACTTCCTCCTCTGTCTTCTACTCATTATTTCACTGTTTATCATCCATTTTCATTTTTATTACCCCTCCTTCCTGCTGTATACATTGCTCTGTTACTTTTACCCTCCTCTTGTCTGCTACTCCTTCCACACCTTTTTAACGTCATGTTTGTCCTCCCCTCCCTTTTGCTACTCTCCATCCTCCCTCCGTCCTGTCTCACCCTTGATGATATAAACACATCATTCTGTCTGCACAGTGATTGCATTACCTGTGGTAACGTCGCTCAGAACCACACCACCTCCGCCATCTGGAAGTGAATGTGTGTCTGTGTGTGTGTGTGTGTGTGTGTGTGTGTGTGTGTGTGTGTGTGTGTGTGTGCGTGTGTGTGCATAAACTCCTCTATACAAATATCTATGGTCACAGTGAATGGAAACAGAAGCACAAAGACTTTCCCTCAGTGGTGGTGGCACTGTAGTGGCCTTGAATGTTTTCTCTGAAATTACTACAGTCACATAGAGATGTGTAAAGTGGAAGGTTGATGCTTTTCAGTGCTGACAACCCAGTGAAATTGCAATCTTAAGCACAGTTTCACCGGGTTCCTATAAATTCTCACATGGAATCATCTCTGGCTTTTGAAATACCCACATACAACTAGGATTGGCACTCTTCAAACCTGAAAGATGCAGCTTATTCCAAAAGATATTTTTGTGAAAAACATTACATTTCAAGGTGTGTAAAAATAATCCATCCAGGAGTATCATGGTGGCAATGTCTCCGGCTGAGTACATTTGTTGAATATCATCCTATCCTTCTCTCTTTTTCTGTAAGCTCTCTACTTTTGTATAGACCTTTCTAAAGACTGAAAATGCACAAATAAATCCATCTATTGGGCATAAGAGGCAGGGTACAGGGGACCATTCTATCACAGAGAAAGCATATTCACAACCACCAATTTTGAGTCACCATGTTACCAATCCAAGGTGTGTTGCAGCTATGCTATTCTATGGCTAGTATAATTAAGCTCCAAAAACTCTGGATTCTACATTCCCCACAATGCAAACAATCACAGTATTTTGGTAGACCCCAAACCCTGCCTTGCCCTCATCTCAAATTTTGGAGTTCTCTTTTTTTCCCCTTAATCATAAATAGACTTTCCTCACCAACACAGAATCAATCAGATAGAGGTTGATCAATCTGATTGTCACATTGTTACAGTACGAGAGTTGGGAGCGAACCTGCAATAATGCACACACTCCAGAGGATGAAAAAGGAAAACACTACCGGAGTTTCCTTCAACATTATCATAGTGATTTAATGATATGTTTTAGGTCTCATTTAAACTTTTAGCAGCTGCTAGGGATCTATACTACCATGTCACTCAACAATCAATATCACTGACACACACACTCTCTCACACACACATACACACACCCTGGGAGGAATCTCTCTTATCGGGAAACATCAGATCAAGCAGATACACTTGAATGGCTATTGAGGCCAGATTGACTCACAGCGAGGGGACTCGGAATCAATGTTTTTGCTTGCAAGCCAAACTCGTCCTGTTGTGTGTGTGTGTGTGTGTGTGTGTGTCCAGGGAGCGTATGCCTGCCCAACCAGCTGTCTGCTTGGTCACGGCATATTAATATTAAGATGGTGGCGGTGAGGATCAGAGGACAGAGCGGCAGCCCCAGGACAGGCCGAGTGCATCCATGGACTCGCCTGACAAGAGAGGCCCCTGGTTGAGCTCCCCCACTGGGCTTGAGAGACAAAGACAAGTGCCTATGTTTCCAAACACAGGCCCCTCTCACCACCCAGAGGTCAGGAACTTAGAATAATCTAGCTCAAGCAGGAGGGACCATGCTTTCTCATGCACACACACAAACACACACAGATTTAGGCATCAAGGCTTTGATATGACCTGCTTAACCCAACAGAGGAACGAATGACGGGGTGTCACAGAGGGAAGAGAGGGCTGTAGGAAGAAAGTTTCAAAGGGTGGGGGGTCTATGTGGGCTCTAAGACAAAAAAGTGGTGGTTATGGGGATAAAAAGGGCAATCATGGAACATGTCCTTAACAGACAGAGAGCTAGTACATGCCCACTGCAGAAAGAAGACGCAAAAGGGTGAGATATGGACTGAATGGACTTTATGATCAAAGCAGACAAATGAAGAGAGAGATGAAGAGAGAGGGAGACCTTGCTGCATTGAGTCATGAATGAGCTTGGTGGTCTAAAAGGGATGCATGCTCTTTGATCCTCCTCTAATAACATTTCTCAAGCACAGCCTCATCTCATCTGAAATGCCAAAACCAAAGGGAGACAAATGACTGACAACCAGACACAAAAATCAACAAGTGAATTCATCACTTGCCCGTGAAAAGACACTGGTTTTTGAACACTTCTTCCAGGTACAATATTAAACAAGTAGCCCATTGTAGTGTCTGGAATGAAAGTATAAATTATTCAAGGCAAGCTGACACTTTATCTCTTTAGCCTCACAACTTACCGTATTGCCATGAAGAGCAGACTAATGTCAGCTATAGCCTAGGGGTCGCAGTAGTTGTATTTTTGCCACACTAGACTTCTGAGCTAAATTCGGATGACTCTCTCAAGGCTGTCAAGCTCCCGCTCCCTGTTCACGCACTGAAGGGGAAGTACGCCATCTAGTGTACGAGTATGAAGGTTCACAAGGGACAGTGGGGCAGATTGTTTGTTGTGTGCCCCAAACATTCAGTGGTAAAAAAGGTTCACTAAAATTAAAAAGATTACCATTGTGGACATTTTAAGTTCCATTCAGATTCAGTAGCAGCTGTATAAAGTCTCTGTTGATGACAATCCAAAATGTACTGTGTATCATTTACTTTCTCATCCTCAGGAGGGGATATATCAGCAACTATATATTGTTTGCAGATCAGAATTTTCCAAATGGAAAAAAAGAAAAATTGAAAAAAGAAAAAGATGGATACTATGCGTCTTTATATAAACTCCAGTTACCAGTTTATTAGGCACACCTAGCTAAATGCAGTCAAATGCATCAAGCAATAAGCTCTACCTTCATGAAAATTATAATGTCGAGTTTTTGTTGAAACTGTTGTAGAGAGGTGTTGATTCAACGGTCTGATCATTCTGGAGGATGTGGTTTGTGGTGCTGTTGAAGTGTGTTGAATCATACTGAGAGGTCTTTCTGTTATTCAGCTCGTCATTGATATAGTGTGTAGTAGAGTGTATTAAATAATAGAAACACCTGTCAGTATTTTGTCTATATGGCATTCCGCATAGAGGTAATATTTTTTAAATCACAATTGTTCTGTAACAATATTTTACAGTGATGTGTTAAAGAGATAGGCCTAACTCATATACACTCTACGCCTGAAAAGTGAATATTTGCTGTGAACCTGGGGCTTCCGGGGCATAGCTGCCTGTTTTGCCCACTTGGTTTCGTAAGAAAACATTTTGGGATATAAAACTCTTCATATTTAAATGTCTTTTGATTTAATGCACTAATCACAAATATTAGCACTTAGATTATAAATATTTAACACTTACATGTTTGCTGTTGGAAGTTGGAGGCAATGTCCTCTCTTACACCTTATTCTATTTAAAATTGAGTGCTGTAGTACAGTTAAAAGCCCATTTCACAACAGCACAACAGAAAAATGTGGCCAGCACCTACTAATCGGCCCATTTTACCAAATCTAAGGATAGGAATGGACAATTTGCTGTCTATAATAGCACTGGCCTAAATAGACAGGTTACTGAGGCGGTGAAAACCTACTCCGTCTGAAATGATCATGCTGGATCAGCTGTGGCATTGCTCGTATCCCAACCGTGAAGAACTGCGGACCGAGCACCACTATAATTAAAGCGCTTATTGATTATACTTTACGCGCTCCTGCGTCCTCTGGACCATGAGCTGGAGGCGGGTCAGTCACTCTCACTATGCTAATGTATATGGTAATATAGCGGTTTAAGTCGATTATTGACACTTTGCCTAAATGAACGGTTGATCCACAATTGAAGCTTGGGTCAATAGCAGCGAGATTGAGACCGGGGCAGGAGGTCAGTTTCATTTCAACTCCACGGGTTTCAGGGAATGAATTGGGAATGACTTATGGTTAATTTAATATTAATTGGAAAGTAAATGACATTTCTCAACTCCAAGTGGGATTTCTGTTCATCTCCTGGTATTGAGCAGAAATATACAAGATCCATCTATAGAGGCCCTTGGGAATAGGCCAGAGACCTTCATTTGTTGAGGATCAACCTCTAACTGGTTTCATTTAGGCATCATTTAGGTATATATATATATATATATATATATATATTTCTTTATAGGCTGTTTGCACAATCTCTCTCTCTCTCTCTCTCTCTCTCTCTCTCTCTCTCTCTCTCTCTCTTCCTTAAAATGAAAAGAGCTTAACACAGTTGAAGAGGTAAAATAAAAGAGCAAGGCACAAAGAGAGAACTGGCCATACCTGGCCTGCTGAAACACAGAATAACAATGCTTGATGGTGGTAGGCGATGGTGCTGGGGGCAAAACAGAGCATCAGGCAATCAGTCTGAGAAAGGTTGGTGTATTGATCGGTGTGTATGGCTCCACTGTTACATATCAAAAACATCTCTGCTCCTCCCAACACTTCTCTAGCTCTAAAAATGACCTGAAGTGCACTGATCTTTACAGCAGTCCATCCCCAGACGGCCCTTTGGTCTGTCACGGCGAGGCCCCGGCATCTTACAGACTCAGACCCAGACACATAGCTCTTTGTTACAGCATACCTGGCCTTTCTAGAAGTTTTCGGGCTGTTTTTCTTACTCGAGATGAACTTATCAGTATGTGCACACAGACAGGAAAGAGAGCGAGGGACTTAATCAGACTGTCTGATCATTATAATTCTGCAAAAAAGAAGAAGACAGAATCATATCTTTATCTTCCAAAATGAATCAATAAAATTCCTTAGTGTTGGATAAAGGATAAAATTAAACCTTGATCTGTCTGGAGCTGATTCTTTATTAAAAAGAGAGCTGACACAGCCGAATATATCCATCTGATGAGACACTCCTTTAATTACTGGTCTCATTTGCTGCATGTCACTCACATTGTGTCATAGCCTGCAGGTGTGTGTGTATGTGTGTGTGTGTGTGTGTGTGTTAGCTGTGCACCAACCAGAGATGTGTTTCATATCAGGAGACGCTCCTCTCTGCCTCCGCCTGATCCTCAAACCCCCACATCTGCTGTGAAAGACTAGCACGGAAGAGTACGGGTACAACCATGATTTAGGGTGTGTGAATCATGCATGAGTGGGCATGAGTGCATACAGTGTGATTCGAAAGTTGTGGTTTGAGACAGAGGAGTTTTCAGGAGGTTTCATTATCCTTTTTCTCACTCTCTGTACGTTGTGACAAGGTGTAGTTCTATAAAACAATAATTAAATGTAATGCAGCCTTAAAATGTGTGTGTGTCTCTCTACATGCATCCGTATGTAAATATGTTCTTAAGCATGCCCTCATGTCTCGACAATGTGCTTCTCATTCCCATTTGCGGTCGATATCGGATGAGGATATGAGAGTCAGTATTGATTGTAATTTCCTGCGACGCCACGTTCCACTCTCTTGCTTTATCAGGAGACTAATTCCTATCAGCTACGCTGTCGGCCAACCAACGTCCCAGGCTGCTGCCCAGGACAACAACTAATGAATAAGAGAGGAACGAATAATCCAGCGAGGCATTTCTCCTCTGACAAACAGGTTGCCACAGGGATGATAATGATGAGGCTTGGGTATTGGGTGTGGAGAAATGTGTGTGTGTGTGTGTGTGTGTGTGTGTGTGTGTGTGTGTGTGTGTGTGCGTGTGATTGCCAAGTACATCAGTGCAGGCAGGTCACTATGTGTATGCTTGCTTGCATGTGTGCCTGCATGCCTTTGTGGGTTTGTGGATGTAGTATATTCTCAAGTGTCTGTATTTGTATGTATGTTGTGCTGGGTGAATTCACAGATTTTAATGCCTTGGAATTTGCTGTTGTTGACTGAAGGAGTCAAAGACAGGAAAGCTATCATTACCTCATTTTTATTTATTTTTGCTGTCATTGTTGAACTGGGATAATGATGTGCTGGCTGAGATAGCATACCACAGTGGCCATGCATACTGTTCTCTGATTCACACTTGTTTGGTGTCTCAACCCTTTCTTTAATGGATTTCAATGGATCGTCTTTGTGTTGCTCTTTACCTCTCTATCTCTTTGTGCATCTATGACCCTCAGCTTCTCTATACACCTTTTTCACTCTCATCTTTTCAGTCTCTCACTTAATCCATCCTCTCTGTCTATCTCATTTTTAACTTTAAATTGAGTCTATTATATTGTCAGCTACCTGGCTTTACTGTTGGTTAAATGCTGTGTTAAAACTTGAGCACTGATGCATGCCTCCCATTGATGCCATCTCTTTCCTCTCAGTGTGCCCTTAAACCACCATAGAAATGTACTTTTCTAAACAATTTCCTCCCCCGTCCAGTAAATATTTTATTTACCCTTTCTTCCTGAACGTTCAAGTGGGTTGTGAAAATGAAACCACCTTGTCGCCATCCAAAACTACCATCTCTTTCATGAAAGGCTGCTCAGATTAAAGTTAGACAGAGCTATTTACTGCTAATGATGATGGTCACACAACTCCGTGTACTACTTAGGGTAGATATCAATAGAGTTTAAAAAAGCAGACTGGCTGATATACATAAACAACATGATTGATGATTAGAGATGATT
The DNA here is from genome assembly GCF_021292245.1 of Micropterus dolomieu. Classification (NCBI taxonomy): domain Eukaryota; kingdom Metazoa; phylum Chordata; class Actinopteri; order Centrarchiformes; family Centrarchidae; genus Micropterus; species Micropterus dolomieu. The sequence goes on along the minus strand of NC_060155.1, from coordinate 18,607,700 downwards.
GTGACCAAGAAATATTGAGCGAGATATTTTACAGTTGAAAACTAAACTTGGTGGACAAACTGTAACACTGCTGTAAGTTGTCTCAAACATATCTTTTCTGCATTTCTGCATTGCTCTTTATTGCCCAACATGTGTTGATATAATTTATCTGTGATGAGTTAAATTAACTTAACCATAAAATATATATATATAAAATTCATAATGTTATTCTATTTTAACAAATGTATTTCGGTTGGAAATTTCATAGTAGTAGAACAGTCTGGGAGCTGTCTTGACACACCCATGAAGTTTTTAGAAATAACCAAAAATAATTCCAACCACCTGTGTGGAAGCACAGGACCGTTGGCTGAGAATGTCACTGTCGATGGTTTATTTAGGTAGTTATTTAGAGTTGAACCTGGCCCAAGCATTTATGATAAGAAAACATAATATATACAACATTCATCTTAACCGCAAGAAATATCCCCAGACCTAATCTAACATTTAATAAAATATAATGCTCATTTCAGCTACTACACTTTTCATACTATCAGTGACTCCAAAGGCAGAGACAAGTTGTGGCTTTCTGAGTGAGTGTAGTGGAAAGTGACGAGTATCTGTGTGAATGTGTATACATTTCTATGACTGTTTGTACTTTTTAGTGGTGCTACAGTTGTATTTGTTGCATTGTGGGCAGGCCTGTGGTAAATGGTCTGTTTCTCATCTTTGACTTGTGAAAGGTGAACTCACTCTTTCCTCTCCCCACTGTGCGGCCACATTGACTAAACTCCATGGTGACGGGTTAGGGGTGTGATTGGGGGGGGGGGGGGGGGGGGGGGGGGGGGGGGGGGGGGGGGGGGGGGGGTCGTGTTTTATAAGAGCTAGGATCAAAACTTGAATCATCAGAAAGACAGGGAGGACTTCGCTAATTTGTGAATCCATGAACATACACACCGCACCTGCTGTGTGAGCGAGACTGGATGATTCAGTGCTCTGATAACTACTCAAGCAAGAAATCATTTTCTGTGAGCGATTCAGGAGTTTGCTATTGAAGAACAAAGCCGAGGTGTTATTTTGAAGATGAGATTCAGCCTGGGGGTAGCCGCTCTTCTCTGCTTCACCACATGGATGAGCGTAGTCCATGCAAGTGAGTACTGCAAAAAAAGTACAGAGTGTATGGTCTGAGTTTGGCAGGTTAGAATTAAGGGTACTTAATCTTTCTCTTTCTATGTCTGTCTTGTTTAGCCCATGGGCCGGTGTCAATCTGTTGTATGCAGTGGTCCAACACCCAAGTCCCACTTAAGCGAATTGTGGATTACACCATTCAGTCTGAAGGCGTCTGTCCAATCGCAGCTGTAATGTAAGTGGTCCTGTAATTTCACAATGAAACACTATATCTCAACTTAGACCAAATATCTACATGTAATGTATATTTTTTAAATGGTAGGTTCACCCAAATTCCTCATTTACCTCTAATGGCAGGGCTTGACATTAGAACCACTCTCCAAATGCAGGCCAGTGGTGTGTAGCCCAGTCACTCTTACTAGCCACTTATTCATAGGGTTGCCCCTTAAAAGTCATGACTTGAGTCATCTCTTGCATTTTTTCAGTTGAATCAATGCACTGTATGACATTGCTGCAGCTGTGAAATTATATATATATCTATATTTCAAAACCTGAACAAACTATTTGCATGGCCAGCTGTCCCCTAAAGGTTAAGTGAGAAAACAAGATTTAGTTTGAACTTGGCACAATTGCCCCATTAAGAAATTATTATTATATATATTTTATTATTGTTAAAATGGCACTACAATGATATTAACAGATTACAATCCATTGCAGGTTTCAGACAAAGCTTGGAAAAAGAATTTGCTCAGACCCTAACAGTGACTGGGCCAAAGAAGCGATTCGGAAGGTGGACGAGGAAAAAAAAAAAAAAACATTGCTAGAGAAGAGACTGAATGAAGACAGATCAACAAGCGACATGACACCAGCAGCGTCCACCACATCAAAAAACGGACCACAGAAGAAAACCAGGAATGGAAGGAGACGGCAGAGGAACAATTCCAGGAGAGGGAGGAAGGAACAGAGAAATTGTGTCTGAGGAATCACAAGACAAATCAAAGTTTCCACAGTCAGCAAACATTACTCTTTCCAATTGGACTTTTCCTGCTATATCACATCAACAGTTAAAACAAAAACAGACTTTTATATATTATTTTATTGTTGATTAAATATGAAAAATATCCCTTTAATATATGTTAACCATAGCTTGTTGTCATAAATATGTGTACATGTTCCAGTCAGGTGCCAATAAAGTCTTTTTGAGCAAATCTTGTGTTTCTGTTATGAAAAAATGAAATATAATCTGAAACTGAATTGGTATATTGTGGTTTGTATGTTGACGCATACAGTACAAGATAATCTGACTGTTTCTTAGTAACTGTCATTGTGTTTAAACACTTATATACAGGAAGGAAACCAACAGACATAACACGTCTAGACAAAGACGAACATCATAGATACGCAATAATACCGCAGTTATGTTCAACAAGTAGATATCATTATGAAAATAAGAAACAACAGCTGTTTGTTATACTGATTATTAAACATTATATTATTATACAGACAGATATACAGTGTGCATTTATACTCTATACGTTGTGGCCTACTTAGTAGCTTTACTGTGCATGTAGTGCACGACAATGCACATAAACCAACTGGAATAAGTATCGGCATATATAACTTACAAATACATGGGTGGCTTTCATGCATGAATTATTAAAAACATTATCTAGATTTTTTTAAGATTCTTTACTCAAAATTGGGTTTTATTTTTAAATTATTTAACTGTCCACGTATGTGGACACCATGCATAAAAGGGTTAATATTTATTGCTTGACAAAAAAATGCACATGATGATATGTACATTTTACAAAATCTGCATTGAGATATCAAATGGCTGGTCTCACTATCTGTGTGTGATCAAAAACTATTTCTGGTGTCACGGGCCTGCAGTGATTTACCTGACCCTTTCCTAACTTGGGATGTCTTCTAGTCCTAGAGCTGTGCAGGTCAGCATCAGTGATCATTAAAGTCCTGACTCTCTTTAGCAGCTTCTTGTTCGGTGCTATATCCAAACCAGACTCTGATGGAAGAACGGAGAAAAGACTCAGTGATTGCTGCCATCATTTTGGTCATTTGTCGTTTCGGCATACTGGAAAATGCTACATACTCTTGTAATTATATAGGTTTATTGAGCGTTATCAAGTTAAGAGTCAAGTTCTTACACAAACACATATCACAACATCGTTGTTGTATTTAAAAATAAAACAATCACATTCTGCTGTAATTGATATTTGATATAAGTAGAAAGGGCTTGTACATTTGTGTCTGATATTATTGCCTTTCTGTGTCAGGGGTATATTTGGTTTTACGTGAAACTATGGGGCAGCCAGGCCACCACAGCTACCACATCCTGAACGCTCAAACGAGCATCTGTGCGTGCATGTTTGTGGTCGCCTAATTCAGCAGAAGGGTATTAGGGGGACTGTTTCCTCTCTTCTTAGAAAATTAAACACAATGTGACAACATTTTAACTGTCACACACACACATAATACATACAGCTCTGGGTGAACACATACAACAATATATAAGAATATTTTGAGCAGCACTAATTCGGCATTTTTAAACTAACAATGAAATGTGTAATGTGAAAGTCTGTAGTGATGAATCCACAGAGATTTCTCACTCGACTCTACTGTACCCCCCAGCTCAGTGGGGCATTTTGGCATTCAGCTCATTGTTTTGATTTTACTGCCCACAACTTCGATGTTTTGATTCCCTCGGTGCTCTCATTTACCCTGTTTCTAGCTGCAGGAGGCAGCAGTTTATTGGAAAAAAGCTCTGCAAAAAACACTACACTGTAAACCAAGGAAGGTTAAAATCAAGGGCAACTGGACTTGGTTGAAGATACTTAAAAATGTCTTGTCTGACTGGCTGGTAAGCAATCCCAGCCATTTAACCCCTGTGGGGTTGTACCTCCAGGTGATGGATACAGCTTGGTTCATTAGTGCTCCTGGCTGTTGTAAAAATAGTAGTTGTGGTTCTTCTTGAGTGTTCCTTCAATCTCCTGGGAAGGGATGAAAGGACACTTTCATGGCTGCGCTCCATTGACAGGTATGCAAAAGGTGTAATTTTCTAGCTTTGTTGCATTTTTCAAGATATGGTCAAAAGATGTTCCTGGGACACTTGTAATAATTACAATCACTACCCAGAGAGGTTGTAAGAAGTACGATTTATTAGCTTTCCTAAACCTAAAACAAATCCAGAAAAATGTAGGCCGTGGATTGTTCCTTATGTAATTTTAGTTAAATGCTTCCTAACTTAACTTACTATTGAATGTAAAGTAACGCTTTTACAGGAACAGTGTTTCTCCTTAATATCATTGTCTAGTCTCAATGTCTCAGGTGATGCGGTAGTTCACTTTTACTCTGTGATCTGTAGACTTTGGCTTCTATCTGTGGTGATGGGGCAGTGGATAAGACACATGCCTTTGGTGTGAGAGACCCGGATTCAAATGACACTGTGACACATCCACCATTGTTTCCCTGAGCAAAACACTTAATCCCTAGTTGCTCCAGAGGCGTGTGACCTCTGACATATATAGCTTTGGATAAAAGCGTCAAGTAAATTAATAAATTAATGTATTTGTTTCACTTCAGTTTGACAGCCTGAATACAACCTTCAGATGTATAGTACAAACCATTATGTCTCCTTTCTGAGATTGCTTTTTTCATTTTTCCAAAAATTAGACTATTTTTTTCAGGGAGTGCAGTTATAGACAGTGGCAGCGCCATGATAGATCCAACAGGTCCAACAGTTTGTTGGACTTGGCAGCGGTAACTAAGGGGGGCATGGCTTAGCGAAGGGTCAGTTGAGTACCTTAGCCCTCCTCATAGCAATGGTCTCTCTATTCTGGTGTAAATGGCCCCTTTCACTCATGTTTCGAACCATCTGTCCACCCAGTCCAGAGTACACTGAACAAAATTATAAATGCATCACTTTTGTTTTTGCCCCCATTCATCATGAGGTGAACTCTATCTAAGATCTAAGACTTTCTCTGGGTACACAAAAGGCCTATTTCTCTCAATTATTGTTCACAAATCTGTCAAAATCTGTGTTAGTGAGCACTTCTCCTTTGCCGGGATAATCCATCCACCTCACAGGTGTGGCATATCAAGATGCGAATCAGACAACATGGGTATTGCACAGGTGTGCCTTAGGCTGGCCACAATAAAAGGCCACTCGAAAATATGCAGGTTCACTGTATTGGGGGTCTGTCAGTATCTGGTGTGACCACCATTTGGCTCACACAGTGCAACACATCTCCTTCACATAGAGTTGATCAGGTTGTAGATTGTGGCCTGTGAAATATTGGTCCCCTCCTCTTCAGTGGCTGTGCGAAGTTGCAGTCAGGTCGAGACCCTGATGAGGACGACAAGCATGCAGATGAGCTTCCCTGAGATGGTTGCTGACAGTTTGTACAGACTATGTTCTTTGGTTATGCAAACTGATTGTTGCAGAACCTGTCTGGGTGGCTGCTCTCAGTTGATCTTAGAGGTGAACATGCATGTGGAGGTCCTGGGCTGGTGTGGTTACACGTGGTCTGCAGTTGTGAGGCCGGTTGGATGTACTGCCAAATTCTCTGAAACGCCTTTGGAGACAGCTTATGGTAGAGAAATGAACATTCAATTCACGGGCAACAGCTTTGGTGGATATTCCTTCAGTCAGCATGCCTATTGCACGCTCCCCCAAAATTTGCGACATCTGTGGCATTGTGCTGTGTGATGGAACTGCACATTTTCGAGTGGTCTTTTTTTGTGGCCAGCCTAAGGCACACCTGTGCAATACCCATAGTTTACTCAGAACACGTATATGTATATGTATAATATGTATGTACTAATATATTTTTGTCTTTTTCACAGTCACTAAAAGCTACTGCTGAGTTATTAACGGCAAAATGATTCCTCTATGTTCATACAGTGTTGGACCTTTGTCACACGACATGTGACTGTGTGTCACTGTGTGTGTGTCTTGTATGTGTGTGCACTGGAGAGGTGTTTTGTGGTTAACCCATCAGGAGGAAAGTGCAATTTCACACTGCTTTTCTCGGCTCCACATAACATCAGAAGAACATAACTCACCAAGGCATAGGAAGATGTTCATTGTCATCTTCCTACCACACACACACACACACACACACGCACACACGTACACACACATGCACGCACACATGCACGCACGCACGCACTCACACACACACACACACAGTTGTGTTTTCATCATTTTTGTGTACATTATATTGACTTATATTAATTCCCTGGAGATTTACCTTACCCTGAACCCTAACCACCACTTGCCTAAACTTAACCACACACACACATACACAAAGTAATTGTGAATATTTCCACCCCAAACGTCTCATGTGTAGGTGCCTTGTAAAATAGCAGAAAGACAGCTTAAAGCAGAGTTGAGGAAGAACCACAATCCTTTGCAAACACTGCTACATACAAAAATGTTTTTACCTGTAGATTTAGATCACACTTAAAGTTATACTTGTATTTAGTCACAGCCTAAGTAGTAATTGACTTGCATTCATGTATTCAACAGTTCAGTCATTACAAGTGGCAACAATGATGGGCCACTAGGCGAGGGGTGGGGAAAACCCATTGCACTGTGGTTCAAGCAAACGTTGCATCAACCTCAAGCGCTCTCAGCCCCTCAAACCTCCCCCAGCTGCAGCACATCGATGCCGAGCTGTACTTTCTCTTTCTGCCTACGCAAAGTAAACAACAGTTTGTTTGATACCTTTTTTTTTTTAAATCACACATCATTGTATTAGCACCACCAAATGGAAACATTGGAACTGAAAGCCCCTAAAGCGTCCACCCGGTCAGCCTGAAGCCCACCATGTTGTCACACCATCACAGTGAGGGAAGATGGAACATGGCGGCCACCAGAATGGGTGAAAATGATTAAACACTGCAAGTGACTCACCCATGGTCTTGACAAAGAGTTTAGAGGAGACTTTTGAGAGTAGGACATGTTGTGTTGGGGCTGACATGTGGCTTTAAGTATGTTTCATGAGAGTGCCATTTATAGGTTGTGTGTGGTTAGAGAACTGCTCGGAGAGCATAGAGAGGCAAAGATTTGACATAACAGCTGGTTAGACTGTCAACGTATCTTTTCCAATATGTATTTAAAACTCTGGGGTTTTTTTAGATATGCATCCAACTTCATTTATTACTACTACCGTGCATCATCTACTACTGTCCTGGGGTTGGTAAAATAACCTAAATACTCTGTAATGCAAACTATGCCGTTACATTAAATTCAACATTATAAGCATTATAAAGGAAATGATTAATGTACTGTACATAATCAACATTTAATATTAAAGAGATATGTTATGGAATTACAGTATTTCAAGCAGATGATGGAGATATTTTCGATTTTAAAGTTATCAGACATATTTACATTAATGACGTAGAGACCCACAGCAAACAACACTTTATTCTTCTCTTGTTATTGTGTCTATCTAAGATCATAATTAAAGATCCTGATAATATTGCTCTGTGGTGAAATATTACATTTACATAATAATAAGTTACTAGGCTAATGTACTTAAGTACATGCATTTGGAACCTGTATACTTGAGTATTTCATATATGGAGGCAATTTGTATGTGACCTCTGGTGACCTGGAGACCTTGAGAGGTCATTGACCTCAGTATTGCAGCTGTGGCTCAGGTGTTAAAGTGGATTGTTTAGTAACCGACGAGGGGTCACTGGTTTGATTCCTGGCTCACTCCAGTCCATTCAAAGTGTCCTTGGGCAAGATACGTTGGTGTATGAAAATGTGTGTGGGTGAATGTGACAAGTGTGGTAAAGCGTTTTGAGTGGTCGGTAGACCAGGAAAGCATTTTCTAAATCTAAGTAAATTTTCCAGTTTTTGCCCCATCACTCCATAATAATCATGTATATCTTTGCCAAAATTGCATTTTTGTTTTAATGTTTATTTTCTCACAGGTGTATAAGCCACTGTTTTTCTGCTGTAATTCTGCTTTGCGCAACATTTTGGCCAGGGGGGTTTAACAAAATTGAGATCTCCTGCTATATGTTTTATGGAATTAAATGATTTGATTTGATTCTGAGCTAATGTTAGCTAGCTACACTAGCAAAAATGTAGAAAACAGAAATACAGTAATTTCGATGAGCTCATGCAGATGCCAGGTAATACGAGTGAGCTGTCCAAATCACTGTTGGAGCCCCTTGTGGTGCTGATGTACGATAGGACAAGCGACACCATGGAGGTGAATGAAGTAAGAAAACAGCTCTTCACTCAGAAATCTAGAGCTCTGGAGAACATACCACCCATGAAGGCTGTGCTAGAGCAACACATTAAAGTAATGTGTTGGTAATTTCTGTATTCTTAAACAAGGGCTGTTTTACTACTACTTGCAGTGGCTGCAACATATTTCTTTGGGGCAATTGAGCCCATCAAAATTATATCCAGAAAAAGTGCTTCTTTTTGCCACCGACTGGCACAGACTGTTATACCTGGTGTCTGACAACATCATGGAAATGATCCCTACAAATAACACCCAGTGACACCGCTTGCTTTTGACCAGAAACAGAAGTCTCCCACCATGGATGATGCTCGCTCTGAAATCTTGTGAGAGGCAAGTTGTTGCGAGACTTTTGTTTCTGTTTAAAAAAGGGGGGTGTTAATGGATGTAAAATATGTGAAAATAGGGCCCAGGTTTAAAAATTCTGAAATGATTCTTTAAATGGGCCACCTATCAGGCCATTGGGCCTGGGTGAAGGAAGCAACAGGATGGCAGCCACTGTTGACCACCCTTCCAGAAGCTTCACAGAGCTGCTACGAACTTATCTATTGTGGCTGCAAGAAACAGTGTACTATGCAGTGCAAGTGCACTGCCCTTTGCTCATGCTGGGTTTTCCCATTTGTTCATGTTCTAATTAATTAACAAAATATTACAGCAGTTCTGCGCAATCTATGTGTAATAACAGTGTTAAAAAATAAAACATAAATAAAACTTTATGCCTGGCAAAAAGTGAAAAATGTTTAATTTGACAGTCTGAAGTTTTTCAATATCTGCCTAGTCCCAGAGGTCAAATCTGAAATGCCTCCATGTCTGAAAAGAAACTTTAAAAGTTGCATATTTTAGTCATGAAATACACGAAACCTTCCATATACGAGCTTGTCGGCTCCAATATAAATTCTTCCTCCTCCACTAGATTTGGGCTCACTTTCTTATAAACCTAATGGCATTTTTTGGACCGTGTTAACCTCTAAGAATCTCTACCATCTTTCACTTTACTTAAAGTGGCACTGCTCATAGAAACTATGTTACCATGGAGGTAATATCTGTGTCTCTCTGCTCTGTGGTCATTTTTAGGAAATGAAGCACATAAAGAGATGAGATAAGAAAACAAGCAGACGTCGCTTCTAGACGCTGAGAGATCGATTGTAGCTTTTCTACATACATGCACTTTTGTGACTTGCAATAACCAAAACTTAGCTATTATGTTGTGACCATTTTTATTAGCTAATGTCAGTAAATAACACATCATTTATATATATATATATATATATATATATATATATATATATATATATATATATATATATATATATATATATATATATATATATATATATATATATACACACATACATACATATACATACACACATACATACATACACACATACATACATACACACACATACACTGTATATGTGTATTTATATATGATATATTTACACATCAAATAATACAAATATAAAATACATTTGAAAGCTATACATAACAAAGGCAAATCACTTCATTAGAATGAGGTAAAGAACATGCAGAAAATATGACATTCTAACGTAACATTCAAAGTCTGTGGAACTCAAACAGTATTGTTTTAATAGTGCTGGCTTTTTGTGTGAAGGTGGACATTGTGTCACTTGTGTGTTGTTCGTTGGAGTTGCCAGTTCTTTCCATCTATGTAGGCCATGCTGGTCTTTGTCCACACTTTGCCGGGGTCAGAACAGAGTCTCTTGCCTTGCACCGTGGTAAATCTGTTGAAAAACACAGAAAGGACGCATTCAGTAACACGTTGCAACATTTTTGAAGAAAAGATGATTGATCGAAACATAAAAATGAATATGGGTTCTTCTGAAATACAGTGTATCGCAGGATACATGTATCCTTGGTATCAAAAGATCCATGAACTTATTATGAGACACTATGCACATAAATCCAACATTGACCGAATGGATGACTTACACCACTGCTTCAAGAGGGCATGATGGTTTATATTGTTTGTAATAACTCTTCAGCCGGTCTCTGTGGATTTGGGTGGTTGTAATTTGTCGACAACAGCTGCCTATCCCACCTTAGGATAAAAATATTAGAGTACATCATCATCATCACCATCTTTTCCATAATGTAAGATGAAATAATACATCATATCATTATGTGAAATGTTACGTAAATGAACAAAACACACACAGAGAAAATTCTTCATATTGCTCCTACCTTGAGCTGAGGCGGTGTACACCATAATAGTTAGAAGTAAAAGTGAGACAAAGGTGAGACTTGTCATTGTGTGTCTGTAGCTGAAACAGATATGATGTGTAGTCTGTACTTCAAGCCCTTTTTAAGCACACCAACACAGTCAGCACATTCATCTATGCCTTGAAAGTAGAGCATGCTGCACCTACAGATACGCACACGGCTGGAAAGTAGAGTACATATTTCCTCCCACAACAGCTCACCAGTGTGGTCTTTGCCCCTCATCTCACTCATTACTGGTGGTCTGAGGGTGTCAATAGATTTTCCACTGCGGAACTATGAGTTCTTTGTATGAATTATTATAACATTTAGAATCCTAATTATTACATGGGAAATACCCACTACACCTTTACTTGTGATACAAGGGTGTCAAACACTTGAGCTTGATCATTATGTTCAGTGACAATTAATACATTCATTTTAAAGTTTTACACTTTTCCACACATACCAGTATTTCAGACAACTTTAAACATGTCATTAGTAGCCTATCATATGTTTGACAAAACAGCAAATTAAATACATTTTGATGGTAGATGAAAAACTGTTGAGATTCTTTGTTAGGTTTGGCTCAAATAAAAATAGATCCACTGACTCATAACTTGAGGAATGTTAAAGCACGACACACAAAGGAAAAGCCTTAAGGTAACCAACTGCAAAGGTTAGGGTTCACTCCTACAGTACAAGTATTATCAGTCTCGCTTTCTAACACACAGAAGCTTTCTAAAGTTAGGTTTTTGAGGTGAGTGATTTTTATGCTACTGATGTTGCCATACTAATTTTTGATACCACAGTGCATGCAGAGTGAGACGTTCCTGTATGCTGGTGTCATGGCATTTGCAAGCACTCTTGAGGTTATACATACAAACACAGATCTATATATACACAGATACACTAAACCATGTTGTTCTGTTCCACTGTAACCTATAACCTGATTTGTTGTCACAGGTTCTTTTGTGCATGACAGGAAAAGCATGGCAGTTCTTTTGAAAAAGTGGAATGTCCCTCCCCAGTGGCTTATCATGGCTGCCTAAACAGTTCCGAGAAAACAGCAGTTAGAGAAGAGTTATCTGGTCATGCTAATTATGTGCCAACAAATCCCAACCACAACATCAGGAAGAAGTGGCATGATATATATTAAGATAATTACTTAATACTTAAATAACTTAATATTTATAATCACTTCTCAGGGAATAGTTTATATTACATGGAATAAGTGCAGTTGTCCAACAGAGGGCATTAGCATGTGCAAATACATCTTATTATAAGCAAAGGAAAAGTTCAAGATGGATGGAAGTTAGCTAGCTAACTGAAAGAGTAAAGTTTGACGTCAAAGGTAACCAGGAGAAAGTGTATTGTGTTTAGGGATACTGTGGTTCATTTGAAGATTTTAGGATAATCTAAATTGATCATGTTTTTAATGAAAAAAAAGGAGGTAAGTGCAATTAATAATTTGTTCCAAGGCAGAAGAAAACAAGGAAACAGGAGTAAGTTAAGAAAAAGGGAACTAAGGTAATTGATAAATACAAATGCAAAAATAGTGATAGCAAACTAGCACACACTAGCACACAGTGCAAACAAAAACAGTAAATCACGACACTTAACCGCAGGACTCCCACTGTTGCTACTGCTGGTTACTGCCAATTGCCACACACTCACCGGAGACTCCAAACACTCTCACACTGTAACACTGTCTCTTTCGCTGTAGACCACCATACTCTCACCCAGAGCAGCTTCCTTCTCCAGCCCTTATACTCTCCACTCATTAGGAGAGGGAAATCAGCCGTGCTCCTCAGGTTGCTGGCTGCAGCATTGGGGGCGGGGCAAGATCCTGCTTAGGGCAGAGAGGGAAAAGACACAAGCACAACATCCCATATACACATAAACGGCCCACGGGTCAGTCGTAACAGACAATATGAAAATAATGTGAAAACATGAAGGTTGTTTATTGTGGTGAACCTGATTCTGAAGCTCCCCTTGGCTGTACAGAGCTTTATAGCGAGTCTCAGCTCATGGTTTTTAGCCATTTAGCTTTAGTTATTGCAGCTTTATCCATGTAGTTATTGGGCCTAAATCTAACTAAACATTTTTGTAATAGTATATATACATATATGTAAGTGTCTTTGAAGGCACTTACACAACAAGTTGTTTCCAGTCAGTAGGAGAAGGATTAGATTGGAAAAGGCTCAAACGTATAGGCCTCTGTGATTTTTGTAGGCCATGACAAACAATGTAATTAATAAGTCGGTGTTGTTGACTTTTTTCCAAATGTAAAGAGAGCCATGTGATATTTGTTTTTGTTTTTCTGCAGCATTTTGTGTTTTACTCACTCCCATCCTTGGCCTCCACAGTCCTTAATAAGTAGTACATCACCAAAGACAGCACAGAGAGTGCATCACTTTCACTTTTGAGAATGAGTCCAAATGAGACCAACTGATGACTGAGGAAATTACTAATAAGACTTATATCATAATGCAGAACATACGGTGGATTATCACTCATGAGAGCCAATGCTTAAGCAAAATTAGATTATACTTATAAATCTAGAAAAGTGAACACAAAATTAAAATGAGACCAGGAATTCAACTCTTCTACAGCCATGTCTCAGCCATGTCTTATAGTCGAGTTTCACATGGGTCAATTGTCTTTAGTTAGCATTATCCTGTCTCAATGATATTCTGTTATTATGACTTACTGATATATCCCTTAGTCGTGACACTAAGTGCTGAACCGCAATCACTTTTAGATTGTTCTACAAAGTAGCACTATATTGTTTTCTCATTAGTAGTAAATTGGAGCCCATAAAGATAGTGATACGAGTGAGAGATGTCATGACCCAGTGTGGCAATGTGCTTGGATTGTTGACTTTGATAAAACCTCATACAATCACAGTTACAGTCATAATCTGACTAAATCTGTTAGATTAACAGCTTTGATAAGGATGAAGATAAAATCGTGTGAATTATTTGCATAAAAGAAACTTTCTTTTTCAATTCATGAATCAGACCGTGCATGTGCAAGTGCAGTTCATGCTTCCTTCCTCATTTTGAGTAATCGCTTCTGCTTTTTATTTACATGGAATTTTAATGTTTCATTCAAAAAAAAAAGAAAAAGAAAAGTCAAGGATTTGTAATTCAATATCAGTTGACATTGGTAAGGGTGCTCTGTATAAAGCTATACATTTTGAGATGTATATAAATTATTTTTACATTACATTATTACAACATATAAATACTGATGTTTTTCTGAAGAGTTTAAGCACATGTCAATCTTCATCTTACTGTGGATTGTATCTCATGTATGATAATGTTATCATCAAGCACATTAATTGCAAACACACAAACTAAAAATAGTCCTTCTGTAACAACGACAAAAGACACGTTGATGAGATACAAACCAAACAAAATTTAGACTACAAACATCAGGAAGTGTCGAGTAGGTGTCAGTGCCAATTTTTCCTTCTTCTTTAAAGATCATAATAATGTATATATGAAAGTTAATATATATGTTAATAAGGATTGTCGATTGATAACAATGGCAGTGATTTTCTCACCAGGTGCTGACATTTATGGATGTTAAAACACATTTTCAGCATTATTAATTTTGTCTTAACCATGTTTTTATTTGTTCTATATAATTGTGTGCACACAATTCACAGGATTAGTCCCTTAGGACTAAACTACTGTATGCTGTGGTTTTATTTTCTTTGTTATCAGCAGATCTTGTCCTTTGGCATAGTGGCCACCCATTTCAAACCTGCAGGCCTCTGCAAAATTAATTAGAAATACTTTAGTACCTTCTTAAGACAGAAATAGGACATGGTTTTCTTGAGAAATAAAGCTTTGGGCCTCATCAAAGCATACTGAGAAAGTATGAGATCTGTCTTTTTGGAGGCCTATTTTTGTATTTTTTGCTAAAAGACATTGACACTCAGCAACAAAATCCCAGGGTCGCAGTTTTAGTTAATTATTACTGTGAATTAACTTTTTTATCATTATTCACTGAAAACCATAGACTGTATAAAAGAAGTGGATGTAGTCACCGTTTTCAAGCCTTGAGATTGGCTGGTAGGCAACTACCATGTTGATTTTTTGCAACCAGCGGCACCGGACGTGATCAGATTTGGACGAAACGGTGAAGCCAGTGGCTCCAGGTGTGACGCTAGCTAGCTTGGTTAGCAAGATGCATCTGTAATTGATGTTAACTATAATTTTAACTGCGAACAAAATTTTGGCTAGCATACAACAGGCAATAAACAAAAGGTACTCACCAGAGAAAATGAACAACCAACTCTTAATAAGCTTTTTCACTGGCGCTGGTTAAATTTATACATTGCCGGATGCAAGTCACTTTAGCCAGATTGACAGGTTACTATGGTATCGATTTGTCAATCACAAGATAGTCCTGCCCTAAAGCATACTCTGCTTTATGGTCTATTTTTCTCTAAATTGGACCATAATTTACTAAGTGAACATCTTACTGTATTGAAGAAGACATAATAAATCAGCTGAGAAGTAGGGTCATTTTACCATTATTTGTAATGGAACTGGACTGGTGTGACACCAAAATGTGTGACCTATCATATTCTGTGACCCAAATGGGAAGTTAAGCGCCAGAGGCTTTGTTGACAATGTGAAGTAATTGCAGTTTGGTTGTGTTTAGGCACCAAAAGTACTTGGTTATGGTTAGGAAAACATCGTCGTTTAGGTGTAGTCACAGAATCTGGTCACGGATTTTGGTGTTACACCGGACTTCTTTTTGCAACCAGAGGACTCAACCCCTGCTGGCCCTTCGATAGTATGCAGGTTAAAGGGGCTTACACGTTCGCCTCACTTGTCAGACCTGGAGGTTCCCGCTTTCTGAAAACACTGAGAAATGTGGTGGGCCGTAATATGTTACTCAGTTACGCGTTACTGTAATAATATTACTTTTCCCAGTAACTAGTAGTGTAACGGATTACTATTTCCAAAATAGTAATATTATTACAACTATTAAAGGTAGGATTTTTATTTTTTTTTTGATTCACAAATGTCAAAAATCGATTATCTAACTGCTAAATAGCGTTATGTTGACAGAAAGCAAAAGGCTGAACTCGGAGTGCAGCACCAGACAGTCTGTGGTGAGCACAGAAGCATATCGCCGCTGCTGAATGAAAATTTCACATGGTCATTGATATCAATGTGCAGCTAATGATTTTCCCTTGCACACAGTGCACTCATGGTAACACACAAGGCTTGGCTAGCTTCCTCTCCTCATTCTTCTACAGACAGCTACATGACAGGTGCTGTTGCAACAGCTCCAAAGTTAGGTCTTTGAAAGGCTGTGCAATTTGTGTGTTTAGCGAGTGTGTTAGTGAGCAAATGTGAGAGAGCGATCACTGAAAGCAAAAGCATTAGCATAACTTGTCAGTCTGCCAGTAAATGTATGTGTAGGCCACTGTGTGTCCGTTAATAAATGTCTGTCTGTTGTTTCCCCAACTGATGGAAAGTGAAGGCGGTTATGTTGGTAAGAGGTTCTGAATTTCGGTTTCGATTACTTTTCCATTAATAATCTAGCCGTAGTACTCTTACATGTAATAGGGTGAATGGCGTCGCTGTCATTGCCACTCCAGGCTCGCAGCTTGCATTTATCACAACAATAGTGTAATGCTTATATGGCACCAACACGACTCTTCAGCAAGCAAGCTATAGGAAGAAGCAAAAAGTATTTAATGTACAATGTAGGGTTTTTTTTGGAAGAAGCTAGCTCGGAATTCTCAGTATGGACATCATGGCAGAGGCTGTGAAGAGACTGAAGAAGACGTCGAAGGAAGCAAGGAAGAGAAAAAGATAGAGTCACCATTGTAGCAAGAGACTGGACAATAGTAAATATTATAAGTAAATATGCAAACTGGCCAACGGGAGCTAAAAGAGCTGAAAGGATGCTGGACACATGCTGAGCTGGCGTTCTTTCTGTTGGACTAGTAAATAATAACTTAGTAGCTAGCTGGCTGTCTCATGTATTGTTGCACTTGCTTTGTTTGCCTGTTTTAGCGAATTTTTCGACACAAGCAAAATCAGCCAGAGGTTTCACAGACTTTATCAAGTTTATCTGCTAGCTATGAATATTGAGTTGATGTTAGCAAGTTACTAGATAACTCACTCGGACATCAGTTTGTGCTCTTGCGCCGCTTGCTGTCTAGCTGTGTTGGCTAGCTTGCCGGCCACGCAACATTATGCTGCTGCTGGTGGAGAACAGCGCCATTGTGGGGTGGCACTTGCTTGATGTTTGGTTGTTTTAGCAAAGTTGTAACAAGTAACAAAATCAAAACAAATGCACATGTACAACTGTCCTAATTTACACAGCTGTGAATTACACTGTGAAATGGTAGGAGCACCAAACTGCACAAAATAACAAATCTTACATAATGTTACTTTAATAGACATTTGCAAGGGCCACACATTCAAAATGTTTAAATGATTATTTAAAGCAAGCAAAACCCAGTCAGTCCAGATTCAGTTGCTTTTTGTCTGCAAGTAAACTGCAGTGAAAATCAGATATTCATTATATTAAAGAATACATTTCTACTTGCACAGTAATGTCGATCTTTTATGCTCTGTGAATCGTCTAAATTATAAAGGTCCCCTCAAACAAGTTGAGACATGTAGCTATAATGACGGTGCATGCAAGGACAAATGACCAAATTTGGGTGGAGGATGTTTGGAAATATGCTGCGGAAAGCCTTAGGATCCCCTTCCTTCCCCTTTTCTTGCCATTTTACCGACCATGACACCCAGCACCAGAGAAATAGGAGGGATAGAAAGAGAGACAGATGACGCATTGGGCAGAGTGACACATGATGTAGCCTTTAAATTATTGCTGAAATCAGCAGGATTTATATAAATCATTTAAAACACCATAATATGGATATTACAGTTAACTAGCCAGGTTAATAAAGATCATTGCTGTTAATATGGTAAAATATGAATCCCACATTTCAATGTATTTATCTGTTCTCTATTCTAGCTTACCCTGTTTAGCACTCGGGGTTGGAATGTATCCCATTATGCATTGTGTAAGAATGTGGGAACACCCTGGACAGGATCCCAGTCTATCTCACAGCCAACATTTATAGACACAGTTATAGTCATGTTGCCATGCACTGGCGATTAAAGTTGTCAGTTAACCTAAACTTGCATGTCTTTGTGCTGCGCCAAGAAACACTGTGAAGAAACCCTCAAGAACATGGTACGAATATGCAAACCCCGCACAGAATACATTTAACAATACTAAACATAGGATGCACCTGCTGAACATCTGCTATATTAGGTTTATTTGTTTGTTATTTGTAGATAAATGTATTTCATTTAACTTTAAGTTAGTTGTTACTGACAGGCATAAATGTAATAGAAAAAGTAAAAAAAAAGAAGCTCAGTCAATGTCATGATGAAATCACCAAAAAAAAGGAAATGGTCAGTACATCCTTTCCCCCACCCTGAACCCACACACACTCTATGTAGAAAGCCCTGAGAGTCAATTCATCCGGTCAGTTTGCCCTGGTTCCTCTTTTCATAGTATAAAATGGAGCGGTCTAGTCCAAGAAGATAAGTCGTCTCCATCTGCCAGATCAAACGGTCAGCTTCTGCAAAGAACATCTGGAACATCTCACGCAGTAACCATGCAGCTGTGCATCAGAAGACTGGCATGTCTGGCTCTCCTCGCCGGGGTTCTGGCAATGGCAGCAACGGCTTCTGGTAAGTGGCCTGTCAGAGATCCTGCACCATATTACAGTCTGCTCCAGGACAGCACACATACCAAACGTGTTCCCTGCCGTACAGATTTGAAATGGTTCTGATGAAAATAATAATTTATTCAGATTTTATGTTGCAAATGAAAGAGATGTACGCTCATAATAACCAGTCCTTGTTTGTTTTGTGAAAAAAACAGAAATCAAGATAGTCAAGTGCTGTACTGAGGTCAGTGTCATGAATGTCACTGCTCCCATCTTGGGCTACAGGATCCAGAGGAAGAACCCCCCATGTGTCCGCGCTGTCATGTAAGAATCACCTCCTTATTTTATCAAACAGACTGATGGTCAAAAATGTTATATAGTTGAAAATCCAGTAAATATTGGCTTTGTGGTTGTGGTTGAGTTTTTTTTTTTTATAACCCAGATTTGAGACCACACAGGGAGAAGTCTGCAGCCACTGGAAACAGGACTGGGTGTTTGACAAGATTAAGGAGCTAGAGTGAGTAGGCCTTTGTCATGTCAGTCAGTCTCAGTAGTGTCCATTTTTGCTAGTTGGTTGCTTCAGACATGATATATCAGGTATACTCAGGGACACCAAAAACTGTTATTTGAACTGTTATCTCTTCTTTGTGTTTTACAGGCAGGCCCGCAAAGCAAAGAAGAACAGTACAACCTCCGGCCCTTAGAAAGCACTCCTCGCCATTATGACTATCTATAGACAATTGTCTTGCATTAATTTAAAATATTTAAAATGCTTTCTAATGTTAGTGTGCCATATTTAATATTTATTTCTAGCTCTATTTATTTGTCTTTTCATTTTCTTTATCATTTCTTGTCTGTGTTCAGTTAACAAAAAGCTTTACAGAGATTAAAGATACAAAAAGCGTCTATGATGTGCATACAGAGTAATACAGCTGATCATCTGATGTTTGCTGTACACTAAATAAATGTTCTTGTCCTCTTACCACATCTGTTGTTGTTATTATAATCAAAGGTTGCTGCGCTAAATCAAATGAGCATCAAGGCCTCATCATGTAGCCAACAGAAGCACAGTTATTTTTTACAAATCGACCCTGCCATCTAGTGTTGACATGAAGTTACTTCAGGACAGTTTGGATGAGAAGAGCGAGTCACTGAGGGAGTCACCTTGTCTGACTCCAGCACCAACCCCTTGGGGTGCTGATCTGAAATAGCACAAGAGACTGCCTCTCTGTCAGTCATGTCATGCATTTGCATGAGCTCTGGGGGGCAGGACAGCTCATTGAAAAGTTTTCAGACACCTTCCAGCAGTTTTGCTGGCAGAATCTTTTTCTAAGTATACCAGGCACACATCACGCCACTAAAACATACACCATGCGGAGCAGCAGTCTACGCAGTTTGTGAGCCTATCGTTGGGAAAATATAGCTTTTAGTGACGATAAAGGGGCTTTCCTATCCAGTCATTACATAGTATTTTAACATATGTTATAAAATGGTTTAAACCACTAATTGCTCTCTAAAATAAATTTTAACAATAAATTAGCCTTGGCTACATGGAAAGTTACATGACACACCTGTGTTGTAGTTTCATTAAATAAATGTGGACAATGGGAGAGCACTATGACGTAAATTTATTGGATTATTGGATTTTAGCACATTAACTTGAATAAGCAGGAGATGAAACAACATAGTCACAAAAACAAGATTTAGAAAAACTATGATGTTTATGTTAAGATTTGTTAAGTGACTAAGCACATAATGTACATCAATGATCTCAAAGCTGATCCTCTGATTGTCCCCACCCTACTTGTGATTACATGGAGTATTCGGGAGCTGATGCTGATGTTTAGGCAAGTAAAAGTAGTTAGCTTTTCTTTACTTTTTCAGAGATAATATCCCCGACATGACTGGATTACAATAGGTCCATTCTCTCTCAAACATTCACTGAAATTGGCATGTCTATGTTTAATTTCAAATCTCTAACACCACAACCTAGTTTTTGCTAATAGAAGCTTTCAGTGCTGTTTGGGGAAGTGTCCGTGGTATGGAGGAAAGATCCACTTCCATCAGTAAATGAAGAAGTTACACTTTTCCTCATCTGGGTTTCACCTGCAACAGAGTCAGCCTTGGACATCTTCTTCAGTTTGGAACTATAAAGAAGAGAAGAGTTTTTACTCAAACAAAAGAAAACACACTGTTTTAGCGTCCATGTCTAAACCGAAACTAGTCTCATACCTGAGTAATTCCAGAGTTTTCCTCACCCACTCATCCTTCTGTGTTGCACATATCTCAATCTTCTTAACCGTGTAGAAACTACAATAGTGAGACAGATTATCAGACACACATACACTTGTAAAGAGCACTATATATACATTAGTATAATACATTAGTATAGTAGTATAGGTATATATATATTTATGTTCCAGTACATATACTAAAACAACACTTTTTTATTGAGGAATATAAAAGATATAAAGTTTTTCTGCAATTTTCTTTTTTTTAACAAAGTTTTTTTTAACAAAGTTTAACAGATGCTTGCAAATGCACAGTGTTTTATTTTATCTTACAGTAACACAATGTAGCCTTGCAGAAACTTGAAATAAAATAAAGTCTAAATATATATGATTTAAATCATGACATATCTGATCAAAAGAATAAGTATCTGACCAAGTATTCAGTCCTAGCTTTCAGTACTTTTTTGGTACACTTTTTGACACATTTCAATCAGTACAATAAAAAAAATATATGCAGGTTTGATACACAGATTTGTTGTGTAGTTGGATTTTGTCAATCTTAAAGATTAGACAGCTTCAAACAAATAACAAACACACACATATCACAAAGATATGGGGCAGACCAAACAGCTGCTTTGATCAGTTATGAAAGTCAGACAGCAGAATGCTCAGTGGCTTATTTTTATGGCAAGAAAGTCTACGAAACCTTAGTGCTGCTTTCCACAAAACAATTACAAGCATCTTTTATATATATATTTAATAAGTCCAATCAGTGAAATCAGTTAGTCTTCACCAGCGTCTGTCATAAAAGTCTGACATTCTTCTCTAGTCTAAATTCAAAAAACTTTTAGCCTCTTTACATTGGCTACCTGTTTATTTTAGGATTGATTTTAAGATCTTATCGATTACTTTTAGGGCTCTCCATGAGATGGCTCTGGATTATGTTTTGTATCTTTTAATTTCTGCCTTTGCATAGTTTGAGATCTTTGGGTAGCGGTCTCCTGTCTCTTCCTGAATCCAGGCTGAAAACTAATGGGGATAGAACTTTTGCTGTCAGGGCCCAGAGGCTCTAGAACAACCTGCCTGAGGAAATTCAGTGTCTTCTTTTATGTCTCTTTTAAAAACACACTTTTATCAGAAAGCATATCCTGATTTTATTTGAGCTGCCTGCTTATTTTAATGTTTTGATTTTCTTGTTATTATTTCTTATTTTTGAGACCATGAAATTCAAATATCATAGTCAGCGATTCAGATTGGGACTGGCAGGGTTGTAGTTTTGTTGGAGAGAGTCTTACATGATCGCCTCGATGCGGCAGTTTTCCGTGGTTGTTTGTTCTCTGTAGCCTTTTATACGCTGGAACGGTACTGGCTTCCTATTGTATCTTGTACAACAGGCTTTGCCCATATGGGAACCTACTGCAAACACACACACACACACAAACACACACACACACACACACAAACACACACCACATGATTTACTGTTCAGTTCAGCTTAGGGTCCTGATGAAATATCTACTGTATTTTAATCCGATTGACAAAATTTGATGAAATAAACTTACAGGCAGCTGGAGCCGGACTGAGCAGGCCCAGTATGAAGCAGAGGAGAATGGTTGTCACGGTGATCATACCTCTGGGAGCCATGTTGACGGTGTGAAGAACCAGCAGAGAACTTGCTGAATACATAAACGCTGCACATATGTATATATACCTGTGGATCTACACATGTTTTTTGTAACCTGTGGCTCCTAAATTGAGGACAGGAAGCCCACTATTGCATCATGGCAGCCAAAGTTGCAGACATTGCACTTTCATCACAATCTTACACCTAGATTTTTTATGTGGGCATGTGAGAAAATCACTGCGGAACTGGTGCAATGATGCATTAGGTTCATATTGTCTCCTTGGGCTCTCATCTATATTTATGCTTTCTGGGTTAATAATCGTGCTGTGAAGTTCTTCATACACAGCACTGCAGATTCCAGTCGTCACACATTCTTCGCTTCATTTAGATTTCTCTAAAGCTACCGTATATTGCTGCATATTTAGCTCTCAATGCATATGCATGCATAATTGCACTTAAATGGAATTTGTTACACACAATATTGCCCTTCTCTTGCTTCATATATTTATATTAGTTGACAAAAATGACTGTAATATCGTTTGTGATAATTCAACATTGCAGCTTAAAGCTGGAGTCAGAGTGTTTTACATAACCACCAATCTTGAGATTGTTTTGCGGTGAGAACTGATGGAGTATGAGAGGCTTGTCAAAAACCCCCTCCTCGTTAGCATGACCTATTTAGACTGCAGAAAGCTGACAACTCCAAATCTAGCTCAGCTGACCTACATAGGCACAAAATCTATGTTGTAAACACTCTATAACATACTGTACATCTCAAATACTACATGTTTAAGCTCTAAATGACTAGTTGTAAAAATTAACACCGTACTACTGAAAGCTGTGAAATTCATGAATGAATTCATGAACACCGTACAGTCACCATGGGCTTTCAGCGACCCCATTTTTACACTACATACAGTATGTGATTGCATCTAGATATTTTGCCAGCCAATACCTAAACACTAAAACTAAACTGTACGCTATTCAGGGTGATACTCAACTGATCCCTGAAGGAGAAGTCTATTTTTACAGGCAAATTGAGAGTGTGAAGGTTAGCAACAGATTACGGCCACTATAGCTGATGGGGATTCAGTTTGTCTTGCCACTTCAGAAACACAGATGCTTACTGTCATAGCATGGAGACCATGCTGCCAGTTGAATGAGTCTTCAAAGTCTCAGCACATGAAGTGTAGGTTATTAATTAGTAATTAATAGGTGTGTATATGCCAGAAATGTATTGATTTTTCAGCTCCTGCGCCCCCAGACGCTGACTGAAATGACTCTTTCTTCCTCAAAATTAATGCAGAAGTGAGCTGAATGGAAAATTTTCTTTTGCTATATGTATTTCATTCTATGGGAAATAAGGAAACACACCCTGATTGCTTTATAATTTTTTTCTGTGCTAATATATTTCTGTTAGATCACAATATTTATGTCCTCTATACCGATATTAAGCTTAGGTCGTTACACTTACTCAGTATAGTTTTTGTCTGTTACAGCCTAGAAATCACCTTGTCTGATCTAGGATGCCTAAATTAGTTCTGACTGTTCTGACCTTTGTCATTTCGTGTCAGATCATGACTCATTATGTTCTCATTATGACTTGCCCAACTTCAGCCCTCCTTGAAACCTCCTCTGTCCTTCCACTTGGCAGTCAGGCCCACACATCTCAATTTAGCACATCAGACAAGCTCATGCCACGTTTGATGGCGTCCAACAGCAGTTTTTTCTACCTTCACTCATAGGGGGGCAGTGTTAGTATGGGCCACTGATGGATGTCAAGCAAGACATGATAAGTGGATGTGATGTGAATGTCCCACACAACCTGAATATCTGTCATAACAATAAGGATTGGTAGTCAGATATGAAATGCAAATCAATCATTTTATTTCTCAAACTGTAAAATAAGATGGTCTCACCACTGCTATACACGAAAGTCATTCAGCAGCGGAGAAGCAGTAAATTTAACAGTGATACTTTGGGAGTACTACTTCGAATACTAAGCACAAATCATGTCATAAACACAGTGTGTGACCGCGTTTTCACAAGTTCAGGGGCAGTTTATATCCTTTTAATTTATCCTTTTTCTGTGTGTTAATGCAGATGCCTGTGTGACCTATTGCAACTTCTGTTAAAAGGAAAGGTAATGTGATAAACTGGACAATCGCCTGGTTTGACAGCCTAATCCCTGCTAATCCTCCATAAAACACAGGCTCTTATCATCATCCCAGCTTTCTAAAGGAAAGACTCACAAACACACACACAGACACACACGTTCCTGAGAGGTTATAGCACTACTTCAAATGATTATTCTCATTATTGATTCATTTACTTGAGTTTGTTTTTGATCAGGCGATTATTCATTTTTGAGCCAAAACTGTTGGTTCATTTATTGACTAGTCGAGCAACAGAAACCTAATTAGAAATTATTTTGATAATCTATTAATCCTTTATTTTTTAAGAATTCACTCTCAGTTAACTCTTTTCTCTGTTTTGTCTTGTCTGAAAATGTCACCTTGGAAATTAACTAGCAGATTAACCAGTGATGAAAATAAATATAAGTTGCAGTCCTAAATCATTCAGTCCAAAAAATGTCAATAATGTATTTCATTTACATATCACGCATTTACAAATACAACAAAAAGCTCGGAAAAGTTAAAATCTGAGAAGCCTTATGCGGAAAATGTTTGTTATTTTATAAACTTCATAAATGACTTAAAGCAGCAACAGATTGTATTGGGGCACTTTGAGCAGTGTAACAAGCTGTAAACACAACATTGACAAATTATCACCTTATCAACGTGATTGGCTTAAGTGGTCGCAAATACTTGGCTATTACAGATCCAGCAGACACAAAGCCTCATTAGCATTCATTCGAAACACTCCGTAGGGCTGAGGGGAGCTGCAGAGTTGGGTGATAATTCTCTATCATTTTGTCGCTAATAGTGACTCCTTTCACATCAGAGGTAGTCATTTGACCCATTGTTAATAGAAAAATATTGATCAGTGCAGCTTTAACAGTTAATCCCTTATTAAAATAGTCATGTTCTGTTTACTGATTAAGCCATTAATAAAGTAATTGTTTCAGCACTACTTCACAAGAAACTCCTTACAACCTTCTCTCTTGTCTCTCATCTTTACAGAAGCTACTACTACACTCAAAGTCAAACATGAATTCTAATAGCATTTTCTTGTTATTATGCTGTTTGGCAATAGCAACATTTTGGCCAGTGTGTTTGCTTGAGGGTGAGTGTGAAACAGACCTTTTCTCCTCCTGGGTCCCTCTCCTTCTTTTTGGAATCATGCTCGTGGACGGAGGGCAAGAAAAGAGGGAATGGGAGGGGAGGGAGGATGAGGGTAAAGAGAGGGGGTCACCATTGAGTTGTCCACCCACACAAGGACCCCTCTGGTCACCTGCGTGGGTTTGGGCCAAAAGAAAGGCGAGGATGCGCACACATACACACAGGCACACACAAAGAGAACAAAAACGACAGCTTTCTAACCCCGAATGTCAACTGTGGCAAAGGGGCTAGGAATCAAAGCGTTTTAAATTAGCAGGAAACTTCCTCAAAAACTACAGAAAGGGTAATTGTCAGTATCCTTAAAAGCACTTCACAACAGAGGAGAGTTTAGGCAGCAAGGAAGGCAGCAGAGAGATGAAAAAGCTCTCAAAGCACTTGGCTGTGGCATGATCTTCAAAAAAAATGCCTAGTTTATCATAATTAGCATCGTTCCAGACTGTCAAACCCGTGAGGCACAGAAAACAATGCCCTCTTCAATATTTTATTGAAGAGTTATGGTAAATTACTTGATGTATAATTATGTGAGCCCGGCAGAATCTGTCCTCACCGTCTCCTCCTACATCCCATCTGCCCTGTGTGTCCAGAGTGTGGGTGACTGAAGTAGCTGCGGGGGGGATGAGGAATTATTGTGGAAAATGATAAGAAAACTTGTGATGTAACAGTCGGAGTTGCACTTCTGTTGTTGAAGCCGACACTGTAACATCCACGCCCTCCAACAGAATGAGTAGTAGAAGACAAAAAGAGGGGAAAATATAGAATTAAAGGACCTCTGTGACATTAGGAAGCGCCCAGAGGTATTTCAGTGAGGCAGAGCTTACTCTTGGCCAGGGAGACTCCGGAGGATACAGTGAGCCAGAAGAGGTGAGGAGAACAGAGGGGAAGAGTGTTAGAGTGGTAGGAAGAGGAATATTTTTAGGGTGGTCTGTTATCTACCGAGACGAGGGCGTGAGGTATCACAGCCGGGTCACATCGCTGAGGGGGGAAACAGCACGGGCTCTCCACTGAGACGGCAGATAAGGAGGAACAGAACAATGAGATCTCTCTGTCTCTCCAACACACACTCCACAAAGGCACGCATACACACTCAGAGTCTCACAACCACATCCACAGGAAGACTCACTGCAGATTCACTCTCACACATTCTCAGACATGGCAAAAGATCACATCAGAAACAGGCCTTAGAGCTCCACAGGTGACCCAATAGTGTGTTATTGCTCTTCTGACTAGCAGACAAAACCAACATCATTGTAAAAATCTCTCCACTAAACTGTTTATCCCTGTCCTTCTTGTGCTCCCTGTCCCTCTCTTTCTATCTCTCCTCTATTGCCGCCCTCTGAAGATGTAAATGCCAGCAAAACAGATGGATGGAGAGAACATCTCGTCACTCTGTCACCATGTTTATGCAATCACACACAAACAACGGCACACAAACACACTCCACACACATACACAAACACACACACACACACACACACACACAAACTCACACACACATATACGCTCCAGAGCAAGATGCTGATGGAGATTTTCTCAATCATCAAAGTGAGCACATGATGCACAGCACACGCACACACACGCACACACACACACACACACACACACACACACACACACTTTTGGTGTTTTTGATGAAACCTTCTGTTCGCTTCTTCCTTTGTTTATACACACGTGCATAAACATGGACGCACATCCACATGAATTGAGTCATTTGCCAGACTAGCAGCTGTTACGGAGAGAAGCGAGTACTAACGAAATGCCTCTGACATGCTAATGACGCTTTGTCGACCCGAGGAGTTCAACACACAGACCTCACACCGTACAGATTTAGAAAATCTGCCTATTATCTGTCATATAACCCAGAGAATACCAGTCTAGTCGTATGAATATTAAAATGGTTTTAGCTCCCAGTACGATCTAAGCACTCTGTGTAGGACTGCAAGCCAAATGAAACCCTCACTCCCTCCAGGAATATCTTAGCGAGGCTTTGAGGGAAGATCCTTTTTCAACACCCCCCCCCCCCCCCCCCCCCCCCCCCCCCCCCCCCCCTTCCTTCACCACCGCCACCCACCCACCCAATCAAATCCTCACTGGCAGTGCGCTACTCCTCATCTCTCCTCTCTGTTTCTTTTGTTCATCTCTCTCAGCCGCCCACACACCTACCGTCCCTTGGGCTTTTCTCTTTACTCTCTTGCACACATGTACGCATTTACATTTGGTTACTTCGTATGTACTTCGCTTTATTTCTTCCTGTCCTTTCCATTCTCTTTAGCCCATTCAGACACTTGGAGATACTCTACTGTGTATGAAGGCAGAATCACATGCGCACATATACAAACAAAAACAGACACAGCCTATATTTGGTGCTTTACAATACAGATGTGTGGGCAGCAGCCATCTGGGGCCCCAAATCGAACAAAAAAGTAAGTGTGTATTGTGCTTCTGTGTGTGTTGATGTGTGGCGTAGGGCTAAGGGCCAAACTTAAAGTGTGGGTTTGAGGTTGAAACCCCCCTCCTGAGAGCTGGGAATCTCAGGGGAAAGTGGGAAAAACATCCCGACGGTCATCAATCAAAACTTTGGTGACACAAATGACCAGAAACAACGGGCTGTTCTCCATCCATGTCACTGTGTCACCTCCGCCCCACAACCATGTCCCACCCACCTGCGCTGCTGCCCCATAGGCCCTTGTCGTACACCGCTCATCCCCATTGGCCCATCGCTTCCCAAGTGAAATCGTGATCCCCTCTTGGCTAATTGGGTCTTTGTGATTGCGCAGTCTGTCGTGGCGCTGGGGGAGAATGAAACGTGAAAACGGTATTATTGTGGATGGGGGAAGAGTGGCAGGTCGAAGCGGGGAGATCGGTTTTGGCGTCTCAAAGCACCAGATGCTCTTCCTGGGTCCATTATGATGCCTTACAGGGGATCGAGATGGTTTCGGCGTAGCAACTGTGAAGACACAAAGCGAGATGGAGACCGGCTGAGATGGAGACTCGCATAAGCACATACATGCAAATGCAGGCACACAGTTACACATGCACTCACACATAGTTCCCTGTTTAAAACACACTCCTTGAAATCTGCCAAGCATTTGCTATTCAGTGCTTTTTATTGCTCGATACAACAGAGGTTATCAGAACTTATCTTTGTACATGTTAAAGAAGGACTAAACAAAGTGGAGTACATCTCTGTTACACCTGTTGTGGTTAAAATGTACAACAGATATGGGAAAGCCCCACTAGATCAATGTATTTACTTCTTTAAGCTGTGCCTCCATCGAGAGGGATTGTTCACCAGAGTGTTTGAGAGAGGGAGAGTGTAGGAGGACGGGTCATGAGCCTGCTCTTTGTTTGCTCCACCATGCCTCTACACAAGACCGTAGTTCTTTTTCTTTATAACTGCCTTATTATTAAATAATGAATCTGCTCCTATTTCTTTAGTATATCCATACTTATGGGGTTTATAGATGAAAATGATAAAAAAAAAACTGTAGTTGACAGATGGTGGGGGATAATTGAAGCCCCTTATCCTCATCTTATTAGCCTTACCATATCCAACAACCTCCAATGAATGCCCCTTAGTATTCACTGGGTTTCTCCTCTTTCTCACAACAACCATCAACAGGTGGCGCTGTTGTCCCACTCTCCGGTCTTTTGCTCCTCGGGACAAAGAGATTCTAACAACCTCAGGTGCCATAAAGGCAACAAAAATTCAAGCAGTTCAGCCCTTTATCAGGAAATGGCTGACACATTCATGTTTTGGTGTTCACGCGACAGCACTTTTTTTTTTTTAAAAAGTGGTGGTGTGACGTTTATGACCCCATGCCTGCTGGCACCCTTCAGGGTTATCACTGCTAAATGACGTGCGAAGCCGACCACCTTATTAAAGAGATGTGCATTTGTTAACTGTCCTCTATTACTTAGATTAGTGGTTTCAAAGTGGGGTCCTAACTGGTCACACCGATGTTGCCTGGTGTTATTGATTCTCAGGGTCCACTGTTTTAATCCCTGGGGCCTTAAATAGTCCACCAAATTATACTATTTACAAAATCCATCTCAGTGTGGTCACTTGTCTTTTCAGACAGAAAAATAGACAGTGGAGATGATACATTGACGCTGATATGGACCACAGTGCCGTGTGTCATTTGGCTCATGCCATTTGAATTACCAGTGAGGGAAGTATCTGAGTGTAAGAGACCGCCCCAGTATCCGCTGCTGTATCCAACTCGCATTCACACTTGGGTTCATTCACACACACTTTTCCCACCGGGATGGAGCCGCTTCTGGCAGCGCGCAGAGCCAACGGGGAACACACACGCTTTCACACGGCACACATGGCTGCAAATTTATGGCGATTATTTCCTACGCTCATCTGGATAATAACATTAGTTTCAAGTTCGAGGACGAGGATTTATCCACCCAACGAAGGTAAGTAAGGAGGGGATCGTCCGACCTGGGTGGCACATTTCTGCTCCTGCACGCCGGGAGACACCGCTGCTTGCGCCTCCCGGATGGTCAAGAGCAGGGCGAACATATGCACGAAACTTGATCAGGCAAAAAAAAAGTTGGATTTGGACAACATGTCACAGTTCTTATCCCTCCTTGCATTTCGCGGAGTTGTGCCCCCAAGGAGTTCAGCACTATGTCCTCTCTTTCCAGTGGTGTCAGGAAAATCTTATGTTTCTTGGATGTTTCCACATGATGTGGCCACTGCAGCGCACGCTGTGGTGTACTGTGGTTTACTTTAAAGACTTACCTTTTATTCGTAACAGTTAAATCTCCAAACTCACACTTTTGGTAGTTTTTTTTGTGTATAAGGTTTGATGTCCTTAAACCAACAACATTTGAAATGATGTAGACTCTTTACATAATATTATGTAATAGAAATGACAGTTATTATTAAAAGTAGTTATATACTATAGAGAATCAAGTTAGGTAAACTTCTTGCTAATTCTATATTCTTCCAAGCTCACCAGTCATTTATATTGTGGTGATCTTGGGATGTGGTAAAGTCTTCCAAGTGCAAAAATGTAACTTGGTTCTCACTGCTAAATAATTGTACTTTCTTATGTTAGTGAAGCAGTGTAGGCTGTTTGCCCTTAAACCACCTGCATGTGTGTATGCATTTTAGTGACCCTGCTGGATACCAGAACAGTGCCAGGAGAGCTGAAATGGGCAGCCAGTCCTTCAGAGGGAGGGGTGAGTGGGAGCTCTTTTTTATTTATTTATTACAGATACACTGTTTACAACCTGTTCTCTCTTTGGAAAACACTCACCCTATCTCTCTCACTTTCTCTCTCTCTCTCTCTCTCTCTCTCTCTCTCTCTCTCTCTCTCTGTCTCTCTCACACACACACACACACACACTCACTCACTCACACACACTTGGTCTGGAAACTGTAAAGATTCATCCCACAGATTTTGAAATGTGCTGTTGTTCACCAAGCCTAAGTGCTAATATGAGATTGCTGGCGTCGTGTTTGGCACGCAAAAAGGCATAAACCAGCTTGGTGGTGGGTGTCGTTTTTCAGGGATTTTTACTACCATGCAGTTGCCAGAATGAATCCTGGAAATATCTATTTTACATTATATCCTCTCATCTCTTTGTACTTTTTGTTGGTACATTGTGCTCTGTCTTTATGGCCTTCCTCCTCCTCTCCCTCTCCTTCTCCTTCTCCCTTTTGCTCAGTGTCTCTCTCCTCTTTGTTGGTTTAAGAATTATTGGTGAACTTGACTCTTATTTCTTCAGTCACCATGCTCTCATTCTCTCACATGCTGCTTGATTGACGGGGTCCTGGTCTGCACGCACTGAGCTTTTGATTACAGAAACCCCCCACCTTCCTCATCCTTTAGCTACACACACACACACACACACACACACACACACACACACCCCACACACACACACACACGCACACACACACACACACACACACACACACACACACACACTCACACAAAACACCATCTCTGTATAGATGGGGCAAGTGCAAAGCTTTTTTACCCTCTGACAGCTGTAATTTCTGTCTG
Source organism: Micropterus dolomieu (assembly GCF_021292245.1). NCBI lineage: Eukaryota > Metazoa > Chordata > Actinopteri > Centrarchiformes > Centrarchidae > Micropterus > Micropterus dolomieu. Next base: position 18,576,181 of record NC_060155.1, on the reverse strand, counting down.
CTGACAAAGACTCCAAAGGAGACAGCCCATGACAGCTTTTTTCACAGCCCTCTTCCTCAATACACACACATATAAACATACAACACACAATGACGTTACCATGTACTCATGTAGGCTACTTATATTCACATACTGTACACAAAGGAGCACATAGTTACGGACTAAAGAGCCGGACCGATACTGGATTTATTGAGGCCGATACTGATATATCTGATAACAATATGTCAGCCGATGTTTTAATATGATACTTTATTGTAAAAAAGAAAGAAAGATAATGCATTTTCAACAGTAAACATAAAAAAGAAAAAAAAAGAATAAAATCAAAACAAAATCATAAATAATGTCAAATATGCATGAAACATTTGTTGCACTGCGGTTTTGCATATCTTCTAACATCTACGTCAATATTAATTTATCAGCATTTATCATCTCTAACAGCCAATAAGATCAGTTCTGATGACATATCGATCAGGCCCAATTAGACACACTCACACACAGGACAACCCCCCCCCCCAAACACACACACATTCTGACATTCTCTGACTCGACCTCTTTTTTCTTTCTTTCGACACGCCGCATTTAGTGTCTATACAGCTCTCACTAGAGCAGATTATTATTCAGTGGCAATAAAAAGACAATTTGGGGCTGGGAGGCTCAGCGGTCATTTGAAGGGTCACAGTACAAGGCAAACAGTGGGCTCTATTGAGATGGATGGTGCAGTGAAGGTTGAGCCTACTTCACTTGCATGGAAACAGTGCCTGTAAAAACCTTGGAGCTGCAACAAATCTGAACCACTGTCCACTGCAGAATATTGATGCAAGAATGAATGTTAGCCTGCGAGGATTCAAATGACAGCAGTGAATTAGATGCCCCAGCATCTGAAATGCATTTAGACTTGTTTTTCTGTATTCAGGAGCACCAACATTTCCTCAAGTGGATAGAACAAAAAAATAAGTTCTCCACAATGAGCATGTTTTTCTAGTCCCTACTATTGTGAGAGTGTTAAAGCATGTGTCTGCCAGGGCTAAAGATTAGAGTTAGTTAACTTTAGAGTTAAACTCTACGTTGTGTCACCGCTTTCAGTTCATGCCAGCACAGTATAAAAATACACAGTAAACATTTATCCACATTTAATTTTTTGTCAAAGTTGCATCATCTTTTGCAGCTGCCACCAGGGTCTATTTTGAAAACACTTACTTGGCGCATTCAAGTACAGAAACTCAAGACGCTTCCACATTCACATTATCTTTTCACAGCATCTGCGTAAATTGTTTGTTTACATCACTTAAAAGCATTGCTACATAGCCGCAAATTATTACATTTTAGATTTCAAATTTTAATTTTTTGGCGTTTAATGGTCACTGATTAGGATCACTTTGTATATGTTTTAATGATGTTTCAAGTATCTACAAATTGATTTTCACACTATTGGCATGAATTGAACCCTGTGGATGCCTTTAAAGTCGGAAATAGAGCATGTATTTATGGTACATATTGTAAAGTGGTGGCCTGTAATGTTAAGTATACTCAGTTTATTGTAAAGTGTAATCAGTGGACGCCATCACAAATGTAGTAATACATCTGTAAATGTGTTCTTCATTTGCAGTGGGAAGAGGTGAGTATTATGGATGAGAAGAACATCCCCATCAGAACATACCAGGTGTGCAATGTCTTGGAACCCAATCAAAACAACTGGCTTAGGACAGACTGGATCCCTCGGTCCGGCGCTCAGCGGGTCTATGTTGAAGTCAAATTCACCCTGAGAGACTGCAATAGCCTGCCAGGGGTCACGGGCACCTGCAAGGTACAAGGAAACATATTTCTAATGTCTTGACAGAGCCTAATGGACATTCTATGGGTTAGGCACAGTAGAAAGTTTAAACAAAATTTGATGATTCTTAAACACGTTAACTTATGCTAATTAGTTAGTGGACTGACTGCTGCTAATGGAGCTTTATTATATATTACAGCTGCTTTGACTCATTATCATATTAAGAGAAAAGATGAGCGCTGATGATGATAAATAGCTGCCTCAGTCTGACTTTTTTTTGTCGCTTTTGTCTTGTAGGAGACATTCAATCTGTACTACCACGAGTCAAACGAAGACAGAGAGAGTTACATCAAAGAGAGCAGTTTCATTAAGGTGGACACTGTGGCAGCAGACGAGAGCTTCACCCAGGTAACACTAAACAACTGAGTCAGGCTTTGAGTTCTTTATGCTCCCTCCTCCGCTTTCTTTAATTTGCTCTTATCTTGAAAGTGAACCCCCCTGTGGGCACTTAGCTGTGATTTTTTTTATTTGTTTTACAAGCACTTTTATCTTGGATGTCCATTCTGCAGTCCCAGGAATGTTGGCACGGTGCTTTTGCTTAGTTCTTACTAAAATTACTTCTGATTTTAGCATTGTAAGCATTACAGATTATTTTACCTTTGTAATCAATAGAAGTCAATCTGGATGAGAGCCAAATGCTGAAAACGTGAAGATCAGCCATGGTTCAATAGCAACTCCCACGTTAGGTTGAAAAAGCAAACTGAGTTAATTAGGGCTGACAAAGTTTACTGCACAATTCATTAATATAGATTAATTCCCTTTCTCCAGGTGGACGTTGGTGACCGCATCATGAAACTGAACACTGAGGTGCGGGATGTAAAAGTCACAACCCGGAAGGGTTTCTACCTGGCCTTTCAGGATGTTGGCGCCTGCATCGCTTTGGTTTCCGTCAGAGTTTTCTACAAAACCTGCCCGCTCACCATCCGTAACCTGGCAACTTTTCCCGACACTGTTACTGGGGCTGATACGTCTTCCTTAGTGGAGGTCAGGGGGTCTTGTGTCAACCAATCAGAAGAGAGGGAGGAGCCTAAAATGTACTGCGGTGCTGATGGAGAGTGGTTGGTTCCTATTGGTGGATGTCTCTGCAACCCAGGATATCAAGAGAAGGGTGGCACATGCAAAGGTAAGAGATGCTGGGTACAACAGAGCTACTGTAGCATCATTTGTTGTTGTTTGTTTTTGTGACTGTCTGACTCATTGGTATTGGACTCGGCTCTCCGCTCCCGTTGTGCTGCCACTTCTGAGTCCCATGTCTCTATGAGTAACAATCATTAGTGCTCGAGTTAACAAGCTTTCCGTTAATGTTGGAAAACAGTGACAGAGATTTGGTTTGTGTATTAATTAACACCTGCTTGGTTATTCCGTGGATTGAATTAATTATTTTCAACGATTTTGTTTAGAATTATTGTTGCCTTAAAGAGGACACTCACATACGTTTAACCATGCAGTATGGTCCACAGCACCACAACATATTAGGGGGTGTTTTTTCCATCTTTTACAGAATGATAGTGAGATCAGACATTAATTCTACTCAAATTTAAGTTTGAAGATAGGTTGGCAAGACAAGACTACTGTGAAACTTATATGTCGGACAGGCATCTATATGGGACAGGCCTTCAAAAAACTCTTGCTCAGCAGGATGGGAATCAAATTGTGTATTTCTACCTGTATGAATATTACTTAATTACGTACTTAATAAAAATTAGGCTACTGAGTCACAACATTTCTTTCATCTCTCTTATTTAACATATAATTCTCGTAAAGCTGAATGAATTATACCTTGGTGCTCATGGTTCCTGTAAAATTAGCTGAACGATTGAATCTAACCAATCTAACGATGTGTAGCATATCTATATTTACACAAGTGTAAACATTTATATTTGTGATCTAAGCAGTTTAGGACTAGGGCTTTAAGATGTTTTCTGCATCCAAACGAACTTCTATAAAAACAGGCGTCTGATTAATTGTCAAAACGTGTAGCCACACCAGGCCAGTAAAAGGGTCAGGCGTGTAATTGGGACTAGGCTTTCAATTGATGTTTTATGGTATGTAACAAACTGCAGTCCAGAAAAGTTGCAGTAAAAATTACAGACGCCTTAAAGGAATAATTCAACATGTTAGGAAATACAAATGGGTTGCTTAGCTTAGCACAAAGTCTGGAAACAGGGGGAAGCAGCAACCAACAAACAAAGCTCACCAATTAATGTGATATATCTTATGGATGCTCCGCTGGCGACAACAAGTTGCTGACCTAACAGCAGCCATCTGGACAAAAAATGTCTTTCTATCACTTACAAATCTGGTCTGAACTTTATGGTAACAAATATGCAAGCTGTTCTCACCTCTCACCAACATACATGTGGAGTGGATGACGTGTAATGTTTGGAAGTGACTGTTGTGATAGTGAAGACTACTGAATATGTGTGTTTGTGTGAGAATGTGGGATGAACAGGGGGACAACAGACTCGGTGGAGACACTTTTACATGGCTTCACTCCCCCTATTCAAACACAAAAACAGCACAGAGACACAACATGTTCGATCACACACACACACACACACACACACACACACGCAGATGGACAGACACCAGTAGAGAAAAGGGAGAGCGACTCACTGATCTGCTCTCTCAGTTTTATTTATGAAGCCTATCCCAGCAGGCTAATTGTATAACAAACAGACCCATAATTCAAAGAGAGAAGAAGAGAAGCTGACAGTGAGAAAGACGGAGAGATGGACATAAAGGGAGGGATGCAGTTGGTGACAGTTGGATGTAGAGGGGAAAAAAACTTGACTTTTTCATCCTCTTTGCAATAAGAACAGCAGTAGCCAAAATTCGCTGTGTGACAAACGTTCTCTAAAACCTTCACCTCGCTTGCCTCGTTTGTTCTGTCTGAAAAGAAGAGGAGGTTTGCGGGGTGGTCCCTGAGGCCTGAAAGATGGTGCTTCTCAACTAGATTTAGGAGAGACCCTTGACTTTGTTGAACCTCCAGCAGATGTGAAGTGCCATCTATCTATCTGCTGCTCTCTTCTCCGTCTCACACTGGCTGTCAGGTTGTTGGCCGGGCTCAGCTGCCTCAGTGGAAATCCATCAAAGTCTGGATGAACACCGAATGCTGCTCAGCGAAAACTCTGACCCTGCAGTATTGGAAAGGCGCCTTGACGCTTCTTCCATTTTAAGTTTGGAATTTGCAGAGAGAAAGGGGGGTGGGGGTGGGGGCAAGCGGGATGGAGGGAAAAGGCAGATAGATTTCAGAGGAGATTTAGACGATCTGTCTCTCCTCCTGTCACTGATGTCTAAATGTTTCTGGATCTTCTAGACTCGCGTGCCTTCACTCAGTCAGTATAACAGACATGGATAGACAGAAACTGAGTATAGTTTGGAAAGAGACACTTGGTATTACGAGTGGGTTCATACTGAACGATGCAGGTAAAAAAGGAATCATGTATCCTTGATTTATGCATGGCTTAAAGGTTTCACATTTTGGGAAATAATGCCTATTCACTCTTGTAGAGAGTCAGATAAATAGGTCGAGGAAGCCACAGCTCCCAGGCCAAGAAATAGTCCCACACATATCCCCCCTGTATAACAGGACTTCTTGTTTCTTCTCTTTGTTTTTTTAGCATATTAAACAAACAAGATATAGCATGTTCATTAGTTATCTATTAAGTACCTCAAATTATAGCAGCAAGCTAAATCATAGAAATAGTTTAAATTTTCTCATTCCTATCTGTTTTAAATGTCTGCCTGTTAAGTATATCATATATCTTAGTTAGATTGACTGTTATTTACATCAAATTTTTGCATTTCTTTTTATATAGCCTTACTTTTTTTCATTATGCATAAGTGTCCTGGTTGCAACAACCACAGTTTGCTTTTTTGTAAATATTTTTACTCTCTGCCTTATGCTTTTGCTTTACTAATACAATTTAGCATTCCCCAACACTCCTGTTGAATCAAACTGAAACAAGAGTAGACTCAGCTAAAACGGTGAAATGTGAAAAGTTCATTTTCAGTCTTGACACAGAGTAATGAGGATGGAGCGGATGAGAGGAGAAGCTCTGGAGAGGAAGAAGGGATTAGATGTTGAATGGGGCGAGAGAGGGATTGAAAGAAGGCCACTGACAGCAGAAGGCATCAATACAGAGCAGCCCCTCCCCCGCTGTGGGTTCGTCATCGGGTGCAAAAGGGGACGAGTAGAGAAACACAAGAGAGAGGGAACTCCCCTTCTTTTCTAAACCCGCGGTTAAGACCGAGGTCACGGCTGAGGCCGATGAAGACGTCAAAAACTCTTGACTGACAGCCACACACACACATACAGAGAGTTTAGCTGCAGAGTGCAGGGTCATGACCGAAGTAGATGAAGACGTCAAAAGTTTGACAGCTGCGATCCGTCTGGGAGGATCGGAAACGAGTAAGCAGAGACAAGAGGCAAAAAGAGGAGAAACAACAGAGAGAATTTGAAATGCGAGCGGTCGGAGAGGGGGAATGAAAGGCTGCTCTATCTTCGACCGTTCGCATTCTGCTTTTTATTTCACTGTTTCTCCACCAGCCTCCTTTTTCTGTCATCTGATTCTGCTCAGTTCTGCTCACTGCCTGGAAGGGTTGGAATCTTTCTGTGTGTGTGCGTGTGTGTTTCCTGCATCCAGAGAGATTTTATGGTTGTGTTTCTTTCCAACGCACCTGCAGTGTCTCGTCAACAGCAGAAAGCGTTTGGACGAGAGGGATGAAAAGAGGTAGAAGAGGGAGGCAGAGAGAAAGAGTGAGCGGATGATAGAAAGAGTGCGTAATCGCTGTATTCAGTCCCTCTAATTATTGCATCCCATTTCTGGACTCTGGACATGTTGGATTGCTGATGTAGTGTGTGTGTGCGTGTGTGTGTGTGTGTGCATGATCATATGTGTGTGTACTGTATCTCTGATTTTCTGCCTAACAAAGCCCTCCCTCCCATGTACTCACAGTTGGAGGACTGCCCAGGAATGCCTAGAGAAGAGTGTGGTGGGGCAAACAGAGAGGGTGGAGTGTGTGTGTGTGTGTGTGTGTGTGTGTTTGTGTGTGTGTGTGTGTTTGTGTGTGTGTGTGTGTGTGTGTATATGTGCACGTATGGCAGGTGACAAAGCAGGCAAAGGAATGGCACAAGTGACTGTGTGAAGCAAGCCAAACCCAGGTGGGGGGAATGGTTTGCATTCCACCATCACAATCAAAGTGTGTGTGTGTTTCTGAATGTGTGTGTGCTATTGTCTCCTTCTCCCAGGTTGTTCTTAATGTAGAGGAGGTTTGCCAACTCCACCAGTCCGTCTGTAGCTCTCTGGCATCGGAACAAGCTGCACTCTCCCTCTCTGTCTTGCTCTCATTATCCCTCCTTTCTCTTCTCCAACTCTTCTCCCTGATCCATGGTCAGGGTTGGGGGGGTTATTGTTGTAGAGCCCCTTTCACATGCTAATGTTCGCACTGTTGGCTTTGGGCAGGCAGGCACACACACGCGCGCACACACACACACACACACACACACACACACACACGCGCACTTTCCCTTTAAACCACCAGTTTTTGTGAGTATTTAAATTTAGATAAACATAAAGCTGAGGCTTCCACTGAGCACATTCCTATGGTTTAAAATGCAAAGTGATGTGAGAAGCTAGTGCCCATGTAAGATATGAGATGATTCTGATAAGAATGTGAGTTGGGGGGGGGCAAGCTGTCCTTTCAATGAAGACTTACAGTAGGGAGAAGATAAGAATCATGGCTTATCGCCAGCATTTCTGTGGGTTTTAATTAACAGGGCATGACCCCTGTGATTAATAGTGTCCCTCCCTCTCGTGTGACAATCAATCCGTCCATCCATCCGTCAATCTGTCCCTCCCTCCATCCATCACAGAGACAGGTGTCAGACTGGAGTAGTCATGGGTACTTCCTCCATCTACACCCCTCTGCTGGGAAGGAAAAAGACATGGTGACAGATAACAAGGGGTCAAGGAGAATACACAGACACCCACACACATGGCTAAGACCCTTGTCGGCACACTGTATACAGTGTGCCGACAAGGCTCTTAGTTGGATTTGCAGGGAGCTGCATTAGCATTTTAGGTAGCAGAAGAATGCATATGCAAATGCCGACAATACTGATAGTAATCAAAGGGCACCTTCCCCTCCGCTTCTCTCCCTCCCCCTCACTCGCTCTCTTTTTCTCTCTTCCCCTCTTTATCTCTCGCTCCTTGTCAGTCTTTTTTTACCCCCTCCCTGTCTCTCCCAGTCAACCTTCCCCATCCTTTACACTCTCTGTCACTTTCCCTTACTTGTCTCAAGCAGAGGAACAGCTGATTACAGCTTATTCACTCCGCTGCTAACAGGCAAAACGTGAAAATGTGTTTAGACATGCACACATCTATCCAAGCTTTCCCTATCAGCGTGTGTGTATGTTTGTGTCCACGTCCCTCCCGGTTTACTGGTTGAGCTTGCGCTCTTCACGGCCCTTGGTGGCGTAGGGTTAATGTTGGGTTAATGGCACTCCTATGAGCTCTTATTCCAGGTCAGCAGCACTCCCCCACCCCTGTCGAAACCAGCACTAAAAAAGACACAAAAGTCTACAGACAACAGAGACAATAGAGACATAAGAGGGCGCTGAAGGAAGTTTATGGCTTCAAATACTTGCTCCTTTCTTTCTCTTCCTCCCTCATTCTGTCCTCTGCATTTGGAAACAAGAATAGAGGATTGGGTGGGACAGAGACGAAGGCAGTGTGCTACCCCCTGGCAGAGTCTTGTTTAGCCCTATAATCAACCTTTAAGTCCTTAGCAGGTCAAATACCTTTCTCTGTCTCTCTCCGTTTAATTCCCTCTCTTTCCCATCTATGGCCTACGAACCTACACTGATGATTAAAAACAAAGGAATGTGCACAACAGAGGAAGAGTGATAATTTGATGATATCTGCACACTATGATGATCATTCACCACATGACAGCCAACCTTATCAGCTGTAAATGTTTTTATGAATTCACAGGTTTTGACTGCACAGTTTTTCGGCCGTGTGTGTTTGCGTGCAGTCTCACTTGAACTGATATCAGTATTGAGCCATTAAAGCTGCTGCCCGGCTTCAAAGCTTTCTGGAGGTCTGACACTTGGAGAGAAGAGGGATATATGGGGCTACAGCAAGAGTGAGAGAAGTATCAGAAACACAAAGACAGATAAGTAGAGGTCGAGGAGGAAGTGCACGGGGAGCGAATGAGGGTGGTTGTGAAAAATGTGAAAGGGAGGGCAAATGAGTGTGTGAAAGAGCAAATCTATGGAGGCTCGTGCAGATGGGGCAGGATGGTCGGTGTGAGTAGATTACAGAGGAGACTTCCTCCCTCTCATCATCTTGATGAGAGTGTCATAAAGCACTCGAACACACACACACACTCTCTCATGTACGCACACACACTATTCCCACATTCCTATCCACTCCCACTGGGATGTCTTCATCTCCCTTGGAAATGTGAAAGGGTTGGAGAGGGGTGGGGGGTGGGGGGCGAGAACCGGGAAAGATGGTGGGATTGAGGAAGGAGAGTGAATAGAGTGTGATGATGAAAAAGAAGGTGTTGAAAAAATGATTGCAGTGGAAACAAATGAAGGATTTCCTTCTGAAATTAAAGAGAGAGAAAAAAACATCTCTAACCAGCCACACTTTGTCTTCTCTTTTGCTCCACCAGTGGATGTCAAGCAGTATAATTATGCACTCATTTATTGTATTGTTGCTCTGTCAATGCTTGAATTCCTTGGTATACAGAGAGAAGATTTCTCTCCCTCCCCTCCCCCTCTGCCTCTCTCGCACCCTCTCTCTTTCTCTGTTGCTCCTCTTTCATATATTTAAATGTCAGTTATATTTGTGTGGGCTGCCGACACTGTGGAGTTTTGATGTATTCAGTTCTAGTGTTTCTGTGTGTGAGTGTGTGAGTGGGAGCTCATCAGTAAGTGTTCTTATAGGTGTTTCTTCTTTGCTCATCAAAGATAAAAGCAGTCCCCCTCCCCTTCACCCTATATCTATTTCTCTCTATAGAGTTTTCTTTACAGCTGTTTATCTTCAGATCGAAATGCAGTCCATGTGTTGATTAACTTGTTGTCTGGGCTGTCAGTATGGAAGACAGCAAAGACTGTATCAAGGGTCAAGGGTCAGCTGACCTGAAGTCATTGTCCCCACATCAGGAGGGACTTTAGTTACTATAAATTGATATTTTAAAGATAGTGTTTAAAGGAGTGTTTTTCATCAAGACACATTGTACATTGACAAAGCCAATTTTTGGAATATTTCTAAACCAACATTGCTTGACATTTTTTCAGTGGAGCACCATGACACTGTAAATATGCATTGTCACCTTTGTGATTGTGCACAGTAGGGCTGCAGCTAATAATTTATTTTCATTTTTGATTCATCTGTTGATTCACTGATTAACTGTAGCAGCTACAGCAAAAGGAAACCACACATAATCTCCCACATCCCATGTTGACATATTTAAATTGCTTGTTTTGCCCCACCAACAGTCTAAAACCAAAAGATTCAGTTAACTATCATAGAAGACAAAAAAACCCAAAAAGATTTACATTTTGTGAATTGTAACTAATGAGTATTTGGGCATTTTACTTTGCTTAAACATTCAATCAATTATCTAAATTGTTGCTCATTAAATTTCTGCCAATGAATCGACTGATCAGCTCTAATAAACATTTGTTTGTCCATGTCCACATGATAGTTAATTATGAATGCAGGTAAAGCTGGGAATTGCTTTTCAAAGCGTTGCTCTATAACACCACTAGTGGTCAAAAAATCCCACAGGTTAACTTTAAACAAGCACTGTGTTCAGTTCTTTTTTGTGTCTTTAGTAAAGTTTGTGTCAATGTGGCCTGTTTTTATCATCTTTGTCTGATGCTGGTGTACATGGTGAAACATTGTTCCTGAAGTGGAGTTTTAAATGTGTCTTTGTCTCTGTCCCTCTGCAGCCTGCTCTGTTGGTTTTTACAAGGCCAAGTCTTCCGATGCAGGATGCTCCAAGTGTCCTCCACATAGCCACTCGCTCAGAGACGGGGCGACTGTCTGTGACTGCAACTCTGGATTCTTCCGCGCTGACAGTGACCCTCCCTCCATGGCCTGTACCCGTAAGAACACACACACACACACACACACACACACTCACACACAGATAATTAATGTGACAATATGTGTGTGCATTGTTTGCAAATAAAAGCGAAAAAAGCACACTCATTGTCTCCCAACCTCTCTATCGCTACGAAACAGAAGGAGACACAAACTTGTCTGAATGCCACCTCTGTTTCATGATCCCATTACTTATGACTAAGCCACCATCTACATCCTGTCTGGGAGTGATAACTAAAGACATTGAGAAGTGAATAAATGTTCTCCCTCTCTCTCTCTCTCCCTCTCTTTATTTCTCTCTCTCTCTTAAGTATCTTAGTAGGTCCTGGTTGACAGAGTTGGAGACCTCAGTCTGTGTGTCATAAACTTAATTATGCCTATTTACAGCACATGGTTTCCTTGGCCTGGGAAAAATGAAAACACACACACACACACACACATACACAGACACACACGAAATACCACAGAAGAAAACATCCAACCCATCAAAAACATCTCTGAACAGTATGGTTTTCAGTCTGATGCCAGATCTCTACATTTTAACTTGTGCCAGCACCTCACATCCCCCCCCACCCCCCCACCCCACACACACACACAAACACCCCATATACTTCCACTTCCTTTCTGTGCAGTATATAGTGTAAGCTTGTTCATGTTTAAGCTTATCCCTCTCTCTTCTTCAGAGCCACCGTCAGCCCCGCAGCAGCTCATCTCTGTGGTGAATGAGACCTCGGTGGTCTTGGAGTGGGCCCCCCCTCGCCGGCTGGGAGGACGAAGCGACACCAGCTACAGTCTGGAGTGTCTCATCTGTCAAACAGGGAGCCACAGTCAGACTGGCGGTAAAGCTCTTCCCAGGAATCGTAGCATCTCCCAGCTTGAGGCTCAGCACAGTGGCCTGGGGATGCAGTCAGACCAGGGGATCGTGGGATCTGAAGTCCAGTCAGGGAGAGGCGTCTTCCAGAGCAGGCCAGTACCTGGCGACTACCCGAGACTTGGCTCAGGCTCCATCTCCAGCTCTCAGCTCTGCCTGCCCTGTGGGCCCGATGTGCTCTTCTCTCCCAGCCAGGCAGGCCTGAAGTCCACCAGGGTGGTGGTGAGCGAGCTCAGGGCCCACACACACTACACCTTCATCGTCCACGCGCGCAATGGTGTCTCCCAAGCCAGCGGTGCAGGGGCAGCCCAGAGTGTGTCTGTCACCGTCACCACCAACCAAGCTGGTGAGAAGAATTGTTTGAGTGTGATAAACACAAAATGTGCTTATAGATGTCGTTCGTAAGTGGGTCAGCACAATGAAAACTGCTGTTCACTGCATGTAGGTCCACAGGTAAGCAAGCCCCCGTGAGTAATCTTCAAAACTGTGGAAGCATGATATGAACAAGCTCCGTACTTCTGCATACTTGCATGCTAAGGCTAGTATGCACCCTAAACACTTCAGTGCTGAAAAATAGCTGTTGTTGATGTGTTTTTGCATTCAAAATTATGGAGATGTATTTAGAATATACAATATACTTATTTTTTATGCCATAATGCTTAATGGTCCAATTGCATCTTAAGAATGCTTTCTTAAGATCCACATGAGCCACGGGTTTCTTCATTTAAATAGACATGCTATACATTTACAATAAATTTGAAATGCAGTTAAAATACATTAGCACTTTTTGAAACATTAAAGATATTACATTGTAATAATGTATTCAACTACTTCTATTGCAAATGCACATCAAATGCATTGATTGCATAATGCTACAATAGAGTTCAGTAGAAGAAAAATAATTTAACACAGACACGTCCATCACAGAACAGGCAGGACCTGTTTTCTCCACTTTTCTTGCTTTCTCTCTACTGGAAACTCTTGCTCTTACTATCACTGTCATAGTTGCCATAGTTATTACTCTGTCCTCCTACACCTAACAGCAGCTGAATTAATTATAGGGTTGTTCTCAAGGGGATGTCAGAAAGCATTCTGGGAAATGTAAATCACTGACTTAAATGCAAATAGACTTAGCCGGTTGGGCGGAAAGTAGATGTGACGTAGTAAATGACAACAGTACATAGCAAAATTGTTACACATAACAGCATTAATGTATCTCAGGGTGGGGTTTTCCTTTTGTCAGCTCTTGACCACGGAAGTGTGTGAGCACCCAGATTTTATGGTGTGTTTCATTTTAGTTGTGAAGGTGTCAGCTGGTGTGTGGCTCTCCTCACACATGCTCTCCATTAGTTTCAGTGTGTGCTTTTTTTGTTCCTTTTTTTTTTGTGCATGCTGTTACATCTCAACTGTCGTTACTTCGAGTCTTTATGGTGGCATTTTAGAAAACGGCGCACCTGCTTAGTTCCAGGTGCCCTGGGGAAATAACTTAGCTGTGTGTGCACAGCATGAGAGCTGTCTGGGATGTGTCAAGTCCAACCTGCACCACCATATGGCCCCGATATTATATGAACAGCCACAAAGGAGGACAGACACCATCAAGGGTTGGGAAAATGAGCGATGTAAGAAGAGAGAGAGTGGAAAATGAATTAAAACCAATGAGCTTTAGGTCAGTTCTCAGGTGCACTGGGTGAATGGGATTGTTGACAAACAGGCACCTACATACCATCTGAGCTGTATGCAGTGATGTCATCTTATAAGCCAGTTTGCCATTCTACAAAGTTAACCTAGTGTTACTGAATCATCTCCCCCCATCTTACTCTCCCTGTCAGCTCCCTCTCCGGTGTCGTCCATCCAAGCCACTGATGTCACCAGGCACAGTCTGTCGTTGGCTTGGCAACAGCCAGATCGACCCAATGGGGTCATCCTGGAATACGAGGTCAAATTCTATGAAAAGGTGAGGCGCCTGCAGGTTAATGCAGCTCAGGCTGATGTCTGGGATGTCAATACGCTGGCACGCTGTTTGTATTTCACTGATGGGGAAGATGGATTTGCAGTCAGGCATTGAAAAGAGCCCCTTCTCTTTGTCCCCTCTAATCAGGATCAGAGAGAGAGGTCCTACCGCATAATGAGGACTTTCTCTCGGATTGTCGATGTCACGGGTCTCAACCCCCTAACTGTGTACGTGTTTCATGTGCGTGCTCGCACAGCTGCTGGATACGGAGAGTTCAGCGCTCCATTTGAGTTCTCCACCAATTCAGGTATTCAGTGACAGTAATGTTGAGTAGTTTTTGATGATGCATTCAAATTTGTTGTTACAAAGTTTACAACTTTTCTGGTTGGTGAATTTTGGGCCCTTATTTGTTAGACCCCTTCCCTCTGATTGGAGAAGGAGTTAACTCAGCCTTCCTGCTGCTGTCTGTCAGTGGGGTTGGAATTTTACTGCTGATATCTGCAGCTGTCTTCATCATTAGCCGCAGGTATACACACACACACACACACACACACACACACACACACACACACATCTAAGCATCCATACTGGCAGGCATGCACACCTATAAGCTTGTTAGGTAGACTAGAAGTTTCCCATCAATGCATCACTGACGTCAGTATACAGTATGTACTGCCTCTACCTTAACTACTGCTTTTGACCAAACTGCCTCAATGCACACAAAGAACACACACAACTCCCCTACTATTGTGTGGCTAAATAATGTGTGTGTGTTACCTGAAGCTTTGAAAGGGGATTAGAGTGGAGACAGTGATAATCCCTTTGTCCCTGACTTGTCATTACTGTCTCTTCAGCAGCACAGCTTGTGTGTCAGCTTCCGCTGGTGCGCACACTCTCACACACACACGCGCAAATCCCACAAACACACACATTTGCACACACACCTGCTCACCCACAAAGGTGTTTTTGACAGTTTCTTTGTTTAATGGAAAACACCTTTTATCTTGCGCTACCTGAGGCATCGCCCATCCTCCCTCTATTCCTTAAATGCTTTCATCTGCTCGCTCTGTCTTTCCTGCAGCCGGTTACTCTGTGTTCTCATTGTCATCGCTTTCTATTGCGGCGAATCCGGAAAAACCCAATGAATGCACAGCACTACTGGGAAAAACCACACAAAGTTAAAAACAAGATGACACGTGGTATTTTGTCAGGTGTCTTAACTGTAAAAAGCACAATAAAAACGCGTGAGAAGTGGAAAGAACTGGTCACAGGAATGCTGTGACAGACTTCCATGTCTTTTTTGTGTCTGTGTGTTAAATGTCATTTCTTATGTCTCATCAGGAGGAGCAAGTACAGTAAAGCAAAGCAGGACTCAGAGGAGGAGAAACATCTCAACCCAGGTACTGCACGAACACACTGTACTGTAAAAACAGACAGAGACAAAATGCTGTTTTTTTCCTTCTCTTTTTTTCAATCCACCTGCACACATCTTATACACATACTGCCAAAGACATTTACATAACATATGCAGCAGTTATACAACTCAAATCTCTCACCCTCCTCTGCATCCCACCTCTCCTCCATGGCAGGAGTTAAAATCTACGTGGACCCGTTCACCTACGAAGACCCCGATCAGGCCATCCATGAGTTTGCCAAGGAGATTGATGTTAGCAGTATTCACATTGAGAGGGTTATTGGCATGGGTAAGTATGGCATCAGTGCTTGCTTGCGCACGCACGCACACACACACAAACCCACACACATGCTTACTTGCTTACTTGGGGGGCTGACACTGCCGTTTGCTCTGTGCGTGTAGGAGAGTTTGGGGAGGTGTGCAGTGGTCGGCTGCGTGTGCATGGAAAGAGGGAGATCTACGTAGCCATCAAGAGTCTGAAGGCAGGATACTCTGACAAACAGAGGAGGGACTTCCTGTCTGAGGCGTCCATCATGGGACAGTTTGACCACCCAAACATCATCAGGCTGGAGGGTGTTGTGACAAGATGTGAGTTGTTGACAGAATCAGCAAACTCTTAGGAGTAGTAGTATTTAGGTTCTGTGCGTGTTGTAATTCAGCCTAATATTAACTAACTAATTAACTAACTCTTTACCTGTTTAGGTAAGCCATTAATGATCATCACAGAATACATGGAAAATGGATCCCTGGATGCTTTTCTTCGGGTACATGCATTTTATTACGTTGTCTTATTTTGACTCTGAAAAAAAGTCCAGCCTTTAGCAGTATTTTTCCAGTTTGCTGAAAATGTACCAAATCACAGATCAGTGCTGACTGTCCAGCTAGTTGCAGATGTTTATGTTAACCTCCTCTCCTGTCTCTACATTTCAATGTTTCAGAAACATGACGGCCAGTTCACAGTGATCCAGCTGGTTGGCATGCTGCGTGGCATCGCCTCAGGTATGAAGTACCTGTCAGACATGAGCTACGTTCACAGAGACCTGGCAGCTCGAAACATCCTGGTCAACAGCAACCTGGTGTGTAAGGTGTCTGACTTTGGCCTGAGTCGGGTTCTGGAGGAAGACCCAGAGGCTGCCTACACTACAAGGGTAAGACACATGCAAAAATAATATATATACACACAAACTGGATGTGAACTTATACATACCATCTGCTGTTTGTTATTCTCTTGATTCCACATTTATTATTGTTCATCACTTAAACTTTTACAGCTTGTTTATTTATATGCACTTGTTTCTGTTAAAAGATGCCTTTGAATTTATCTATCTATTTTCTCGATTCAGATAAATGAATCAATGGGGAAATCAACTGAGCCAAAAATCAACAAATGAAACAAACTAATTCCAATTTTTTACTAAACCAAAATGACTTTTACTGCTGTTTTTAGGAGGCCACTGGGACTTATCTTTCACCTGGAGGCAAGATCCCCATCAGATGGACCGCTCCGGAGGCCATATCCTACAGGAAGTTCACCACGGCCAGCGATGTTTGGAGTTACGGTATCGTCATGTGGGAGGTGGTTTCATACGGAGAAAGACCCTACTGGGACATGAACAACCAGGACGTGAGTAATACTTTTATTGTCTGAACTATGAGTTGCCTCAAAGACAAAAGAGTGAGCTCATTTATGAAAGCTTTTGTAAATTTTAAGGTAAATGTGAAATCAAAATACTGGGTCACCTCCACTGTTAATGTATAATGAATTCAGAGAATGACTGATTTAGATCAAGCATATGGATTACTCTTGCACTTACTAGCAGCACAAGTCGCAACCCAACTTCATAGTCTGATGTAGACAAACTTTACGACTTAACCATATTGTTTTAAACAGTTATTTAGACTTCACCCAAAATGTTCTTTAAGATTTCCCATTGCTTTGTAAAACTATGTACACAAGTATATAAGGTACGGTAGATCTAATGAATGTTTATGGTCTGAGTAATAACTCAAAGATTCACTTTCATATTCATTTCCAAATAAGAGGTTAATATAATGCGCTCAACGTGGGCTTTTGCTTAAAAGCTGTCTGTGTTATTGCTCATGTGGTCGCCCCCGTGCACTCTGTTGTGAAACTATGTCTATCAGATGTTAGCTATGAAGTTGATGAGTAAAATGTTAACTGAAAAGGAAGATGGCCAAAAATATGAACTCTCAAGTTTCTTGTCAAGTTCCCATTTTAAATAACCGTTCGTAGCACAGTCTCTGAACACAGTAACAACCATTAACATTATCATCAATTACAGTTTTCTTAAAGATAATTTGTGTGCTGTGAGAAATAATGTTCAAATTAAACTTTTTCTTCCATACAGTCCACCAATTGGACTTAAACTAACATAATTTTGACAGATAAATAAATGAAAAAGGAGCCACTTCTTCAGGATGTTTTAAGAGAAAACTTTTAGAGGAAAATAAATTCCTCTGGGTGACATACTGAATTCTGACTCAGTGTCTTTGACCTTTGCACCATTTAAAATATAGTAAATTAAGCCTTTAAATCACCCAGCAGAAGGCCAAGATTTTGTTCACCAGTCACAGGATGTTTTATTGGAGATAAACATTTAGACTCATAAATTTCATAGAAACGGCTACATAGTGTTCCTCAGGCCAAGCACACACTATATAAATTTAGGGGTGATTTAGTTGTTCTGAACAGTTTTTGTGATCTGAGACAAAAATCCAGTTTCAGAGCAAATTTGCAATCACTCTTCTATCAAAGCTTGTTAAGTTTGAGTAGGTCAAAGAGCCAGTCTGGCATATGGAAATTTTCAAACATGATTGATTTCATCTGCAGCACAGCTGTAGTCTAAGAAAACTTTCCTGATGAGCCATTCTCTAGATACTTTATCCATCTTATTTGCTTTCTTTTTCTTTCTTGAGGAGCAATTTGTAAATGCTGAGACCTAACTCCGATGTCCATCATGAATAAGCATCGATAAGTGAATGTAAATAAATGAAGACTAAAAAATAACAGCTAACTAACTTACTTCATGGCAACAATAAACTACCTGTTTAAATCCCCGAACCATTTAAACTATAGTTCCAAAACTTAGTGCTTATATTATCCTCTAAATAGGAGTAAGACAAAGGGAGAACAGGAGTTACAAAATCCATTGATATGAACCTTTTTTTAATGTTGCAGTATAATATTTTTAAGGCTCAAGAAGCACAGTTGTCTCAGTTGTGTCTGAGCGGGGAGCCTGCAGTGTCAGACTTTGAAAACCCCTGATGAACAGTATTGTCCCACAGTATAATGTACAAAGGAAATAGAGGAGCTGCTCACAGCTGCAAAAAATTAAAATAAATTGCAGATGGCGGTGAGACAGCTCTTCAGAGAGCTTGGAAAACAACCAGATAAGTAATACATTTTCAGCAAAAGGCTTTACATTCTTTTTGTGAAATTTAATGGGCGGTGGTGTTTCAAAGAGGCAGTTTGATTGATGTCTGTTTCATTATTTCCTGTACCAATCCTCGAAGTACAATGATTTATTTTATACTAACTGTAAAAACAGTATACTATGACAATAAGTATGCAGTATAGTGTGTGCACTGTATACTCTTAGTGTACAGTGTGGAACTGGGACAAACACTGAGCTGTGCAAACTTCTATTTTTTCTTATTATTGTTTTAGTTCGGCATTCGTGAAAGCCTTATCTTTGTATCTAGCCTGTTGAAAAAATATTAAACCTCCACCTCTGTCCTTCCTTTAGGTGATTAAAGCGATTGAAGAGGGCTACCGTCTGCCTGCTCCCATGGACTGTCCTATGGTGCTGCACCAGTTAATGTTGGATTGCTGGGAGAGAGAGCGAGCAGAGAGACCAACCTTCAGCCAGATACTCAACATGCTGGATAAACTCATCCGTAACCCTGGTACTCTGCGTCGCACAGGAGGGGACAGGTGCATACTATTAATGTAAATACAGGCATAAATGATTATGTAGAAATACATACTGGTACATAAACTTTGATATCCGCATTCATACTGGACTCACACCCACATCTGCATTCTTTCACCCAGATTATTATGCCTACATGCAAAGTGCTTCCATTTCAGTACTTTGCCACCACCAACCTGCTTGCTCTCTCTCTCTCTCTCTCTCTCTGTTTACAGACCCACAGCCACTATGCTAGAGTCGGGGGTGAGTTCAGAGGTGTGTGTGTCAGTCGTACCGGAGGTGTGTGTGCCAGAGTGGTCTGTGTGTGAGTGGCTGCAGTCCATCCGGTTGGAGAGGTACAGAGACACTCTGGCAGCAGCAGGATACACCAGCCTTGACAGCCTCCTCGCTCTCACACACCAGTAAGTGCACGTCCGTGTGAAAATGGATTAATATGGCGTTTACTCATCACATTTCTCAGCGGAAAAACTTAAGCTTGCACACACAGAATCACATCTCTGCTTTTACTCAACAGTCATGCTTGAGTCAAAACAAGCAACAGCAATTCTTTCGTATATTACTGTCAGAAGGAGAAAATCTGTCACATGAGAAAAGATATCCTACTTATTCAGTCTTCATAATAACATTAACACCTGCTGTATTTTGTGGTATTGTAGTAGCACAAACATGAAACAGCAAAATGTATTTGCAAACATAAAAGAACAGAGCATAAAACAGCAAAAAACAGGTTTGTATGAAGTATCTCAACAAAGAATGCATGAAAAAGTTTGGAAGAGAACTTTAAATTCAACATACTTTCTCACCTCCACACACCCTGCTAACCGCGGCGTGTGGAGTGAGGAGGTTTTGGGCGCTGTTCTGCGATCCAATAAACATACTGACACCTTTACACTTTGTCAAGATGTCAGTAGATCAAATGCATTATATCAAAATAAAGTTTTGATGTACCTTGCCCTATTTAGTGTGTAATGTGAGCAGAAACCTACAGTGAAATACTCCTTTAATTAAATGATAACTCGCGTTTCACCATTTTATTTTTCCTTAAGATCCCAAATCCAACAGTGAATTTATCTAAACTTTAACTAAAATGGTATTGTGTAATGTTTTCTCTGTGTCACACAGCTCTGTTGTCATCCAGAATCATACCAATGCTTGGGTGATATATTTCCCTAATTTAAATGAATGTGGCCTTTGTAAGTGCATTTTCTTGTCACTGAGCATGCTCAGGGATGTGATTTCTTGTTAACATTGCAATGCTTTGTTGCTTTACTCTTCTGTGTTTGTATTAGTTCTGAATGAAAATGGAGTTGCATGACACAAAGGCACAAACTATATCAGGCTTTGGCTACGCAGACAACTTGATAATATGGTTACAGCTTAATTGGTAGACAGGGCTGGCTCTTAATTGTCAGACTGGTGGTAAAATGGTTGTTCACATGTCCTTGAGCAGATGCTGAAGCCCAAACAGCTTCATGTATGTGTTTGAGGAAAAAGTCCCTTTGGACAAAAGCATCTGCCAATTTTCCTGAAATGGATGATAAAAAAAGAAAAATCCAACCCGGCCTTATCCTTTGAATACTGCATGGTGTGGTTTTGTGTGTTTTAACGTACATCTTTGTCTCTGCACCCACAGGGAGATGGACAGACTTGGAATAATCACGCCGTCTCACCAGGACATACTAATTGCTAGTGTGCAGCAAGAAATGTTGTCTCAAATGCAGCACATGCAACACACTATGGTTCCAGTCTGAGCCAAAGAGTGGATACAAACCTGTTTTGAGAAGAATTTCATTTACCTCATCCATGCACTTTAGAGGGCCTTTTCACCAGTGGGAATACAAGGAGTGGAGCAAAGTAAGTGTACGGTGTGAAAAGAGAAAAGAGAGAGAGAGAAAAGCAGCACTTTTGTGAACTTCTATCCCGTGGAGTTTTCTAAAAAACCATGATCTGGACGTGGCCACAGATAGCATTAAGCTACTGCGAGCTTAGACTGAAGCCCCATCCTCTTATCCAGTTCTATTTTTCATTCTTTTATTATCTGTTTTGTGAAGGCTGACACATAAGGCTGTGCATAAGCAGAATGGCTTCCAACTTTTTTTTTGCTGCTTTGGGCTTGACTTGAATAAAATGTGTTGCTCATGTGTCTGCGTGTGTGTGTGTGTGTGAGGTGTGTGTGGCGTATGTTGCCTGAATGCACACAACATGGAATCTCCCCTGTCTTTGAATATTCTGAATATGCAAAGTTACCCAAGAGAGAGAGTGAGAGGAGCCGGACAGAATGTATCATTACGAGCTCTTACCTGTGTCATATTGGAAGATCATACTAACAAACTGTATGATTTGCTTGTGTTTTTTAAATGTTTTTATTTTTATTTTTAATTGTATGAATTATTGTTTCTGTTGAATTAGACATTTAGAGTAGAATGTCATCCATCTGTGTCAGTTGTATATGTCTCTTGTTTGATGCTAAGAATTAGCTACATGAAGAATTTTGTTTATTTATGGTCTTTTTTTATCTAGTTTGTACATTGTAAAATAGAAACACTGAGGAAATATTGTTATGATTGCCATATTGCAATAAATCCCAAAACTTATCCATTTATGTAGGTTTTAATTTTTTTTATAAACAGAACTTTTGAATCAGTTGTAATGTAAACAGTGTCCGATGAAGCCTCGAGCACTTTGTGTTTATCATTTCTGAGTTTGGCAGAAGAAAGTGTCTTCTGTGAAAGCTGAGACTCAGAGGTGCCTGTAACAAGGAAAACAACTCCAGAAGAACACCCAGCTGAAATGCTGCTGGTGTAATCACACACAGTGTTTGTGTGTGTGAAAGAGAGGACAGAGACAGAGAGATGAGTAGTAGAGCAAAAACTGAGAGGAGAAAGAGAGCTTGAATTAAAAGGAGGGAAAATTAAGAGTGGGCTGTCACCGTGAGCGTCTGTGTGGCATCATGTTTTTTGTCGGCTAAATTGGGCTGACTTTGCTGTGCAAACTTGTCGAATCAGCAAACATCTGTCTCCCACTACACCACCACACACACACACACACACACACACACATATATATATATATATACATACACACACACACACACACACACACACACACACACACACACACACACACGCACCAGGGAGTTGATTGGAGGAAGTCTTTGAAATATAAAGGAAGAGAGGATATGATCTGGGTTCTAGCAAAAAATGCCCAAGTTTTTCCAGCCTAATGAGAGTTGCCTGCACACACACACCAAGTTAACGCACACATTGACAAACCCCCTGCCTCACTCCTAATACTTCCAAATCACACACAGCAAACAAAATGCTGATGGTGGTTAATGAGGCAGATGCCTCTGAGTAAAAGACAGAGAGAGGAAGAGAGACAGAGGGAGAGTGTGCTTGCCTCGGGGCAATAAAACAGGCGGCTTCTGTCAAATAATGAGACACTGACAACACATTTAGCAGGTAGCCTCTTGTGATGATGCCTCACACGCTGAGTTCTACTTGAAAAGTGATAGAATGGCATCTGTTCTCGTAGAAAAATAACGGCATGCAAACGGTGGATGAATTCCCTACTGAGCGGCTCAGACCACAGAGCAGCATGACTCTGGATAACAGTGTCGGTCAGTCCACCATTTTAGTTCACACTGAAAGATCTGAACATCTACTTTATGGAATGACATGACAATTGGTACAGACATTCATGTCCACCTCAGGATGAATTTAATTAACTTTGATGATCCTCTGACCCTCCCCGTGTCTGCGTGGGTTCTCTCCGTGTGCTCCAGCTTCCTCCCACCGTCCAAAGACATGCGGCCTAGGTTGATTGGTGACCCTAAATTGTCCTTAGGTGAGTGAGAGTGTGAGTGGTTGTTTATCTATATGTGGCCCTGCGATGGATTGGTGACCTGTTCAGGGTATACCCCGCCTTTCCTCCGATGTCAGCTGGGATTAGATCCAGCCCCCCGCGAACCCTGTACGCAGGATACACGGTTGACGATGGATGGATGGATGGATCCTCTGACCTTTCCTCTAGAGCCGTGTCAAAAAGGTCATTTGTCCATTCCTTTGTTTCATGACCAAATACCTGCAAAACTGATTATATTCACCTCATTGTCAGCTGCTAAACATCATCATATCACAAGTGTAGTTGTTGTAAGTGGTTAGCACACCAACATTAGCATTTAGCACAAAGCACTGCTGTGCCTGAGTACAGCCTCACAGAGCCGCTAGCGTGCTTTAGACTGATGGAAAAATGCACATATATACACACAAATACACATCTGTACCCTGCAGTGGATAGTGTTTAACGGTTGATTAAAGACTTATGATATGGAAAAGCTTTTTTCCGTTTGCATTCACTGCTACAGAGCACTGCCGGAAGGCGTCCCACACTGTGATAAAAGGGGTCGATCATAGGGATAGAAAGGATACCGTTTAGGGCTGAATCCACATTGACCGATGGTAGAGTGAGCAGTAGTCATTTTAACCCTAAAAGACACTCTTGTTACATTGAGGAGGGCAGATCAAATTGAATCTTTCTGTCTCTGCATCTCAGTGGGAGGCAATTGTGGGTTTTTGTCCCCAGATTAGGGCGGGTATGGAGCTGGCTAATCCTGCCTTCTCTTCCATGTGGGAGTGGCAGTGGGGTGTCTTTGCTGCGCGGCCAGCCGTAATCTAATGGGTGTGAGATTGGGGATTTATACACGGGCACGCTCACTCGCACACAGCCAGAGACACACAGCACAAAGTCTAGATTTGTTTCAGGATTAAAGGCATCACCTCAATGACTGACATAATGCCACAGGCATTCCCACGGTAACTCAGATGAGGTTATCTGTATGTGTGTAAGTGTGTGTGTGCTTCTAGATGCTGCTGATGAGAAGAGAAAAGAGCACAGGAAAATGAGAAGAGAGATATGCACACGTGCACACACACACACACACACACACACACACACACACACACACACAGTCCCACTAGAGAAGCAGCTGCCCAAGTTGGCAGGCCATGTCCCTCTCATTATGCTGGCCAGTCACTCGTGTCCTGGATCTCTCTCCCCTGCTGCTGCTGCTGGACAGGTACCATCTGACACACATTAGCCTGCTATTAATGACTTCTGCTGCAGCCATTATCACACACTTAGGGAGAAACATCCCCAGAGTGCCATTTTTGCAGTGACATGCATTATATATCCAAAATCATCCAGTTTTCTTCCAGCGTTCTGCAAGCAAAGCAATGCTTTCTTTGTAAAAACAAGACTTGGTTGCGTTTTGAAAGCTCTTCGGGGGTTGTCCAGGATGTCCGTGAGTTGCTGTCTGAGGTGTCTGAGGAATGTGGGGCGTGGCTAGTGGACCTCCCACATCAGATTCATTGTTTACCCATGATCCCAAAGGAAATACAACTGTGATTAACATTAATCCTACAAGTCTGTGCGCAAACAACACAAATAACGTCTCAGGATCTCTAACATCAACAGCAGGTGTTCCAGACCTTTTCTCTCTTCCTCACATTCTAGTTCAGTATTTGACATTGTGTCTGTCCAGGTTTAGGAGATGAGTGGGTCCACAGAATAACATTGCTTACGATGGTCATGTTACATGGTATTACAGCTTGCCCTTCCTTTCAAATTTTGTTGTGGTCTTAGGCATCAGAAGGACAGAGGGTCAAGCATTTGAAAATTTGGGAGTACACAGGGATCTTTTCTTTTCTGTCATAACCAAAATGAGTCAGAGAGAAACTTGACAATAATAAGGTTGTTGTATTACTTGACAGGTTACTCCAGTTAATGACTCACATGAGAATCTGGTCCTCCTTAGCCGTATAGAAGCCTAATTTAAGAATATGGCCATTCAAATGAGATATTTGCACTAAAAACTTGCCCTTAAGATTTAGGTAAAAAGTAAATGTGTCCTTGAAGACAGTGAATCCCAAACTGCCAATTAATTGCTGAAAAAGTTCTTGCTATGGAGTACAAAGAACATATACAATATAATGAGAACAAAACAATGGCTCTCAGCAGGAATGAAGTGCAAAGGTCAAACAGTCTTCAGGGAGGCTCCTATTACATGTAACTTTTGGCTTTTTCACCCTGCGCTCAGTGGTCAGTTCCAACCAACTGATGACATCATACTTTTTGGAGCCAAGACAAACCACAGTTGTCTAGTATCTGCCTAACCTGCATAGAGAGAGAGAGAGTCTGTAAGCACTGTATGACAGGTGAGGTGGAGACAGAGACACATTTTCTCAACATTTTCTCTGAAATGTGATACATATAGAAGCATAATATTTTGAGAAATACCATCTATTAATACCAGATTTTAAAGAACTTGAAGATAACAATAAATTAAGACTAATCCTAGGAGAAGGACATACGGCAAACCTTGCTGCCAAGTATGTGTCCCTGTGTCACAACCCGAACTGTTGCACTTAAGGTTCACTGCACGGCAGGTTGAGTCTTGTTCACACGAGCCTCAAACTAACTAACATTGAATTAGACAGAGGCATAGATGAGCGAGAGCAGACATAAACATGTACCAACAGGAGGGAACTCCAAAGCTTCAATAATATAAGTTTAGATCAGGTGGATGAGGGACAGATTCTTAGATCCTGTATAAGCAGAGCAGAGGGGAAACGGGTGAGAGAACATTACTGACTCAGAGACAGTGTACTACACAGGCAGAAATACCAGCACTGGTGTTTGGACTGCAACTCAAATTCATTCTCACTGTGTCTGCATGTGCTTCTGCTTGTCAAATGCATTCATCCATGTCATCCAATTTCAGTGTTTAGGCGAACCACCACAGCTCTGCGAGCCTCCAGGTTTGATAAACCTCTACAAAAGCGCCATGCTGCATTTATATTCCATACCGCCATAAAGAACGTCCAGTTAATGAAAGCCCCACGAGCTAGAGAGACCGATTGAAAAGAGATATTGTAAGGGAAAAAGACGGCAGCAATCCAGCAGGGTAAAGTTTTGCCCTTCACCAGCCCTCCATCCCTCTATCCCTCCACCTCATTAAGGATGGATAGATGATCAATAGGAGAGAAGCAGTAGAAGGGGATTAGGATTAGAAATCGATGGCTTTGTTTTCTTCAGCCTGCCAGAGATAAACACTGCCTTAAGACACTGACAACGCAACACAGAGACTTTCATGGCTTTTCATCTGTGTGAGAGGGCACCACATTCCCTCTGTGTGGACAGACGGACATCTGTTTGCAGCTTCTCACGCTGAGTTGAAAAGAAACACTTCATCCCTCCACGAGATGGGGAAATGGGGGGTGGGCTCTAATCCAACTCAGTAGCAATCTTCTACAGTGAAGCGCAATAAAGTCTCTGTTGATATTTTGTAGACTTTATGTTTTCTACACTGCAACGCCATGATGCTTGAAGAACACACGTGTGGGAGAAGCAGTTTATGTATCACACTGTTTCAAGACTTTCTGAGAATATCTGGAGATGACAGATGAGGAGGTAGAATCATAATATGTTCGCTGCTAAGAGAAGTGATGCTCCTAAAAACCTGAGTGGCTTGTAAGGAGTGAGGCAAGGCATTGTGGGTAGGTGAGGCTTCACCTCCCACACGGAGATTCAAAACATACCCCCTGCTTTGATCTCTATCTGCCCTCTCTCTCTCTCCTCTTCCCTCTGTCGTCTTTTCACATGCGCTCACACACACGCACACCCGTCCTGTTTGTTGTGGCTTTCGCCCCTCTCTCCTTTGAAACAACAAAGGCATTTGTTTATGTTTCCTGCAGATGAAAGTGCAGCTTTGCGACGACCCATTTCACCCCAAGTACAGATGCTGCCGCTCCATAATGTTTCTTTAAGTTCATGAAATCTTTTTTTAAATGAAAACTTTGGAACTCTGTCTTTATGGTCATTTGTATTTACTGCTTCCTTATTTTATGTTTTGTGTTTATGTATGTCTTTTTGTGTGCTTTTATATGGTAATGATGATGATACTGTTCTTATTCAAAGTCACAGGTGTCTGATGCCTTTCCAAGCATGCACTTGGCAGAAAGCAGGAGGAGGAGCAGGAGTAGTCTGACATGAAAAAGACATTCATATCTATTATACTCTTCAAGCCATCTGACATGCATGAGATCGGTCTGCAGCAGTAAACCAGAGCAGCCTCAAGTGGACACTAGGAGAACATTCAAACTCATACCCGGAAAGGACCATGCAGGTGTGGTACCACCATGACACCCTGATTTCCCATCAGCACTTAATGAATAAGGATGATGATGTTTCATATTTCATAAACCAGCCATGTGTAAGTCCATATATGCTTTTGGTTTAAAAAAAAAGACATAACAATTTCCTGAAACAACTGGGCACTGGCATTTTAGCAAATATTACTCCAACGGGAGTTGATAGTGCATTTGTTAGGGACTATTTTCAGCTGCAGATTAATACACATTTGGTTCTTTAGTGCAGTGGTTCTCAAACTGTGGGGCAGAAATACCTGGAGGGGGCGTAGAGTAACAACGCCCCCTAGGGGGAGCGTGGATGACCAGGGAAAAATATGGAGTGGGAATAAGTTGAAGAGAGAGTTTGAGTGAGGCTATTGTGTTGACCTGAATCATTTCTTTTATATAAATCAAATTCAACTGGGGTAGTTTTTTATTTGTTGCTCCCCCAATATTGTTATTGGTTGATATAGATTAAATCCGTTTACGTGTAGTGGTACTTTTTTTGGCGTCTGATCGGGGACATGACTGAAAAAGTTTGTGAACCGCCTTTTTTTGTAGTGAACTCCAAACAATGTCCATGTTCCTGGTAGGAACACGTCAACAGGTACAGTGTGGCTCCCTTTTTGAATTTGATTAATTAATTAATTTTTGGATAACAATGGAGGTCTATCGCACAGAGGAATACGCAAATGTAAATCAAGCTGTGGGATTTGTTGACGATAAGAAAAACTTTATAATGTCATTAGCCATATCCTTCCTAGCCAGTTCTTTACTTCAGTCAATCAGTCGCACCGCAGGACTGATAAAGGAATAACCTGGCTGATTCTACTTTACTGTACAAATCTTCCTACTTCCTTTATCTGTGTGTGAGTGTATGTGTGGGTTTATATAGAGAGCATATTACTGCAGAGAGCCAGCTGAGATCCCTATGGGCTGTTTTAGTTGAAGCCATATTGATCCTTGTCTGTTTCATTCCAGAGTTTTTTTTAACAGCAAAGTCTGTGCAGATAAATAAAATGTCTGCTAAAGCAATTAAGATTTCATATCATTATTTGTGAGGTAAAATGTGTGATGTGTGGGGAGATGTCTTTGTGCAATTTAATTTCACAGTGCAATTTTCGAGTAGCCCAAAACACAGTTGGGATTTCACTCAATAACTATTCTTACTGAGACGTGGTGCCATCTAGTGGGCTAATTATGCAAATAACATTTTACAACTAAAATAATATTCTTGTTAGCTGGTTTGTGAATCTGGTTATTTTAGAAAATTATATTAAAAATCCACCAAAATATATTTTTTTACACAATGTAATCTTTATTTTCTTTTACTCAGTGATAAGCTACAGACACTGATTCCTACAAACAGGCAGGTTAGCTTCAGCTGATTCAAATAATACAGTAATCTGTTATAGCAGTGCTTATCGACACAGTCAGGAAGTCTCATAATGGTCAATCATATTGCAACAAGCATCACCACGTATGGAGGAAGGAAGGTGGCAACAGCAGATTTATTTTCTGACTAAACTGTTCAGAAAATAGATTTCAGTTCAGCTCAGTTTGTTTAATTTGGTCATTTATGGTTAGTCCAGTTTCTTTAAAGACTGGGGGTCACTTTTCTCACACAGCCAACATGCTTATAGCTGGTTCAGACGTTCATGGCTTATAACAATAAACAGAAGTTACACCTTTTGACAAATAGGCAGAACAGAAGAGTCTCACAACTACATTTCTCCCAATCACACATCAATCTGCATGCAAACAACATGCACACACTGAGACATGAGGGCGAGTACAGACTTATATGCATGTGCTTTACACACACGGTTTATCTACAATTTACAAAAGATCATTAGATTTTTTTTTCCTTTTGTTTTGTCTTGATGTGTTGGTTGTAAATTCTGAAAAGGTGTTAATGCATGATTTCTATATCTGCTTCAAAGATTTGGTATTTACTCACACAATAAAATGTTCTGTATATTTATATTTTATATATATTTTTTTTAACGATTAGGCCTACATGTGACCGAAATATCAAAAACTGTTATGAAAATGAGTTTGTCAATAAGGCATTTTGAACACAACCATTCATTGTCAGATCAACGTTTCTAAAGTGGACCACACCACTGTTAAAACTGAACACTGTGCATACTCAGCACAAAAAAAAATATTGAACTGTGTGTTTATGTGAGTGTTTTGAAACTTTGCAACTGATGACACATAAGAACAAAATATATGATTTCAAATGACCTCAGCCACATGTACATTGATAAAGTGCTAAAAATAAAATCATATACAGCTTTAACATTCTCCTAGTGAAAAATAAATGCATAAACTCTCTCTGAAGTAGTTATGCATTAGTCAAACAGAGAAATCAATAACATGTATGCCCATATTGCATAGCCAGAGCTGACACAGTGCCGCGTGACTCGTGAACACTAAAAAACTAAAAACAGCAGGCAGCAGGACTGCTATACCTGACTTAACAGCCACCAAAATCATTCACAGTGCCACTCAGCTGATTGTACCATATGATTTAAGTTCATTTCTCTGCTTGATGACAGTCAGATTGTTCAGGAATTGATGCTTCTTGATTTTCGTTGCATAATATTTTGATAGTTGTATATCTGTATGTTCATTTAAATGTATGTGAGTATATGCATGGTTGTGCTGTTGTATACTTGAATGCTTCTATGAGTTCATTCCAATAGTCTCTGCTGGCGAAGCAAGCTTTCACATGCAGCTTGGGCAAGCAGTGTCCTGGTGGCTGTTTTATCAAAACCTCACAGCTTCTGTATTTGGCCTCTGGCTCCACCCATCTGTTACTGAAAGAGCAGAGAGACAGACAAAGTAGGAAAACCGCAAACAAAACTGTTTATTCAGTCATCTCTGGTTTGTGAAGTACTGATGAATAATGAATGAACTGTACACTTACTGTCTCACTCTCCCCATCTGAGCCCCTTCTGGATTCTGAGCCGTAGTGCAGAGGAGAGTACACCCAGCCCCGATCCTCCTGAGTCTGCTGTTATCAAACACAGCCAGCAGACGGCAGCAACAGGAGAAACGAGACAAGAGAAGAAAGATGAGAGAGGAGCTGCAGAAAGATACATTTATTAAGACATTCCTCAGGACACTGAATAGTTTAAAGCTGCCCGGTACAATTTTGAATGTTGGGAGCTCCAAACTGCTTTCAGATGAAATTTTCAACTGCTCAGTGTGCTCACAGCCAAATCCTGGCTCGGGTTGGTGTAATTTCACCTGAAAATTTCTCAATCAACACCTTATTATGACAGATCCTCAATAAACACACAATTTCACAGATTTCTGCATTGATATTTTTGTTCTGCCTTTTTTCAGTATTTTGAGGTGGGCAGGACTAAATTGGACATAGGCGATCTCACATTCTTCTTTGCACTAATTAGAGTTTAAAAGCATTTCAATCAAAATCTGTTGACCGCCGTGGGGTTGTTTGCTTATGTTGCCAGCACTGTCAATCCCATCTGATTGAACCATGTCCGCACATGTCCGATGAAGCAGATTAGTTGAGTTTCTGACTGTGAAACTCTTAATAAATAATTACCTTTAACATCATTGTTGCTTATTTAGTCATAGATATCTAAGGTTATAGAAAGATAATTAATATTTGAAATCCAATCAACTTTTCAGAGGTTTTAAGATGTTCTAGATGGAGCTTTAATAAACAGGTGATTTCCAATGTCAGAAAGAGAAATTTCATTCTAGCCAATTGCTGACAACACTACTCAGCTTGTCAGCTCCTCTGTCTGAGTGCGACACGGCAGACGCTTAAGCTTGATCTAGAAAAGTGCAATACAAGCTACAGTTAACTAACTGCAGGTTCAAGAGGCTTAAACATTTAAATTACCATTTCCTGGTAACATGTTACATGAAGATGCATGCTCCATTTAAATGCACATGACGGCCCTTCAGAAACTACAGTTATTACAATGCAAAGTTGTTGTTTTTTTTGCAGACGTTAATGCTAAATAAGTCATGTGAAATGCACTGTAGCTTTATTTTAAGTACTTCTGAGGAACCATAAGCAGCTGTGCCTGTGACAGTCCCAATGGAACAGTTAGCAGCAATGCGTGGGAACACCTCTTAACATTACAAATGACTCTAACTACTTACTTACATTGTAACTTGAGCTAGAGTTTAGCTTACGACGGCCAAGAACCGGAGAGTACACCCAATATCTGCCATCTGCATACTGATGGATGGACACACACACGCAGATCAACACACAAATGCATGTAATGTGCACACAGGAAAATAAAGTTAATTGAATGAATTATTATGCAACAGAGGAGAAAATGAAGTTGTAATAAATGAGAGAACGGAAAGAAAGTGGAAAATGGAGAAAGAATGCTATAACAAAAGATTCACACAATGAAAGAGAATTATGGAGAGCTGTGCATGATATTGACAGCGCACATGACTGTAGATTGACAAATATAACTACATCATGCTGTGCAGGAGAGACAACCCCAGTGTTGCTGATGCATTCAAAAGCATGAACTATGACTGGTGGCAGCCTCGTGCTTTGGAAAAAAGCATTTTAGACAGCGAGAGCAACCCCATAGTACGTGCAACACACACACGCCCTCCCCCCCTCACCATCATAACTCTACCACGCTGTCCTGACTGGGCCACTGCAAGAGACCCAGTAAATCAAAGGAAAACAGAAGAAGAAAAATGCTCTTTACTCTCTGGGAAAGGGCTGACAACAAAACAAAAATAAAGAGAACTTCCTGCAGGGTTTGAACTGATGCATTAGATCCTTAGTTGAAACGGTTAATAATCATAATTGGGACTTACAAAGTAGATGTCAGACACTGGCACCTCCCCTTCCAATGAGTTGTGGCTGCTGGACACAGAAAGCTGATTGCACGATGTACGTGGCTGAGGCACCTGGGGGCTTGGAGGGTGGGAGGAGGGAGGGGTCGAGGGCAGACGGTGAGAGGAGCTCTCTGTGGAGGAGTGAGGAGATGCAGGGCAGATGGGAGTGAACGCAGAGGCAGGAGAGAGGGCGGAGGTGTTTGGAGCTGAAGTGAGAAGTGTGGGTTGCGCGGCTGAACGAGAGGCTGGAGAAGAAAGAGTGGAAGACTGAGCAGCTGCGGGAGAGGTGAGCGGTTTCGTGGACGGACGGATGGACGAAGCAAGTGTGGAGGACGAGTGGCCCGCTGATTGTGCAGCGGAGGAGGAAGACACAAAAGACGGAGGAAGAGTGGAGGAGGAATATGCAGAGGATGGACTAACAGAGAGAGGGGTGGATGAAGCGATGACACGGGGCTGGTGATCAGGAGACAGATGGCTGGGGAAGGTCATTTCTGTCAACTCTGTGAGCTCCGTGCTCTTTGGGATTTTACTGTATGAAGCAAGACAAAGAACACTGTTAAACACTGTTGCACAGGCAGTTATGGACATTATCATACTTCACTATTGCTGTATGTTTGTGTACCTGAGCTCCACCTCCACTGTTATGGTGTCCTGCTTTTCCCCATGAACCTCAACTTTCTGTAACCTGAAAGTACATGGGACGATACATGTGTGATATCAGTAGGGAAGTACAGCGCACACAATTCATTCTTTTGGCAGAATACTGTCATTATAGATACATTCAAGCAATTATTCTTACCTGGCCAAACTTGGGGAATGCATTTGTCTCCTGTAGCGTGGGTGCTCTGGTGTATCGAAGGGAGTGGTGGGTAAGGAGTTGTTAGAGGACAGCGTGGTAGCGATAGAAGCTGTGGTAGCATCTTCAAAGGAAGGGGGGGTGCAGGGTGGCTCTCTCCCTAATACGTATAAGTAACCAAGAATATAATATAATATAAAAAAAAGAGATCACAAAATGTATGCAAGAGATGACAATGCACTACTAAAACAATAAGAAGAATTTCATTGTTTCACCTAGAGCAGGCATAACCAAAGTGTGCTTGTGAGTCCTTCAAACCTTTCATTCAGGCAAACTGCCATTTAATTGTACAACACTGTACCTCAGCCAGTTAGACGAGTACTGCACTCAAAGCTGTACATGCGATCAGGACTTTCACATTCAGTTGTTTGACATTTACAAGGTTTGTATTGCTTCTTCATACGTTCACATTCTCTTCATTTCTTACCCCATTTATGAGTGTTGGGGTGGACAGTAAATAAAACACTATGCTTTCCTAAAATATTTATCTATGAATATCTAGTCTTGATTTGTTAAAGTTTCTGCTGCTATTGCTACTACTCTGCTGCAGAGCTTCTATTCTCAAGAATAGAAGTGCTCAATTCATTTAATTTAAAGAGAAAATGGAGCTCTCGGCTGCAGACATTTAAAGCTAATTCATTAACACTAAAGGCTACTGTCACATGGTCACACAATCCTATTAGGTGTGTGGTATTAAGCATCCCATTTTCACTTCATTTCACCTTTAATGAACTCTATGTGCAACACATCATGACTGTATATCAATGTGGACTAATAGAGATAAACTACCATTGTTCTCCAGCATGGGGAAGCTGGGAGCTCCTTGTAGGTTCTCCAAGTTGTCCTGGTTTTCCTGCTTGTCTTCAGTCAGTGAGGGACGCTGCCCAGCTGAACCTGTTCCAGCACTGGACTTGGACATGGAAAGAGCCCCTCGTCCTCTCTTAGATGGAGACGATCGCAGTGCTATGAAAGCACAGCATAGTTTACTTACTCCAAAAAGAAAAAAGTAGGAAAACAAAAGAATTCCTTATTGTTGCCATCAAATATAACACACTATGGGAGTATATGGCTCATGCACAGTTGTAAACTCACAGCAGCTCTTCCTGAAGACAATGGTGCTACAGAATTTGTAGAATCTCTCAGCATAGAAACCAGGTCTGTGAACTGACACTGTGTCCTGTGGAGGGGCGGAGGTAGCAATGAAAAGAAGAGACAAGGCAATGTGAGCGATGTTGCACTTTTCATACACAATCAAGGTGCTAAATACATAAAAGACAGACATAGCAAAAAAATAAAGGCTAAAAATGTTATATGGTTTATGTTTTGCTTGGATACAGATTGTTACATAACTGTTCTGTGAAAGCTACTCACCCCGTCATGGATGAGAGACTTCCAAGAGTGCTCAAGTTTCTTGATCATTCTGTCAGACAAGACGATTAAATTATTTAGTTAAACTCATTCATTGACTTACTGTGGTTACCTGGCAACTCAGGCCTAAATAGGTGGCTACAGTCCCACATGCAATGCTGATGTTCATTTTAAGATCTGGATTTTATGCTAGGCACCACACACATTTCTTATGTCCACGCTTGTCCTGACAACGTTTGTTATGAGCATCCTCCATTTGTATTTATGTAAAAACAGTGTGAGATGTCTGGAATTGCTTTTTCCTCGTGATCACCATCTTTTAATATTGCTTGCAGACACATAATGCCTGGATTACTGTAAGCCTAAACCTAATCATTTCCTGACTTTAAAACCCAAGGAGTCCAGTGAAAGACCTTACGCAGTACCTCAGACTGAGAAGGCAGTAGAGGTTTAAGGTAATATATAGAGCACTTTACACCAATATGTCATCATTATTAAATTAACTTTGACACTTTGGATGTATTACCATGAAAACTGGCAGACAATCAGAGAAACACTAGTGGTTTGTTTGTCTTTTTAAATTAAATAAATCCAGAAGCTTAGTGTTGTAAAGAGGATTTTGGAGAATATAAGAACATAAAACATTGGAAGCATGACATCTGACATTGTGAGACACTCTGAAAGCTCTGTTTATGCTGGAAGAACAGGAAGAAAATCTGGCCTAGGTAGTCGTAGTTCAAAAATGTAATGTTGAGGCAGAACAAACTGATTGCAGTGGGTATTGCTGATTTGTGAATGTTACACAAATATAATTTCATGTATTCATTTCCTGATATTAAATGGCACCTTTAACTTGCCTACCTGTAGGACTGCAGGATATCAATAATTCCAATGAACAGCAGGAGGCGCTCTCCTTTAGCACCCACAGCTGGAATACCACCCATACTACAGACAGATAGGAGAACATTACCATCATTTGTAAATGTAATGTGATGATTAGGGCATAGAGTTTAAAATAGTGACTTACGTGTCATCATGGTCCAGCGTGTCCCTACATGTGGAGCCTCCCTGTATAGACTCCATGGCAGTTGAATACAAGGCTCTCTGAGCTGCACGCTTCTTTTCATCCCCGCCTCCTGCAGGCGAGCCCTGGGACTGGCGGTCCCGCTCCGCTTGGGTCTTGTTGTGCACCCCCAGCAGCAAACTGTAGTCCATAATCTTAAAACTTTCCAGAACCTGACATGAAATACATGATTATTTCAAAACATTTTCCAAGCTGAGAAAATCACAACATTTTGTAACACGTGCATAAAAAACACACAAGCCACTTTGAAGCCTCTTTATCTCCCTTCTCTTCCTCTATTCTTTCTCCAATTCATCTGCTCTTAATTTACAGTATGAGTCTGAGCAAATAATTTATGTGGTTGGCTGTGCTGACTTTGTTGACATGAAATGAAATGCACAGTGTTAATCTACTTTTACAAAAAACGTGTTCCATCCATCTCCTGCCTTCTCTCTTTCTCACCAGGCAGTCTCTCTGCAGAGTTTTGACCAGAGCGCTGTATGTGTCCTGGTCCAGAGTGAGGCCGTCAGGAACGTCATTCAGAAAGTCCAGGTCTTTAAAAGTGGGTTTGGACTTCTCTCTTTCTTTCTTGGATGCTCGCCTCTTATATGTGGAGCCCTTCAGATCAAACTTGAGGTGCATGCGTTCAGAGCGTGGTAAAATGTTGTTCATCACAACAACTCGGATGTTCTTGCCCCCACACTGCACGCAGTAAAGGCCAAAAAACTTTGGCAGCAAAGTCCGGGGGTTCTGGTTCAAGTTCTGGAGAGGGGGTTCACGCAGCAGACACAAAGAAAGAGACAGGAAGGATTAAAGAAATATGCTACATTATTTGGTAATAAGGCATGTAGTCTATGTGTTTCAGCCCCATTACCATGCACCTGCCAGAAAGCGTGACCCATCCACAGGCCTCAGCCCATTCTTGTGTGTCTCTACTGTGTGCATGATTAACCTGTTAAGGAGTACTTAGGCCAGGTCTCGGTTAGCTACAACCTCTCTGCTAATATCTATTACAAAGCTACCTGCTTGCGTCACTGCTGACAGGGGCCAACACCAGGGGGTAAGGTAAAGAGGATAAAGAAGACTAGAAGTTTCAGCTGCTGCATTGCTCTTAAGCATGTACTCATGTACACAAACATCCCATGCCTACACACCCAAATCTCTGAATAGACACACTATTACGTTGATCTATTAGGCTGAAAGGTAATTTAGTAGAAAAATATTTGCTGTACCTGCAGATCTTTCTGCTATTTGAATTGGTCAAACTAAATATTAGCATACAGATTTCAGTATGTATCATATTAAGCAAAGACATTTGTCTATACTGCATAATGAATTGTACACACTAATATTATAATAACATATATATTGAAAATGTAGTATGCACTAACAATTTGGACTAACAATTGAATTGAGGGTCTCGGTTTGACTTACCATATAATATCCAGGAAGGAGTTTCTGTAGAAACTCTGCCTCTTTATGCATAACAGTTTTGATGATGAACTCGTCATCGCGGGTTACGTAGAATATGGAGCCACTAGCTCCTGGATTTGTCAACTCAATCAGTGGCTCATTACATAGAGAATACTAGACAGAGCAGAGGCACAGAAGAACAAAGATAAGATTAAACACAATCCCCACAATGACCCACAATCTCTAAAGAGTGTTTTAACATGCAGCAGCCATAAAGGTTTTACTTTATTATTAAGCTTACTTGTCTGTCCTGTCTTTAAATGTCTTTTTATGTGAGAGGCTTTTTCACCTGAGTTTGCACTTTCATCCTAAATTTAACATCTAATGGGTACTGCAGGGCTGCATAGCACTATTACTGTTGGATCCAATCGAGCTTTCAAAGCTTTGTTGACACACTTGACTTTTGAAGTGCAAGTGTGTATACACTACTGTGTACAAAAAGGCGTTCTGGGTGTGGATGTGAAGAATCACATATAGAGGAGTTTAAATTGTATATTATGACATTTTTAATAAACTTGTCTATATTTTACATTGATTGCTGTAAAGCACTTTGTTATCTGTATTGAAAAGTGCTATACAAATAAAGCTATTATTATTATAATTTTTTGCACCTTAATGTAGAGGCAGTAACTACAGTGAAGTGACTAACTCAACAGTGGAAATATTTCTTTCACCCACTTCTGTGCACTAGCAGGAATTATGTTGAACTGAGGTGAATCAACATAAACACTCCAATAGCAAAAGTGGGCTTAAATGTACCCTGAATATCTTGGTGTAAAGCCATTGAGACTTTTTAAATGACAAAATCAGATGTAATGAAGTTGGTTAAAAACTAAGGACTTAAGTAGAAAAGTAAGAAAAACTGCCCATTGCTTGAGGTCAATTTGTCTAACAAAGTAATTAAATTTACCAGTAAGTCAGCACAATGCAATTATACTGGTAGTCCTCCACCCCCTCCACCAACACAAACAAATGCAGACGCAAACACAAACTACTCTCTCTGACTGTCTGCTGCCACTACTTGGAGTTTAAAAAAGAAAGCTTTAGTCTGCTAATCTCCCTCTGGCACAGGTTGAATATGAGCTTAAACACGCAGCTGAGAACGCTATGTCACCGTGTGTGTGTGTTTGCAGCCTCACATGCAAAATATGTGCGGGCATGTGCAACTTTTTTTGTGTGTGTTCGCGTGTGCACAGTTCTACTTTTTGATTTGTGAGGGTGTTTAACGTTCATCCTCAGAGCAGTAGATGTTTGATGAAGCCAGGGGAATGTTTTCTTTGATAATCAATTGAATGCTTTCGGGGGGAACTTCACACAAATCTATATTTACTTTATGTTATCTCATATCACACAGTGTGAACTATTACAATGCTATCAAATATAAAAAAAAACATAATTCATTTGCATATGAATTGTAAAATCTTTTTGTGGTCTTAGACAAGGCACCTGTAATAGGAATTACTGTTGCTGAAAAAAAAAACTGCCTCAGTATCGCTCTAGTACAACTATTATAATTAATATTATGAATTTGCAGGTGTTGACCAGTTCGGTAATAAAACAACAAAACAATATGGTGCTAACAGTTAGCTAACCATAAGGTGCAAGTTATTATGCGTGATTTGTACATGTTCGCTTCACAACTGATGCTGTATGTCACAGAAAACATTTCACTTTCACAGCACTTTATAAGACATTTAAATACTCTCAATGCATCACCAGTCATTCAAGAAAATAAATATCTCACCAGGTAGTCATCTGGTCGGATCCCAAATAGCTCTCGGAAGTAGCGGAAGGCCACAGGGGCGTAGGTTTTAAACCTAAAGTCTGGGAAGTGGTGTGCCGGAGTGAGGTTACTGCCTTCACTGTATCGAGCAAGATGGGGAAGAATAAAACAAGATAAAAGATCGTATTCGCTTCTTGCCACCCACACATGCACATAAGCACACATGCATTCATACAAACACACCTGGGAAAGAAGATGCTTTCCACCACATAGAAGTCCTGCATCAGCACATCTCTCTCAGGCTTGGAGCTGAGGTTGCCAACAGTATATCCAATACCCAGCTGGATGGCCCCTTGCAAGGCAGAGGAGGTGGTCTGGAGGCGAAGAACAGAGAAAAGAACACCAGAGTAAGGTGTGGGTGGACCGTAGTTGGTGAAATCATGACGCAAAGCAAAGCTTGAAACAGTATTTAAGACATAAGGCAAAGTCTACCTTCTTGTATGTCGTCTCTCCAGAGGCATCTACTCTCCTGTGGCCAATCTTTTTCTCATGGGCTTGGCCAACTCCAAATGGGGACGGCATCTGTCACAAGGAAAGGAAAGGGCTATACAAATGTATACGTGATTTATGTACTCCAAATACTGTATATATAGACCCTTCAGAGGTCATATGGAATTGAACCATGCAGCAAACCAATGCAGATGAAAGATGTGAAAGAGAAGACGAAAGCAACAGAGACAGGTGACACAAACGGATGTATAATGTGAAGGAGTCTCTCACCTCTGTTATCTGAGCCTTCTTGGCTGAATCTGTGGACAAAGACAGAGAGAGAAGGTGCATGAGAAAAGGGTTGAGAGGTGTCCGCATCGGTACATTATTTAACAAGGAATGCCAACTAACACATTTAGCCAAGTTAGCCCATCTGAGACCTCAAGCATCAAGACAAACATAGAAGCTGTAGATTATTTCCCTGTGATTTTCAAGTATAACGTGCACCACCCACAATATATAATACCTGATCTATATTGGAAATTTTAACATATATAATCCTGAGACTGACAACCGGGAAATAACCTCATCTGCTGAGCAAGGTTGTGTGAAAGGATCGAAAGCTCCAGGACAGCTACTAATGAACCTTGT
The DNA here is from genome assembly GCF_021292245.1 of Micropterus dolomieu. Taxonomy (NCBI): domain Eukaryota; kingdom Metazoa; phylum Chordata; class Actinopteri; order Centrarchiformes; family Centrarchidae; genus Micropterus; species Micropterus dolomieu. The sequence goes on along the minus strand of NC_060155.1, from coordinate 18,536,367 downwards.
GGTGAGATTATTTTAAACTAATTTGGCAACTGTCATACTAATTTAAATTTGATGTTCCAAATAAATTGTTGGTTAACTCACCAGCAGAGGTTACCAATTTTTTGATAATCCAGAAAGACAAAAGACATGCAGCAAAATTCCTGGCTAAACCAAAACAGACCACTGCAGAGTGCAGTCAGTGTTTTCTATTCCCGGATCAGTGAGATTTGTACCAAGAACGTAAAAACTCTATTGGATTGACTTCCAACCCTAATCTGAGTGCTGCCATTGGCTAAGGTTCTCAGATCACATTGCCAGCCAATCACACATGAGGCTTAGGTGTCATCTTTCCCACTGATGTGAAGGCCGCAACTGGACTGTGTCTTTATGTTTCTGTGTATAAACAAGGGAGAGAGTGCTGGAATGAAAGAAGTAAATGGGAAATGAGACAGTTCATAGTGCTTCACAGTACTGGGTTACATCATCGTACTAAATATCAGGTCTTGTGAGGATGAAGATTAAGGAAGGGCAGCTGACAGAGCACGAATAATTAATCTTTAAGCCATGTTGAAGTACAGCACAGACTGCAGCTGCCATCACTAAGGCAGGGCAGAACACATTAATAATGACTTCTTGTTGGTGGGTCAGTAAATGCAAACATAACACAAGAAACCTACAATCTGAATTCTTACAAATTCAAACATGCAGCATATTTGATTTTATTTTAAAATGCTGAGAACAGCAAGGTAGTATGGTCCTTTGGAGCCATGTATACGGGTACCACAACTCAGATTCTTAAGCTTTACAATGGCAGATGCATTACTAACAAGACTTAAGAGTCTACAGCTATGCTAGCAGCTCTGCGAGGCTGCACTCAACTCAACAACAAGCACAAATGCACAATGACAGTATTAACGTGCTTATGTTGTTCACCATCTTAGTTTAGCATGTTAGCATGCTACCATTTGCTAGTTAGCACTAAACACAAAGTGTTGCTGCTGATGGAAATGTCATTAGTTTTGCAAGTATTTGGTGATAAACCAAAGTATTGGACCAATTAAAATTTTGATTTGAAGTGGTGCTAGATGAAAAGTCAAAAGATCACCAAATTTATTACAATTCATCATGAGGGCGATATGAATGTCTATAGTTGTTGAGACTCATGGTGGCACTAGAGGACAAGTCAGGGGGTCACTGCTCAGTTATTAGAATTCATCCCCTGGACACTAAATGTCTGCACTGAATGAAAGCTCACCTGATTTGTGCTGAGATATGTCAGTCTGAACCAAAGTGATGGAGAGACTGACTGAACAAACATGCAACTGCAGAAACAAGAGGATTTTCATAATTTCATTGATTTCCTTATTTCTTTTGGGCCCTTTCATGCAGTGACATGACACACAGAGCTGGCCACACCTCTCACCTGTCGATTAACGCCGCATCAAAGCCTGTCTGGCATAACATTGAGAAGGAATATCCTGTGACAGGAGCACACACATAGAGTCTCTGTGGGATTAGGGTCAGGCTAGAATAATGTGCCAGTGAGCTGCATGCAACAAACATGACAGACTCTTCTGATTACTAAAGTGAGAAACAGCCTACCTGTAAGACGATTTGTTTTGAATGTGTAAACACTAATTGAATGCACATTTACTGAGAGCTTAGTTATTCCTTAGTTCACTTAGTTGTTCCTGTAATGAAACAATTTCTGTCAGTGTTATGCCTTAAGGCCTGCGTGTGTTTGTCATAGCAAAGAGGATTAGATCTCTCCCTTAGCTGAGAAAGTGGCAGCCTGTTGCTGTGACATTAATGTGACACTAAACACAAGAGTAGATTTTTATGCCCCGAGGCTGTCTGCACAAGTGTAATCTGGTGGGTTTAATGATAATCATCAGTGCACAAACATCCATAGCAATTGTACATGAGCATGCGCAAGCAAATATTAGACCCGCTAAACTGACTGAAGGACACATCTGCTTTCTTTACTTTAACATTTGCACATATGGTAATTATCATAAACCTGTCATGCATGTCCTTTTTGTAGCCATGACATCCAGACAGTGATGCTTGGAATTGATACCCACGAAGGATTAGTGTGGTTTATGTTCTAATTCCATATCAGATTATGTAAAGCACTCTTCAGATTTAGCTAGGCAGAAAAAAAGAGATGGTAAGAATTATGAAGATGGATAGATGAGTAGAGGAGCAAAGTGACACCTGAAAGACCACAGTGTGGCTGCTGTACTGAGTGTATGCATGTGTGAATACCCTACAAGTAAAGAGCTCCACGCTCATTCAGGTAAGATGCAACATTCATCCCACTGCAGTCCTTCTTCTTCATCAGGACTAGTGGGGCTGTGTGTACACATCCTTATTGTGCACCTTGTGCTTGTGCCAGCCTGCAGTGGGCCACTGAGACTATGAGCCATTTACAACAGAGCAGCAGTGACTGGAATCTTGGCACTGTTATCCAACCAAGTAATATATAATTAATTTCCACAGCTTAGATCCTTCTAACTACAATTTTCTATAACTGCTTCAATGGCAAAATATAATTGTTTTCTGTAGTCTGGTCTTTTAAGTCAATACATTCACATATGATTGTATAAACGATGTTGCCCACTTTTGCCCGACTCCTATCACTAGCGCAGCTGCCATCACCAGCAGCTGGTTTGAGTAATCCTACCACAAAGGGTTTTTGACAATTTGTCGCTGGCCGACAATAAATGCCTCTAACTAAAAGACATACGAACCGGCGTCCCCCAGGTCAAGCTGGAGACAGAGGCCGTCGACCGCTTCCTCACTCGTCCTCCTGTCATCCGCAGTCCTCCCGTCCATCTCCCGACGACGACGCGCAGCCGTATCCTTCGTCAGTGACAACACGGTGAAGCGGTATGCGCTTCGAAAGAATGTACAAACCCCGTCATTTCACCTTCTTCAATATTTCCTGTTACAATTACTGACTACATAACAACATCACTGTGTGTTTGTTGCTGAATATAGGCAAACACAGCGCCACGTTCAGAGACAGCGGTGCTGATCATCTCTGCCGCTGCTGTACGTCATCATACGCAACGGCGTATAGCGTGCCGCTACAGCATCACCCAAACTCAGCGCATCATTGTGGAGCTTCAGGATACCTCTGGAATGGGAGAAGCCATTTTTTTTACATTTTGATTTATTTATATTTATATATATATATATATATATATATATATATATATATATATTTTTTTTTTTTTTTTTCTTCTGCAAAGTAGGCCCAAACGACATGGCCTAAACATACTCAAAAATACCCAAAATTTGCAAACATGTCAGAACCGGTGAAAAATTTCGTATTCTACAAGTTTCGCACATGGGCGTGGCAAAATGACTCGCTAGCGCCACCTTGAAAATTGGAAATGATTAGCCCCTCGTTCACGTTCAACCTACATGTACGAAATTTTCTGGGGACATGTATCGTATCAAGACGCACAAAAAAGCCTCAAGAACCCATAGCCTAAAGTCAACAGGAAGTCGGCCATTTTGAATTTTACGGCCATTTTTGGATGATTTACACACTTCGTACTTTAACGAACTCCTCCTAGGGATTTAGTCGGATCGACGTCAAATTTCTGCTGTGCCTTCTAAAGGCATTGACGATGAAAAGTTGTGCTATTTGCGAGTTTTCGTCAATGGGCGTGTCCGTGGCGTCGATGATTCGCAATGAA
>NC_060155.1:18496214-18532658 GCF_021292245.1 Micropterus dolomieu | reverse complement strand
ATATATATATATATATATATATATATATATATATATATATATATATATATATATATATATATATATATATATATATATATATAACATGGGGGGGACTTTCTACCACAAAAGCGGTCAATATTGTGAGAAATTATGTCCTAAATCAAAAAGAGTAAGTGTAATCACCAAATTTCCCTTTTTCGGGCAGAAACGGCTTCCACATTTACTTTAATTTGGTTTAAATGTAGGCCTACTAACTATGTGTTTTCCCTACAGTTGTTTCCAGGAAACTTAAGGGAAGTTATAACAACATTAACATGGATGTATAAAGAGAATATATATTATAAATTACAGACATGTAAAATACGGCTTTGGGTCATTTTGTAGGCCTACTTTATACAAAAATGTGCTTTTGTATAACTCTACATGTCAAACCAAAAAATAAATAAAATTTGAACAAAGCCGGTTTACTTATCATAAGGACAATGTTGAAACTTAATGCAATACTGTAAAGCATTACTATCTTACCATCACTCATTATAAATGTAGTTTAGATTTTGTGATGTAAAACATTACAGTTATAACATAAATTTATATTTTATTCATATTTGTTAATATAAACAGACCATTATAGTAAGCATTCACAAAGCCAGCAGGTGAGTATTACTATTTAATAAGTGCATGTAAAGTGACAAATTAAAGTCCAGGAGAGCACTTTCCAATTTCATCACATGACAAGCCATGCGTTACAAATACAATTATGGGCCCTTCAGTAAGTTAAGCACAAATAACATCAGTAGCTTTTCAGAAATGTGTCAAATGTATGGCATCTTACAGCATGTTCTTACATAAAACTGACAAACTGACTGTTCACACATGAACAAATTTGTCACTTAACATTCAGAAAGGACTCTATGGTATTTTTATTAGAAAAAGGAATGGCTGTTTGCATCAAGATGTGAAGTTCCTCTCACATGGTCTTCTGGGTTTGGTGTGGGTGTGTTCTGGAGGTTAGTTGCACGCTGGGGGATAATCAGGCCTGCTCTCCCCAATGAAGGGTTTATGGGCAGACCGTCACTGGCCCAGATAAACACACACACCAATATCATGAAATCCATGGGTGAGGATATGGTGTCAAGTGAACACATATGAGATGTAGTATTACAGGTACGTAGGCAGGTCCTTCTCCACCACCTGCAAAGAGAAAGTAGAAATGGGGAACAGCACCATTGCAGGAACATGGACTAACTATTCACTACAACATTATACAATGAACTTAACTATGGCAAACATAATGCATCAATCCACCTAAATAAACTCCCATTGGATGAGATTACATAACAAAGTCCAAGCTAAAACCCCACCACGTGGATACTGCATTTCACAACATGCACAGATTAAAAGCACAGTGAGTGCCACTTACGACGGGATCATCTGTTGGGCCGTATCTCTTCACCACTTGTCCTTCTCTACTTATCAGAAACTGTTGAGGAATACACATCAAAATATTAGCATGCGTTCTTTTCATGCAGTTGAGGCAAGAAAATTAAAACTGGGATAGTATATTAGCATATTACCTTTGTGAAGTTCCATTTAATATTACTGTGCAGAGAGAGAGAAAAACGTATTACAAGCAGGCAGTACCATAAAGACGGCTTTTTCATCCTTCATGGAGCACAGACTGTGTAGTCAGTTTCAATCATTAGAATTGTGACCAGTTTTCATGGTGGAATGCATAGAATTACACTTCTCTACCCACTCCTGCGGCATAATCTACTTCTCCCCCATCCATTTGTATGACTTTTCCAGCTTACTGGCAGGTTATTAGGGGTATTGTATTAAGTGCAGATGGTATTGATACAGTGGCACATAAGTACAAAGATGACTTATATGTCCTTTTCGACACTAGCTCACCATAAGCTGTTGTATTGAGGCGACCATGATAGAATCTTGTCAATGATGTAATAAAGTTGTGAAACATTTTACAACACATAATGTTCATTATGTAACAATGACATGCAGAAATCAAAACTCACTGAAAAAAAGTGTTAAATTCATGTTCCTCTAAAGGCCATTACTCATTTTGTGTACACAGTGTCTTAAAACCATTTGTCAAGTAAACAGAAAAATAGATACAATAACTCACTTTCCCAGGAGTCCTTTGCCTTTGGGCTGTGCCTTCATCCACTTCCAGAGAGGGTGAGCGTTGTCTCCATTCACATCAATCTTACTGAAGAGGTCAAATTCTGCATTGTAACCTTTGGCAAACTCTTTAATCTCTGCATCAGTCCCTGGTTCCTGGATCATACAAAAAAAAAATAATAATAAAAAATCTTTGTTAGAAAAAATAAGTTTTGTGAGCTGATTAAGCTTTACATAGTTCACTAAATTCTGCATACTTTGAGAACACTTAACAGTTTCTGCAGAGCCTCTTTAAGATTCAATGTCAACATCACCGCTGCTCTATGATACCAGTTATTTTCAACAGCTTGCGCCACGCCAGTGCAGATTGTTGCTGCATGGGCCAACATCTAGCGTAATGAGGACACAATTACAAATCTCCCGTGACAGCTCATCTTTTCAAACAGAGGGCCACTATAGAAGGACACTGCCACCCATCTTTGGTCTCTCCTCAAACAGAGATGCAGAAGAATTGCTTGCTGTCTTCTCCTCCTGTCCTATTGGCGACGTTATGTTCGCACAATGAGGACGTTTAATTGAGACTAGCCTTCAGTATAGTTGGTGCTGTAAGTAGTAATGCCATAATAACAATATAGTGGTGGCAAATATGCATTTGTTAATTTTTTATTCATTCATTACTGTCAAAGATACCCGCTGAACTGTTTAATAAACCAATCAATCTCAAGTACAGGGACACGCAGCCCACATAGATGATGACAACAGAAAAGTGTGTCATGTAAAGTCCTTTAGTGCGGTCGTAGAATTGCAGTGTGAAACCAAACCAAAACTAACCGAATGTATCAAAACATGAACTTTGGTTCGGACCTTGGTGCGGACTTTCAGGTGTGAAAGCCCCCTAAAAGGGCCTTTACTCAGCAAAGAACCTTCTATTTCTTTTAAATTTAATACATTCAGTGCAACCTTGTCTTATGTGCAGTACTCTTTTGTGTCCTTTACTTGTTTGTCTTAACAGTTTCTTGTTGTTTGGTTTTGCACTGATTAGAAGAAATACTCCTATTCTGGTTGTAGATGTTGTACAATTACAATAAAGGCTTTCTATTGTAGTATGAATAAAACATATTCAGAATGAATAATTATTAAAATTACTTTCATCCTGCCAGATCAATTTATTCCAAAAGAACAGTGAGTTGGAGGAAACGTTTAAGATGAACAGGCAGTAGTTTAACAGTTCAAGGGTCATGTGTTGTGTTAATGGCAACATTGACAATACCGTAATCATGCGATAGAGCACAAAATAAAAACAAAAGATAAGTATATTGTGCTTACCTGCCCTCCAAACTGGTTGCATGGGAAGCCCAAGATGCGTAAACCTTGCTCAGCATAGGAGGCGTGCATTCCCGCTAGCTGAGTGTAGTTTACCTTGGTCTTTCCTCATTTAGAGGCTACATTTACGATGATGCATACATACCCTCTGACAGGGAGAAACAGAACAAATAGGTTAAACTGAGTAAACAATTCTACTGCTTCTATGTGATGCCTAAACATTACAACAGTGAGAAATATACCACTCTGTACTGCTGTTCTTTCAAACTCTATGGAAGTCAGTAATTCCTCAGCCTTATTTATAGCATATGGACACATATTATGTTATATATACTTTACTTGTATTTCTCAAGAGAAACCTCGCTGCCATCAATATCCTTGGCAGAGAACTCGTATATTGTCTTGGCACTCTGCCAGTCTCCCACCTGAGCACACTGCAGAGAGGTGAAAAATGGACATGTGTAGATGAGGTGTGTCATTGACTAAGACAGCTGAAGGTAGAGTTTTGTGAGTCCATGCAAAAAAACAAGGGCAAGGGTAAGGTTAAGCCTAAGATATAAACAAGATGACTCAGATAAATGGGAAGAAAGACGAGGAAGTAACCGCTCCCCTTACTACTAAGTGCACTTTGGCCCATTTGTGTCACCATTGACATCTGCACCCTTCACTTTATATCGTCAACAGGTTTAGTCGGAAAACCCAAAATTAACTAATTTGCAAAGCAAGCCTATCTCACTCAGGAAGAGGGGAGAGCACATTAACAACAAAACAAATATAACGTTAAATCATTGGCGATTCTACGCATTTACTATTGCGTTGCTTTAAAACGACTAAACAAAAAGGATGACACATAAACCGTGGAGCTTCTCCTGACGCTAATATATACATACATACATACATACATACATACATACATACATACATATCAGGCTTTATCATCACCACGGATTATAGTTAGCAACTTTAACGGCACCTTAATCCCTTCGCGTTGTAATTTACCAACGCTAAGGATGCAGCACAGCCAGCTAATAACACACGCCACGCTTTCATGACAAAAAGCACGACAAGTCTGAGTTAAATTTGCGGCAGCCGGACAGGTGAACAGTTAGATAAAGTCACGTCCAAAACGCCCTGGTGTACACGAAGCTAGCGTTAGCGGCTGCATCATTATCGGACCCATTTGTCCGTTACACCAAGTTTAAAAATAGAAATGCTAAAACACGTGCTGTTTAGCATACAGGCAGCGTTGGATACATACGTGTATTGCCCACAGCACACATAAAGACATGTTCATATATTATCGTGCTCCACATAACAGTTACTTACCATGCTTCTCAGTACTCCCCTGCTCCCCACCAGACCCAAAAGCACTGTCGGTCTCATGTAGGTCGACCGCAGTCACATGAGCTGCTAACACCACCCACTGACAGGAACACTGGCGCAGCACTGCGCCCCAGGACCTGCTCCTTTCCGGTTCTCTGATATATGTTTAATTTTTCATTTTCCATTTTAGCTCTAAATCTCATGTAGAAGAAAGCATACTATATTTGATGCATAATATAAAGCTAATGTGATTTTGTATTTTTCTGATATTCTGAATTGGCATCAAAAAGTTTTACTGCTCTATAAAAACAAGAATGAGATATCATAGGACTGCGAATCATATTAGGGAGCTCAAAACATTATAAGATTTATGCTTTACACTGGCCACTTTATACACATGTTTAGTTTGATTCTGGTCTTCTGATTTATGGTTGTAAATTGCAGATGTCAAGCTCAATTAGGGTTTCCCGGTTAAATAATGGTTATAAAAAGTTGTCTAGTTCTTGATCACATAGTTATGACTGAGAAGGAGCTGACAGAAATGCTGGCAACATAGCATGTACAGTACAGATGTGCCAAAGTTAAGAAACTACAATGGTATGCAGTTTTACTGTGCTCCAATCTGCCTTTGTCCAGTTATTTTGGCATATATTAATCAAAACTGAACAGTATGGCAATGGCTAGTTCACAGAGGGAAATCAGTTATCAAAGCTTTAGTTTTATTTTTTTCTCCAACAGAGGGCACTATCTAACTGTAGTGAAAGATTGCTGTGTAGCTTTCACAACATTCATGTCTTTGGATCCAACATGAAACTTATGTTGAGACAGAAGGACAAGGTTGAGATTTTAGAAAGATTCAATTAAAGATTCTGTAAAAACTGACCGCAGTTTTATTGATACAGTGTCAGATATAAAGTATACTGCACAAGATAACTCCTAGTCACATGTACTAATTCCAAGATGGATTAGCTGATCCCTGCATCTTGTATGGCTCAAAAAGTTCAGTCTGTTTTTGAGAGAAGATAGAACAAACGTTTTTATGTCTGAGAGCAATACAAAGATAAACCAGTCGGAGGAATTTATTGAAAACCTTAGCATCCTTTTTCTTTTTACTGCGCTTAAATTAGGCCAAGGACTTATTCCTTTTCACGTCCTTGTTCTGGGGCATTACTTTGAAATAAGCTCCAGTGGTCTGATGTTAGGCTTGTGCCACAATTAAAGTCCCCATGAATCAGCATTTTGCTTCTTTAATTGGATGTATTCCCTGCTGAAAGTGGATGTTAGAGGGGGGGCATCACACACAAAGGAATCACACAATGTGAAAACCAACAGGTTATCAGTTGGAAAGAAAGGTTAATGGTTTCTATATTGGTGGGAATTTTTACTTTTTACATTACTACTACATTCGTTATTAAGGCAAGTGTATTGAGGGGATAAATAAAAAGTCACATTTAATTTCAGACTACATTTTCAAAGTTAAATACACATTTATTTCCACACATATTACAGCTAATGGTCTATTGAAAACATTCTAATGTATTTATAAAATACAAAATATCAGATTTAGCCAAGAGCCAATTATTAAGCCCTGGACTTTTTTTCATTGTCCCTGGTGTATACACAGTTTATCAAACTTCACCACTGAAACAGGATTTAAATGTAAGATATTAAGAACCATCACAAAATAGTAACTAAACAGCTAGGAATCAGAATCATCAATCAATGCTTTTGATCAGGCAAGGAACAAATGTCGTAGGCAATCATCATAAAAGGTAATGATTGTATGACATAGTTCAGATGAACAGATAACAGTTTTCTGTCAGGTCCCTTTCTAAAACTATTTCCTATTATTATTTTTTTTTAATTGCTGGTGTCTTAACAAATTTACAAGTGATACAGTACAAGTGATTTGACCAAAGCGTCATGCCGTAATGCTGCACTGCACTGTCTGGATCAGGAGGGCAAGGGATAATGAAAGGGATGCTCCCTCCCTCGCTGTTAGTAGAAACAGTGGGCTGTCTGTCCTCCTAACACGCACACATGCAAACTGGCATGCACAGTAAATGTGTGTGGGTGATGTGGAGGTCATGTCTTCAGAGGAAGAAGCTTTTAAATAGGGTTAGACAAAACACGGAGTCTGCCACAGGTTCCCACCTGAAACATTCAGTTCAAAGCCCCTAATTAAACACCTCACATACTGTATAGCCAATTAAAACTCAAATCAAAAGATTTCTACTGTAAAAGACATTGGTGTAGTGTGTGTGTAGAGGAGTAGGGGATAGACACTTTAATTAGTTGCTGCCCTGCCAGTATGGAGGACTGATCCTGACAAATTCAAAAATAAATACAGAAATAAATAAATGCTCAATAAATAAACAAGCATCCAATTAAATGCACAAAAAAATGAAGTGAATAAATAAATGTAGGCAGTAATTAAATTATGCAAGGAGGATCTCTTTTAATTAGCTTCTTTACTTATTCACCTTTGTAATAATTACCTTATTTATTTATTGTCCGTTATAATCTTCAACTTTATTTATTAATTACTTATTTTTAAATGTATTTATTTATGTGTGTTTCAATTTTTTGTCTGTTTTATTCTTCCGTTGCATTTTCTACCCTATTTATTTCCCCAATGGTATTTATTTCTGCCTGTCCTTTTTACATTTCTCTATGCATTTCTGCCTCATTATGCAAATGAGGAGGGGCTGTGTCTCAAGGAGTCAACTTCTCACCTATTGGTGGACCAGTCAGATGGGAGAGCTCTATGCCTACTCTACCTGCACACATCAACAAGCTTGCTCACAGTCAGATGGCTTCCTTCAGTGCGCTGAGGTGTTTAGCAACTCTATTTGAAGACAATACTACCAGCCATATCTTCCTTCTTTTTCATGTGGACGCTCTGACCTATAGAGTTTTCATTTAGCGACTTATACGGACACAGAAGTGCAGGAAAGTGAGCTGTTGTTTCTGAGAACCACATGGTCAGTTAGCCGCAGCTAAATCTGGAGTGCACTCCTATTTGAATATTTAGGGTAAATGCTCCCACAGGGAGCAGCTCTTGTTCTGCTGTTATCAGCTCCTGTTTCAACAATAACGCCATTCAGGGTGAAAATTCAACTATGGTGTAGTGTCGGGAGATGCAGTGAGTTAACCAGCGGTGAGTAAGAAATATTATGAATAATGCATGTAATTTGTTAAGCTATGAGAAGAGTAAAAGTCCGCTAGCTGCTAAGCTAATATATGTAGTGTTAATATCATACAGGCTAAAGCGCTTAAGCTAGGGGTGGTGACTAACAAATAAACTAATCTTGACAGTTACCATTAAGAAGAATTTTATGCTTCTGTTAAATGTGATTACTATTAAGTTGTGTTTTATGTGTGGTAATGGAGTTTATAGAACATGGGAGAACCGTGGATACTTTTAATACAGCCCACACCCCTAATATTACTGTGTAACTACAGGATAACAAGTGGAGAACATTCAAGATTGCATGTCTGCATAGTTTCTTCTTGTGTAATGAATGAAAATAAATAGGCCTACTAGGCTCCTCTCTACTTTGACATTTAAGATTAGCTGTGTTTGATCCACCTTCATACACATATGTGACATTACTGTACAACTTGAAAAAGGTAAGTTGTTTCCCACTCCTGCCTGCCTAAAAGGGATTATTAAATGGGCTTTATTAGCTGCTGCAGTGCAGGATGAACTTAGAACAGACCCATTTCTCAACTTATTATTCTAAATCATGCAATGAAGAAGAAGAAATGTATAATAAATCCTGTGGCAAAATCTGTCCACAAATACAGTAAAGCATGTAGTCTAATGCACAAGCCTTGCGTTATAGCTGGATTGGACAGTGAAATGTTTTACGTTTAACTCAAATCAGAATTTAAGGAGAAATGTTTTATACCACCTCAAGAAGACTTCCTAACAGAAAGGAAGGTATTTCAATGTACAATTGCAGTACTTAAATCTAAGTAAAGTAAACATTTTTGTGTTATTTTACTTTTAATAGACACATGTAACAGGTTTTATACTTCTTGTGAATATAATCCAATTAATCTTTTCATACTGTATATCTGTTGTGTAATTTGCAAAATTTTGTTGTATGTGGCGCTTGCATCGCATATTATTGAGACTTCATTGCTCTCTTCAGATAAGACTCAGACTGCAACTTGTGTCTTTGTAAAGAGAGAAACAGACAGAAAAAAGTCTCTAATTCTATTAGATTCTATTCTATAATTTTCATACATGCTGCATGACATGTCATCCTAACGTACAATAGGCTTGATATCACTTGAAAACCTGATGAAAAAAGGTTTATTTATTTGTTTGTTTGCTTTACCATAGCTCACTGGTTGTAAGTTGATGAACTGCCACCATCTGAGGAAGAACTAGGCAGCAAGCCAACAGATGTTACAGGTCAAATATTCAAACATCACATCACGCACGCTGCAGGCACATGTATAGAAAAGCTGGATATGACTGAACAAAATCAATGTTCAAATGTTCAAACTGAATTATTGCACATGTTAAGCACATGTTAAGACAGAAAATCCAACACAGGACACCACAACTGTGTTGACTTAATAACCAAACAAAAAAACATTTTAAAAAAGTCTTCTGAAAAGGTTGAGATGCATATTTTATTCCACCAAAACACGCTGGTAGAGTGTATGGTTAATATAAGAGTCTGCAGACAGGACATGATCACCTTTGATCTATGTTACTCAAAAATTGCTGCACATAAATGATGCTGTAATGAATGTTGGGACCTGTTCCGAATGGAAGAAAGCAGCTTTATTGCTGTCATTTTTTTCCTCAAAGAGTTATGCTGGGTCATACACCAGAGAGCCAGTTAAACCCATCCAAATTATAAGAAATCATATCTGTGAAAAAGCAGGCTATAATGAATTGGAAGAGAAGGAAAACACAGAAAAACAAACAAGTTTCATATTAAAAGAAAGGGGTGGGGGGGGGGGCAGTTGCCTAGAAACAACCTCTGCTGAACCTGACTCCCCTAACCACCACCACGACACACACACACACACACACACACACACACACACACACACACACACAGCTATGCGCACCATGGGAGATAAGATCAGATGCTTCAAGAAAAGTTAGGACTATTTCTCACTGTTCCTAAGCAACAAGTTTGCAGTTTTCTTGCCTTTGCCACATGTCGGCTCTGTCGGCTCTACTGAAGATTAATAGTCAGAGACAGAAATTAAGTTAGTCACAAAACTTTTGCAATTTCTCAAAAGTTAAAATTGGCATCACCTGTGCTAGTTTTAAAAGACTTTCTTTCATTTCAGGGTAATTATGCTTTGTGACATTCTCTATGTTTGGTATGTAGGTTTGGAACTGCTGATCACTTGTATGGAGAGAGATTCTTCCATTTACATTAAATGTTCAGGTTTTTACTAGTTATTCAGTTTTTACTCAGTTCAACAAATATGAGTGCAAGCTAGCATTCCTATATCAAAAAATTCAATACATTTAACAAATTGTCAACACACTGAATGAATATTTATTCATATTTTACCTGCAGTGACAACAATGAATATCCCAGCGCTTTCAGAGGCTCATGAATGGTCTTGTAATTACTATCCAGGTATGCATATTGCTCTCACATCAAAATCAAATTAGGCTCATGCTGAAAAGCCCCACTGATCTGCATACCCTTTGCCACACTTGTTTTGCATGTTTTAGAATACGTAACAAAAGTAGTGTAATGAAAACAGATGGCAACCTATATTTGCATTGGCAGAGAATTTTTTACATTTAACCTCACACTCCAAGGGACTTGGTTGGCAAGGCAACAGATTCTGCAGCCTGTTTCCCATGACTGCATCTCAATAGTCCAGATCAGCCTCCTTATCCCTCTATCTTCCCTGATTGAACACGAGTGAGACCAGGCAGGCATGCCGTGTGTTCAAACAGTCACTGACAGGCAATTGGCAGCATGCTCACTACATCATACACCCATGTCTCTCAAATCCATCCCCAAGATAAGTATAATATCCACAGTTTTAGCTGCCACTGCTTGTAACCATTAAGCCTTAAATAAATCAAAAACAACATTTGAGCTTTGTTAGAAACCTCAACATGCCTTCCATTATGTTACTTCTCAGACATTATGTTTCCACAGATGTTATTTCCTAAACCCTTTTTGGAAACTGTGGGGTAAAGCTTCTCTCACACAAGAAATATTCAAATGTGCAGTTACACATATTGTCATTTTAGGTTTTTTCAGATAAACCAAAAGGAGTACCTTTAGGTGTTGAGAAAATTCTGAAATATGCAGCATCAGAAAGCTGTTAACATGTTTTTCAGGACAGCGATCACAGTTAGAAAATGTCACAGAAACTGAGATGCAGATTCAATCTATCCATTGTATGAAATTTAATCTATTTGTATCATTGGCAGAAATACCAAACTCCAGATACAAGATGAGTGTTTCCCCCAGTTTAGGTCATGCCTGTAACATAACACACTTACAATCTAATTATTTTTAAATTAAACACACTGAACTCACAGAAAGGGTAGAAAATTCCTGAGGCAATTAATAACGAAAATAAAAACTATAATAGGCCAAAGTTTGTTACAAAGAGTATAGTCTTAATCATGAATACATGCTCTATGAAAAGTGCAATGAGATAACTCCTGTTATTGACACTTTATAAATAAAACTTAAGTGAATTAAAACATTCTACAGATTCAGTTGTTTGTGACAGCAGCTTTAGTTTTGTGGAAGAACTTTAAGTACAGAACTTAACTATAAATATGTGCCTCATGGCAGAAACAGCATGCCTGGAGGCACAACGATAAAAAAATAAAAATATAAAAAAACTCTTAAGCATCAGACAAAGGATTTTGTGATCTGGTTAACAAGAACAGAACTATTCAGCTGTAATTGAAAGTGCTGTGCCTAGAAGGAAGCAGGCATAGCTCATTAACCATTTAACATGATCCTGGGAAAGAGCTGGTGTTGGGCTGCAGGGACTGGGACAGGTAAAATACAAATTGAAATATACATGAGAACAATCTGGTGAGAATCTGTTTCAGAGTGCAAAGCGTTTCGCAACTTTTAGTTGCTTCAGTGCATACACAAGCAGCTTTATATCACTACTGGCCATTTTCCAAACCCTGCAGTAGAGTTTTAGGTTTTCAAATGCTTTTCAGGCAGACATTGTATTTCCATTAATTTCCATACAATATGAAAATCGCTCAGGAAGCTTATGAAACCTGCTTGAGAGCTGTAGTCCATCACTGAACATCAACTCTGCATTAGTGTTCCATTGTCACTGTGTTATAAGGCAGCTTTCATGCTTATTGATTTAATAAGCCTACAGCGTGTTTTCTCACAACAACAATGTAACTTTAATAAAGGTTAATGCAGATTTGATGTTCAAGATATTGTTCTACTAAAAATGTTAAGTCAGTGGTATGGACCTTTTAAATATGGGTAAATGTATACACATTCTTGCCAAGTGTCAGATGAAAAAAATAATAATAATAATAAATGAAAAATAAAAACAATCACTCTCATGTCTACATACTAAAAGACTGGAAACAGGGGAAAAGGCTGGCCAGGCTCTCCCCAAAGTTCAGAAATCTGCCATCCAGCACTTCTAATACTCACCAATAAAATGTCCTTTGTTAAATCCATACATAAACCAAAATGTAAAAATGTCACATTTTACTGGGAGTTATGTGCACTTCTTGAGCAGCAGCGGCCAGGAGCAATCGATTCCTTGAATCTCTGCTTGTTAACCTCACAGTGACAACAAGACACAAGGACTTCACTGTGCCTCTGCTAATAAGCAGTTCCAGATTGTACAGATTAAAACAACAAGATATAACATGTTAATTAGAAAGCTTTAAGTTATTGAATTACTGAAAGATCCAGCGGTTTCCCCGTGCTTCCACTCTTTATGCGAAGTTAGGCTATTCTCCTCCTGGCTGTGTGGCTCCAAAGTGAATGAGCTTATTTTCCAAAACATTAAACTATTCCTTTCAATCCTATGAAAATATATTGAATTAAGTGAAAACACAGTATCATTTATGAAGAGGTGCAGATTTTGACAAGGTTTTACAAGTGTGTGGGGGTAAACAAGGCATGGTGAACAGGACAAAACCACCAATTTGTTACATTCTGCCTCAAGGCTGAACGCTGGTGAGCAGAGATTAGGTCCCAAATGCAGACACTGAGACAGAAACTGGAGAGTTGGTGAGTTCCCCTTCGAGGGAACTCGAACTGCGTCGGTTACGACACTATGGGAACGCCTCTAGGCATAGCAGGTCTGAACGTAAATGAAATCACTCCAATCCTATTGG
The DNA here is from genome assembly GCF_021292245.1 of Micropterus dolomieu. Lineage (NCBI taxonomy): Eukaryota > Metazoa > Chordata > Actinopteri > Centrarchiformes > Centrarchidae > Micropterus > Micropterus dolomieu. Next base: position 18,519,541 of record NC_060155.1, on the reverse strand, counting down.
TTTGTTGCTAGAACGGTAAGGTGTGACGGAAAAACCGGAGGAGTATAAAGCACACCTCATTAGCTTTTTTCTATTCAGCAGGCGCTCTGTATGTTGTTTGAAGAAAGCTCCAGTCCTACAAGCAGTGTGTCTTACCTGAAGAAGAAGTCTACCAGCATGTCCGGCAACCAGAAGTACAGAAGGTGTGTTTTTCCTTGCCTTCGGTACATCACGGATGGAGATTCTCATGAGATGTGTGTCTCATGTTTGGGGATGGAGCACGCCCGGGCTGCTCTCGAGGGAGTGCCAGCGGCCATTGCGAAGCCCTTTCCATGCGGGTACTGAGGTCCCGCATGGCTCTCTTTTCCGAGGATGGCCGGATGTGTTCCCCCCGTGGTGTGGGCCCTGCGGCCGCTGAGGCGGCCCGGCGGCTTCACTCATGGGGTTCACAGCGTGATCTGTCGGAGGATTTCGGGACGGCTGAAGCTTTTTCCCGACCTTCATCCGCTGGCTCCGACGCTTCCTTTCCTCGTTCGGGAGCCCGTTTCTCGGCTTCTTCCACTCGTGGTTTGGATCCGGAGACGCTGCAGCAATCCGACTCCGAGGAGGTGGACGTGCTCAGCATAGTGGACGATGACTTCCGGGTGTCGGGGCGGCGTCATCAGGCAGCGCCCGACTATGACGTGCTGCTGGAGGTGGTGACTAGAGCCGTGGCTAAGCTCAACATCAACTGGCCACAGGAGGAGCAGACACCAGAGGCTAGTGGTAAGCTTGATGAAAGGTTTCTTAAGCACCACGCGCCACCTCCACGCCGGTCTCAGCCATTCTTTCCTGATTTACATGATGAACTGAGTAAATCACGGGGCAGACCCTTCTCTACACAGCTTTCCACACCCCGATCACTGAAGTACAGTAATGTGATGGGGGTTAGGGACCATGGTTATGGGAGGATACCTCGGGGTGGAGGATGCGCTTGCGAGCTATCTCTCCCCTCGTCTTGCGTCCTCCCTGGAGAAGCCGGCGTTACCCTCCAAGCCATGTCGCACCACATCTACGCTCGTGGGGAAGGCGTACATGGCAGCGGGCCAGGCAGGTGCGAGCTTGCACACCATGGCGGTGCTTCAAGCCTACCAAGCCGACCTGCTACAGGAGATGGTTCAGAGTGGGGGTCCCTCTGAGGAAGATCTGGCGGAGCTTCGCAGAACCACAGACCTGTCTCTCCGGGCCACCAAAGAAACAGCCCGCTCCATTGGCCGGTCCATGTCGGTTCTGGTGGCCACAGAGCGTCACCTATGGCTCAACCTCGCGGGCATATCTGAGAAGGATAAGAGCTTCCTCCTCGATGCACCCGTGAGCACGGCGGGCCTCTTCAGTGACGCGGTGGACTCGGTGGTGGATCGGTTCCAGCACATTAAGACGCAGGGCGAAGCGTTCCGCCAGTACCTCCCTCGCCGGTCTGGACCCAAGGCAGCTGAGGCTGCCAGGCGTAGGTCCCTTCCCTCTACGAGCTCCTACCAAGGGGAGAGGAAGCCGAGTGTCGCTTCTCGGGGGCTCCCCCCGAGGAGCTGGGGCAGCGAGGCGGCGCTCTCAACCTCAGCCTTCTGAGAGACGCGATCTGAGGACCGTCATCCAGTTCCGATGGAGCTCAGGGAAGAGGTTCTGAAGAGGACCGGGGTAGGGGAGTCTTTTCTCCCCTCCAGACACCGACCACTAGCCCCGGGGGGCTGGTTCCGTTGGCAGACTTTGAAGAGGCTTGGCGGAGCCTAACGAACATTTCTCCGTGGGTCCTGCGCACTTCCATAGATGGGTATCGACTACAGTTCAAAACCCGCCCTCCAAAATTCAACGGGGTGGTTTGGACTGTGGTCCGCCTGGAGCAAGGTCCGGTGTTGGGACAGGAAGTTCTTACTCTGCTGAGGAAAGGGGCCGTGGAACGTGTCTCCCCCCCAGACAGAGACGCCGGGTTCTACAGCCGGTACTTCATAGTCCCCAAGAAGGACGGAGGGCTGCGCCCTATTTTGGATCTGCGGGTTCTAAACCGGTCTCTGAGGAGATTCAGGTTCAAGATGCTCACCCTCCCCGCCATCGTGACGCACATCCAATCCGAGGATTGGTTCCATCTAAAGGACGCCTATTTCCACGTCTCCATCTGTCCTTCTCACAGGAAGTTCCTGAGGTTCGCCTTCGGGGGTGTGGCTTACCAGTATCGGGTTCTTCCATTCGGCCTGGCACTTTCCCCTCGCACATTCACCAAGTGTATGGATGCAGCACTGGCCCCGCTGAGGCTCCAGGGCATCCGGATTTTCAACTACGAGCCCTCCTTTCTGGGGCCTCTTTGCAGGATGTTTGTGCAGTGGCTGGCTGGGCCACTCCGCACACATTCATTCGGTTTTACAGTCTTGACCTTCCTTCAGCACCTGGCACTCGTGCGCTCTCCTCTTAGTCGTGCCACTTTATTGCACACTGGGGAAGGCGGGGTTTTCGGCACGGTGGGTAGTGGGTATCTCGTTCCCATAGTGTCGTAACCGATGCAGTTCGAGTTCCCTTGAAGGGGAACGTCTCGGGTTACGTATGTAACCCTGGTTCCCCGAGAAGGGGAACAAGACACTGCGTCGGCCCGCCGCACCTCTCTCCCCGCCTGAAGCGACTGCTTCATAGTTTAAGCTAATGATGAGTGTGTACAGGTGTGCTTTATACTCCTCCGGTTATTCCGTCACACCTTACCGTTCAAGCAACAAACCAATAGGATTGGAGTGATTTCATTCACGTTCAGACCTGCTACGCCTAGAGGCGTTCCCATAGTGTCGTAACCGACGCAGTGTCTCGTTCCCCTTCTCGGGGAACCAGGGTTACATACGTAACCCGAGACGGTTTATTGCAATTAAGGTGAAAACTTACAGCGCAGGTGAAAACAAAGTCCAAAAATCCAAAATGAGAGAATAATCCACAAGGAACCGAGAGACATGAAACTAAACAGGAGACTAAACTAGAGACTCCTGTAGAGACAAACTAACATACACACTGGAAACACAGGAAACATCCACAATGAACTTGCAAAGAGTGAAAGACAGACAACCACTAAAATACACAGGTGAGTGAAAAACTAAATAGACACAGGTGAAACCACTAAGACAATCAAGGACAGGCACAGGAAGTAAAATAAGACAAGAGACACTAGGGCAGACTAACTCCAAATTAAACCAGGAAGTAAAGCCAACTGAAACACACAAGGAACTACTGTATGTCACAAAATGAAACATAACACAGACATCAAAAGTAACTAGCTGTCAAAAAATCTATAGAACATAGAGACAGTAAAACAAGACTAGAAAACACTGATGAACTCATAAGTAAACCTGACTAATAAACAAATGACCAAAGTAACACATACTACAGAGAAAAGCAAACAATGAATGGGAATGAACACAGAAACAAACACAAAACACACCTAACAAACCCGTGACACCAAATGTGACTAGCTGGTTTGCAAAAGCTCAAAGCAATAATGGCTGTCAAATGTGATATTTGCATTTTTTATTGTCAGTTAATTTTCAAATGTTTCCTAGTACATGTTTTTTATGCATGCGGTTTTCAAGCAGGCAGCAACTGTACTGTTATAAAACAAGCAAAATGAAATGGGTTATTACATTGGTAATTTTGGATTTCACATGACTGGCAGATCAGTCTACAGGCTCCACTACTCAAACATTCACAAAGTAGGATAGTAGCTCTGTTACAGCATGTTATAGAAAACTGATTTCAAGGACCAGAGGCTGCATCTGTTTCCTAAAAGTCAATGAATAGATGAATATAGTTATTAAATTGAAGTATTGTAGTCTGAAGAGATGCAATATTACTGGCTCAAAAGAAGAAAGTGGACATGAGTCACACCAGATAAACAGTGACAAATCTGTCTCAGTTGGAAAATGTACTATTAAGATGTGTGATTTTCCACTGGCTATAACATCACCACACCTCTGCTCTAGATGTGCGTTCAAAGAGGAGATGAGTGCATCAGAAATATCACAAAGGGGAGAGTAGGAGCGCTATGTGCTCACCAGCGAGAACGCAGCAAGACTGACCTAGGCAGCTGTCTTTGAAAGACACCTTTCTCTTTTAAGTCCGTTTATTATTTTTCTTTTGCTTCCCCTATTATTGCCCCTTGTCTTTTTTATCTCTTCCACTGCATCAGTCTTTTCTTCTCCCTCCTTCTGCCCACTCTCTCTCTTTGTGGTCCACAGCCTGCTGCGCTTCCTGTCTTTCCCTCAAGCTATTTCGCTGATTGTTCTTCCTAATGGTTCTTCCTCACCTTCACACAAGTCGCATGCAGAAGCGCTAAAACACATGGACAAAGAAATGCTTAATTAGTCTATGTGCAAGGAACTGTCACCACGTCCCAGATGTATGTGTTGGTGTGTGTTTCATCAGCTTATATCACCCAAGAATAAATGTCACATAATGCGGTGATTTCTTCTTATTTTTTTTTTTACATCTTTTTAAATATATATGTAACTTTTCCGCACTGAAATGTCCAAAAAACGATTAGACCTCTGTTAAGTATTTTGTTGAGTTGTGTACTCTCAAACCCAGAGTAATCCATATTTTTTAATGAAGGTAACAGTGTGTATCATTTGGTCGCCTGTCAATGGCATCATATTCCATTTGCTCATGTATAAGCATTGTTGTTGTCTGCCAGAGTCATAAATTGACTCCTTATCCAGTTTAAAGCCACATTTTTACAACACACTTTGTAGATTTGGATTAGTTTTTAACTATAGATTTTGACCAGATGAAGGATTTTATTCATCCGATGTCTGGAAGTTATCAGATAAAAAAGCAGAGCATGAAACTGCTTTATTCTGTGTTATGTTTTGGAGAGGAGGAGACTTCTGTGGATAACTCGGCTCCCGGTAAAAACCTCCTCAACAATGAACACTGAAGAATCTGAAGAGAAGCTGACTACAATGAAGGCAATGGTGGTGAAGACAACAGCTCCCAGGATCCCATGCTACTTCATGACATCAACAAACTATGTCTCCTGTTCTTGTTTTAAGGTGAGAGACCCCTAGCAGCAGAAAATTGCATGCTGTGCGTTTGATGTATTAAAAAAAATGTGAGTACCTTATCAGCAGTGTACATGACATTTATCTATTGCAGTACTTCCTTTTTCAGTTGCTTGCTTTCTTGAGCCTGCAGACACATCGTGACAAAACATGTACTTCAGATAGAAAAATACTGTGGCTGATGAATATATTAGGTACAGAAAATCTCTGACATTCCTTTTGTTCTTCTATCTTTATATAGTCTGGTTTCTCCATGTAGACACTAGATACTGACACATTGAGATAGTTGGGGAAAGTAATCGCGGTAAATTCCACCTCTACTCATCATCTTTGCAATCTTCTATGACCTTTCTAGATGTTCCGACATCAATTAACTTGGTAAATATTAAAAAGACCCTTAAGGCCTTTTCAGCACACAACCACCCATGACTTTGGTCATTTTGTGGTTAAGAAGTGCTTAACTTTTTTATGTAGAATATATTTTTTACATGTGCTCATTGCAATGGAAAGATAAACACAGGAAAAACTTGAAACGGTTTAGTGTGTACACATATCGGAATGCATTGGTAGATGTTGCATAATTATGAAGGTAGCTTATTACAAAAACAGCTTCCCATTAACAAAATTGTACGCTTAAACTAAACTGGGAATGGGGCAGGGGACATTTTGAAATAGAGACCAGAAATATATTTATTGTAGACATATAAATCAATCAACCAATTAAACTTTATTGTCATATTTACAGGAAACGGTTGTCACACACTTCAATGAAATTCTTATTCTGCTAATCCTCCAAGCAACATCAAACATTAATTAAATGTCCTATAGTATTTGTGACATAAGTAACAAAAGGGACATAAATAACCATAAAGACATATTTAAAGATGAAGAAACTGCAGTACACATACTGTACATCTTCTTGAGTAAAAAGTCTGTTATTTTTCACCTTTGCTGCTACAGTATCATTGTCATCACAAAGACACATAAGACATGCACGTGCTCCATTATTTTGAAGATCACACAGTATCACAATTCTCCATTTCTGTGATCACAACAAATCAATATTTCTGTTGTCCTCATACTTTTGTTTTGAGAAATAGGTTTCTTAGACTTCCTAGCTCAGGTTTGACTGCAATGAGCACTACTGTGGATGCTGTTGGATTTATACCACCATGAGACACGAGTAATTATACACTCCTGTGACTATGAAGCATAACAAAGTAAGGCGGAATTTGCCATGCTATAAATAAAATTTGATTGAAGGGATAATTGCTTGGCTAGGAGTATTGTCACGGTGAACAAATAGAAATACAAGTAAATACATTTAAACAGACCTTCCACTGTACTGACAGACTTAGACATGTTTGGAGAAGAGTGCCAATCAAAATCAATTTACCTTCACACCCCTCTTCTTTTTCGGGAAGTGTCCACAGTTGACTTTATATAAAAGACTAGTATGGACAGATGGAGCTCTTTGACAGGTGGAGATGTCAGGTATGGACATGGAGACACTAGATACAGTGGATGGAAATGTGATGTTTCTCTCTTTCCCCCTCAGTTTCAGTTCAGTAGGCTGTACATGGGCATGACATTTTTTCTGTTGCTTTAGCAACAGAGAAAGAAAATGTCTCCCACCCTTGTTTTTGGGTTACATATCCATATATTTCCCTTTTTGGCTTTGCTGTATGTGCATGAAAGCATGTGTGAATGTACCATATGTATGTATACTGTATGTATGTGTGTCTATCTATCTATCTATCTATCTATCTATCTATATCTATATCTATCTATCTATAGATAGAAATACAATCTATATATAGATAGATATAGATATACATATATGAAACATGTATAGTTGATTAGTATCTGTTTTTGTAATTAGTACTGAGGGAGCTATGTGGGTGGTTCCCCATCCTTTATTGGCTCATGACACTGATCATTTGCATAACAACAAGAATGATACAAAACCAAGTCCTTTGAATCACACTCTTGAATTTCCCAGCATTTTTACCTGTACTAAAGAGTTGATTATCATTTTTATTCATATTAAAGAACCTGTAGAAAGGCAAACTATGTGTAGGTTTTTCTAGTGGTAGATGATGTTGGCTGAGCATTTCTTCAAACATGATGCATTAAAGTCACAACAATGGCTTTCTAATGACATCCAAGTTTGCTGGCACCTGTATCCAGCTAGCTAGAGACTGGTAAGTCTCCAACTGTAGTTTGTGGGAGTGTTAACAATATAAATAAACCCGGGCCGTGTGGTGCTAAGTGTGGCCTGTTATTGTTCTCACCACCTTGGGTCCTCCTTAATTTCAAACACCCTCACCACTACGCTGCCATTGTGAGCTTTGGGTGGGCCAACAAATACAATGGGCAAAGACAGCAGTAAGGATAATGAACTTTTATATGAAAGACTATTAATATGATAGCAGAGGCCATGCTGATCAGATTTACTAAGTGTGTAGGCTTGTTTTTAAATCACAAATAAAAGTTCTGCAACAGTGATTCATGTAAAACGAAGAACAAATTTGATGTGAATGAGTCAGTGCATGTAACACGCCAGAGAGCCAGAAATACAATCTAACAATAAAAGTCAGACAGTTGGTTAAGATTTGTCAAATATCTGTAGATTTTTCTTGACATGTTGTTCAAAGCCTTTCATCTTTGTTGGCTCTTCAAGCTTATCTTTTAATAGGACAGGTGTCACATTTTTCACAGTTACATCACACACACTGTAAGTAGAGGACCATTTCAGAGGGTTTTAACCAAGTGGTAGCCTCTGGGGCTGAAAAATGAAGCATATGCGGAAGTGCCAAAAACTGCACTTATAGGCTTAAAGTTATGTCTAATTAAGGGCATGGCACTTTGAGTGACAGGTGAATGACACCTCTTTGCCCATTTTATGGGTTAGCAGAGAGTTGGGCAAGTCAGGCACTGCCAAGATAGTCATGACTGGAGCCACCCACATCAAGCTTCACAGTCACTCTTCAGAAACCAATCGGTGACAGTACATGTCCATGGTTTTATTGTGCAGGCTTCTCCACTCCGACAAAATTACAACTTCTAATACAACATGGTCGAATGGTCAGAGAAGACATTCAGACTCACTTAGGCTATTTTCAGACTGCAGGCCAATATGTGACTCAGATCTGATCTTTTTATGACAGTGTGAACAGGCCAAGTCACATGGCATCTGATTTTTTCCAGTTCGGAATTGGGCCACTTCCATATGCGGTCGCATTTGATGCGACTTTGACGTCACCGTAGAGCAGCTGTTCTGCTGTAGACGGGGCTGCGCTGAACGAAAAAGCTCCACCAAAGCCTTTATCAAACATGTGGCTCTCTTCCTCCTCGACCTCGCTATCATCTGCTCACAAATTCCTTTTGTTATACCTAAAATTCACCGGACCGGGGTTCTCTTCTGAGTTACGTGCATGCTACTTGTCCGAGCGGACACAGTGGGGGGAGAGGGGGAGGGGGGGGGGGGGTGAACTTTGGGGCAGTTGCGTTGTCCAGCGCCAGAAACCGTAAAGAAAAGAACAGAAAGTTGTGAACACTTGTCATAATTCGAGAGAAATGTGACCAGTGAGAGGACAAAGAAAAACGACAGTCTCCCGCGAGTTACCCGGAGCTAACCTCTGTTGCTCTGTGTTTACTTCTGTAGCCTGCAACAGCGTGCTGTGTGTGACGTCGTGTTATTCTTCTGCGCATGCGGGTCACTTTCAGGCCGCGGACAGTTCAGACTGGAGTCTGATGTGGGCCATATTTAAACTATAATGTGAACTGGCAAACAAAAAAAATCGGATCTGGGAAAAAAATCGGAATTGAGCATTAAGGCCTGCAGTCTGAACGTAGCCTTACTTACTGTTGCTATACTGTAGCTGTAGGTAGGTTTCCAAATAAGCTAACATTAGCAATTAAATGAAATGATCCACGTAGAAGACATGGAAATAAACAGAAGTGTTCTTGTACTGCAGCGAAAAGATTTAGTCCTTGAATCAAAGTATAATAAGGAAAAACGATCAGACTGTTATTTCATTCCAACATAACCCTATAACGCAGTGTGCTCTCTTGAATGCTGCTTTCGTAAATAAAACAAGATAATGTGCCCTATATGGTGGCCCACTGTGTGAGAAAATGTGATGCAGCGCCCTAATTGGTATCCCTTTGTGTGAGGAAATGCTGTAAAGTGCCCTCCCAGGTGATGAAGTGCCCTCTGGGTACCCTTCGAGTGGAGAAAATGTGACGTAGTGCCTTCTAAGGTAACCCAGCGTTTGAGAAAATGTAATGCAGTGCACTAATGGGTGCCCTTCCAATGGAAATAATGTCATGTTGTACCCTCTAGGGTGCCCCTTTGTGTGAGGAAATGTGGCAAAGTGCCGTCCAAGTTGCGCCTATGTGCAAAAAACATGATGAAGGGCCCTCTGCAGGGACAGATTATGCCCAGGACCCATAGAATTTTGTGATTAACTATTGCCGAAGTTATACTGCGTGGAAGTTTCGTTTCCAGGGGCACTAAAGAACACCGATCATCTATGATATCTTTCGACTGTGATTGAAAGGCATGTATTTCTGACAAATATGCGTAAATGTGCGTCGTTCAGTTTCTTCCCCCTCCAAACTCTTCATATTTGGAGTATTGCTCTTACTAGAGTTCCATGCACACCACTTCAACATGTGGAGAAATCAACATTTGACAGGCTTGCTGTCACATGACAGCTAAACTATGACAAGACAATCACTATTCAGGGGAGGGGTTAGTGAACGGGCAAATTATAATTTTGCAATATTATACTACACAGATGGATATGATTACAAAACTACTGATACCAGCTTTAGATCTGACCAGTTGTGAACTTTAAACATTCAGAACACAAACAGAAGCACGGCACAAATGATCAGTCATTCAACTGATTTGTGTTCATCTCATTTTCAAACATTTTTGATTGTTGTTCTGTTTGCAGTTAGCCCTGTTAATTTTCAGAATTTAAAAATAATAGGACCCTCTTGAAAACGAGATGATGCATCTCAAGAGGCTATCCTTTAATAAATTCATAAAATTTTCCCTGAGGCCATTGTGAATGGTGCGTGCAGGTGATTACAACGTGTGTATATAATAAAAAAGTAACAGATTGAAAATATGAAAGTGTCACAATGTCCTCTTGTAATCTTAACCAACAGCCAATTATGGATTTGAAGTATTCTGGACTGGAGAGCAGTGCTGTATGCCTCCAGCACTGCTGTTACCTTTTCATTTTCACTACTTCTCTGCTGTATAATAAATACCAGCAATAGTTCACATTTTCATGATGAAGCAGGGCAGTGAGTCATCTCCCATGTTGCCCTTATAAAACGCTGGCAAAAGCATTGTTCAGAGTAAAAAGAGAGACTATATGTAGGAGCCTAAAGGGTCCTTGTTCCATTTAATTCTTCCTATTAGCAGAATACTTAACTCCTGCCATTTCCGTCTTCTCCCCTTGGGCTCTCTGTTGACACTGGGAAACCAATTCAGAGACAGCGGGATGTTTTTGTCTTTTTCGCAGAGAGAGAATTAAAAATAGGCTATGTAAACGACAACATGTTTTCCTGTGAAAAACAACACTAAAGAAAATGTGCAGAGCCAGCTGACACCACCTCTGGTTCAATGAGGTTTTAGAATCATGTACCACCATATTTATTTTTTTCTTTGATGTCCTAACTACACTATGTGTAATGACTTTACTTGATTTTAATGACTTTATGTTTTTACTTTCATGTAATCTCCTGTAAAGAGAAGTCAAACTTTCCTTGTCTTTTTGTTACGTACAGGAGATGATAGGACTCCAGCAAGACAGAAGTGAGCAAACATTGTTTAGTATTTTCAAGAAGCATTGGCATCTGTTGATTGTGGAACTAATTAAGCTTCTCTTGTCCCTGAGCCAATTACTGTATGCCATGATTCATTCATCAATTCATTTGTATTTGAACCCAGGCTGTTGTGTTATCCTTTTGTCAAACATTTACTGTGTACCATTTGGTCGTCCCTTCTTTTCTCTCTGTCTGTTGGAGAGACACTGTTCATTGCCAGCATATTGTGTAAGGAGTCATCATGCTGCCATTGTTGACAGACTTGACTGTCATAAACTTGTCAAAATGCCAAGCAGTCACCAGGGATGATGAGAACACACTTGCAACACACACTCAAGTATAAATGCACGCGGAGGAGATCCAAAGTAGCCAAGTAACTGAAGGATTTCATCTTGTCTGTCAAATACAACTTTTTGATAGAAAGCAGCCCAAATCAAATAAAAATCATTTTTGACATTTTAAAAAGTACATTACAAGATAACTGGGTGACAGATGATGAAAATCAGTAGGATTACAGTGAGTTATTTAACAGATACATTGTTTTTTGTGTGTGTAAAATAGGTGACTTGGCATGACTTTAAGACTGCAGAAGTTGTAATAAGTTGTTTAAAACCATGCCTGCATGCATGCATTTTGTTTTGTTGTGACTTACAGTTTTAATTTAATGCCAGCATTGAAAAATGCCAAGCTCGGCCTGCAAAGACAGAACTAAAATTTGACCTGCAAAGCACAGCCATTAACTGTGAAAGTATACCTTCTTTGAATATTTCCCCAAGACGATACGCTCTGGTTGCCAAGGGGTCAGGGCACCAAAAAAATAAATATAAACATTTCTCTCTTAAGCCAAGTTAATCTCTGTAACCTTTTTGGGACACTTGGTTTGATAAACCAAAATACACACCAGCGGAGAGTTGGAAGTTGAGAGAAGTTATATATAATGCATATTGCACACAAGATGTTGTGTGCAATATGCCACAATTTTGAATTCTTCTGCATTATAAGAGGTTCCCTGTGTGAGAAAGTAATATCAACTTGAATTAAACATGTATAATATAAATTATAATATCATTATAATGTCATGAAACAGCTGTTGACATTACTATATTTGTATAAAGATAAAAAAATATATTGGATAACTGTTGTCATGTTCATGTGATGATTAAATTATTATAAACATTTTTTAACAATGTGCATTCTACTCTACATTTAAATCTGGAACATGCCCTGACACACCATAACATGAGAGGATCAGTTGCTGCTTTAATATCTGGATGTAGCTATTTTTTTATGTGGCATTTAAAATATCACAGGTCTATAACACATAACCCCTGGAACGTCATTCAGCAAGAGGCATACTTGAGAAATTAAGATAAGCCATAGACATTCGCAGTTGTATTGTATACATGGAGAACATGTGCTTGTGTGTTTGGTATTGCCTGTAAAGTGGTTGAGGAGAGTTTAATACTTGTTTGTGAGCAGAGAAAGAGAGGCTGATGTCCTGTTAGTTGTACATACATTGCTTTCATTATGACTGTTTACTGAGCACAGTTGGGGGTGAGTGTAGCAGAAAAGGGTAAACAATATGACGTTGTCCCACACTCACAAGATGTACACCCAGAGGACCTGCTCTAAACTGTAGGCTTTGTGTTGATTTCATACAACTACTGTACTACTAACTGCTGCTGACATCAGCTATAGACATAATTTTTCCCAGGTGCAAGAAATGTAGCACACATATATCTTAAATACAAAAAAATCATTTTGCATGCTACATTTGGCATTTACCCCTTCATTTAATACCATGAACATTTTCAGATTGAGGTGGAACGTGGATGGCACAAATCACATGGTGATTAAAAAATTTATATGACTAAAGACAAGCAGTAAATGTTGCATAATGTTCCTTATTTGGGTCCAACTTTAATGATTAAAGTGTTCAATAATTAGTTTTAAAATATAGTTGAGCAGTCAAGCCCTTAACTAATTACAATTTCATACATAAAATTCAACGAGCGTGTGTGTGTGTTTTCCGGCTTTATTGCTGAAACTCGTTTCCTACAGTATGACAGAAATACAGTCATCTGAAAAGGAAGAAGCGGATTTTAGATGAAACAGCAGCGGATCACGATCCACACGGCCAGATTAACTGGACCAGGCACCACGGTGGGTGTGGTGATCGCTTAAAGGAGAGGAAAGAGAGCCGGGATAGGAGCCATGTTGGTCCAGCTTGGATTTCAGACTGCTACAAATGGTCTGTTCTAGACAAAATGGGATTCATTTTGGCCAAGCAATGGAAATCAGAGACTGTTTTTACAGAGACCTGCCTCATCAACATCATGGATCAAACACTCGGCGGGTGGTCCGTGTACTTTGCACAAGACTCAGGCAAGATGAGAGGAGGTGGTTTTACATTGATGTTGCTTGGTGCTCAGTCAAGATGGACACTGTTTCCCAAATGTCAGACTTTTTAATATGAAGATGAAACCATATCATCTTGTTGCTGCTGTTTACTTTCACACCAGACCCAAATTCAAAAAATGCACTGCATAATGTATTACATGTGCATTTATATATGTATATAAATAACTGTACATATTGTTTTATTTCATTTTATATGTTATCATATTTTAATACTTTTAATTTAATATCATACACTTAATTATATGTTGTGAGTGTAGCATGAAGGGACTACAAATGTAATTTTGTTATATGTTAGCATGTGTTCCCTCACATAATTTAATCCATAGTTCTGATCATTTTCACTGAAGACCTGCACCATGCCAGGTAAATGCATTAAATGTTTTAGAAGTGTTGTTACAGTATGTGATAAGTCTCAAAAGACCTTTAAACAGTCAGAATCTGCACTTCAGGCAGATTTTGCCCATTTCTTTTTTACATTTTATGAGCAATGAGCAATTTCCTTAATGCTTGGAGAATACGCTGGGGCTGGAAGCTGTGTCTTCAGAGGATTTTAATGATTTCATCTGAGCTGAGAGCATCTGCTTTGTGTGTTCACTGTCACATAAAATCTAATGACTTACTCCTTTTGGTGTCTTTTTTTTGTTGTTGTTCTTGTTTCCTTCTCCTGTAGGCTATTTCTCCCAACTGTTTTACAGATGGTACAGGTCCACTATTCACTTTGTACATACTCCATCTTGTACTGTCTTCACCCCCTCTCCATCTGTCTCCTGTTTTTTTCTGTTTGCCATGTTTACTTGCGCTATGTACACTCATGGCTTCTGGTCTGTTGGCCTGTATATATGATAATCCTCAAACAAATGTATCATCATGGCTCTGAATACTGACACTGAGCAGCACAGAATCCACTCTCTCGTTAGCTGTGTGTGCTTGGTGTTTGTTTACCTTGGTGCCCATTGGCCCCCAACCAGATGGGTTGGCCATCTCCCAGCCATAAAGAGAATATCAGTAGAATGAGCCTCATGCCAACCAACACACTGTTTTGTATTCTCTGCTCACTATGACAGACTCTTCAAAGGTTTGCATCTTACACATGTGCTGCATCAAGTGATACTACCTTAAGTTAAGCACAAATAAAGAAAAAGACATTACACATTTATTTATATATCCAATATTAATATATGGTACAGGTACTAGGTTCAATACAGTGGAACTGTAACACTGCTGCAATAAAATAAAGTTTTATGCCTATATGTGTCAAAGAGTATGAGTCACATTGGATGAAACAGCTCATAGCTGAATGAAAGCATAATTAATTTCTTTTGTGCAGCGTGGACATATGAAAGCCTCTGACTTTATTATGGGATATTATATTGTCTGCTTTGATTTTTCCAATAATATATACATTATAGAATACATACAATAAGTACTGTAGAAAATAAACATTCCTGGTTTATATTCAATCGAGAAAAAAAGACAAGGAAAATGTGTCAGGGAAAACTTAAATGACACAGATTCACTACAAATCTAATGAAATGCGTTAAATAATAATTGATTGACATAAGAAGAAAAAGAGATTGGTAAAAGGTCTAATACAGACCCAGTAAGTATAGTGTCAGATCTATCACCCCAGACACTGCCAGATCTGGCAGCTACTGTTAAGAAAAAGGAGCACAAAGATTTAACATCACACTCCCATAACACTGTCAGACCCATAATGGACAGCCTCAAAATCAAAAAATGCAGCAGACAGAGACTCGGAGATATCTTCTTCCTTTTCAAAACCTGTCGGCAACATTATCCACAGTGCAACTTGACCTCCGACAGTTCCACCAAATAATTTGTTGTGTTATGCTTGTGGCGGCTAATGTAGCCTCTAGCATCAGATAAGGAGCGGGCTACAAAGGTCTGGTAAGCTCTTTTCTTTATAACTCCACACCCACAGATTTTTGTCATTTTCAAACTTGTAATTTCAGCACCAGCTGACACCACCTGAAGTGACATTACATTTTTCATAGCTTGCTCTGGAGCCACAAAAGGCATTATACAACGTTTTTCACATATGTAGAACTCAGGACCTGTAAACAGACTTTCTGTAAAATCGGTGGAGTACCCCTTTAAGATTAAAGTCAACCTGTGATCAAGAATCACTCTGTCCATGCTTGAAAGGTGAGACATTTACTTGTTAGATACATGCTTTCTATGCAGACTATATGCATAGTTTACAACAAAGTATTCAAAATCTTATAGGCTATTTGATTTTAAACAGATTTGAAGTTGGAGGGGAACACAAACAAACTGCAGTCAGAATTAGTGAACACAGTGAATTTTTGCAGTCTGGTTGGGTCAAAATGTCACCAGATGTTCTAGGTAATGCAAAATATGGAAAGTAGCTCATAAAAATCTGGAATGGAAATGGAATGGTTCTAAAATGCCTGACAGGGATAATGCAGCCAAAATAATCCCTGTGACATTTCATTTGACATTTACTTTTAGTTTTCAGTACTGTTTCTCAGAGAAGAATTCAACCACCAAATTGGCTATGCAAGTAATGAGTTCTGAAATCAATAGGTTATTTCGCTCCCATTATCCTTCTGGCACATACTCTACAAAAAATCTTAGCTAAAATGAACAGATGGAGCTGCTGTTTTCCCTGTTATGTGGGATACATTTTTGCCTAAAATGTCCATAATAATGACAGCCAAAGAACATCCAGCGGTGGATTAACCCTAAAGAAAGGAATGCTGTCCAAATGTAGACATGTCTGCCTTTTGTACCCTGCATCCTTTTTATAGACTACTTTGTTCTAATATGACATAACCACAGAAATAACTGCAGTTTTATAACTTTATAAATCACATGATGAGTTCCTAGAATTTGTTTTGTTTTGGGTTCTTGTATTTCCGCCAGTAATTTTAGAAGACGAAGTATACAGTCATTCTAGGTGAGCATATTGAAAGTTAAAAATATCAAATGGCAATGTCACTTTAAGATATGATAATAGAGCCACTGTTTATTGAGGCACTGAGTATTTTTGGATGTAGAACAGATGAGAGATCAAAGCAACGATGTTCAACCACTCACAGTGTGTCTGTAATATAGCAAAAAACATGGAGACATCGATTTTTATTTGAATCCATGAGACATGAGAAACACAGTAACTACATTAAATCAACCTAGCCCTAACTTGCTGCCATAAACGGGTTCAACTATAAGGGATACTCATCCATTCTTCAAGAAGGAACACATTCCCTTCTTTGAGGTATAAGGGGGATGAAAAATCTTCTTCAAATAGCTCGGGCCTAAATTATGGCTGATGCTTTGACTTCTCTGGATCAATTTACTCAATTAGAAACTTTTTGAGTCAAAAGGGCTAAGGGCTGCAAATGTAGCCTGCAGCTGCAGCAGAGAAACCATGAACAAAATGTTATGAAGTACAGAAATCTCTGACGGTAGAGTTAAACAAGAGTCTACGGCCACGCTAACTGCTCTGCGAGGCTGCACTGAAGCACAGTGGTGCTTTGGGCTAAATGCTAATGATGCTAATGATGTGCAAATCAATATTAAAGTATTGGTATTTCTGGTCCCAATATTTCCTGCTCTAGGATCCATTCTCATATGAAATGATCGATATCTAAACTCTAAAAAAGTCATTTGAAGTGATTATGTATTTTATCATAAGTCACCAGGACGGTCTACTTATAAACCCGTGTGATAGGAACCATTTCTCCTGACATTGCTTATTTGTATTGAGCCATTTCAGCCCTTCATTGGGTCTGGGTATTACTTGGTATCGGATTGTAAAGGACGTGGTTTCGGACATCACTAATGCTAACATCAGCATGCTAACATGCTCATGACATAACTAACATGTCGATGTTTACCAGATATGTTTACCGTGTTCGGCGTCTTATTTTAGCATGTTATCATGCTAACATTTGCTCATTTTCACTAAATACAAAGTACACCTGAGGTTGATGGGGATGTCATTAGTTTTGCAGTTGTCTGGTCAAACCTAGGCATTGAAGAAATTAGTTTTGACTTGATGATTTTGCAAGATCGAAAGTGAAAAGTGATCTCCAAAGTTATTATAATTCATGATGATGGAGAGATGACTGTGTGTGCCGAGTTTACTGGCAGTCCATCCAATAGTTGTTGAGATATTTAACGATACCACAAATTTTAGCCTCATGGTGGCGCTAGAGGACAAGTCGAGATCAACAAAGTCATTAGTGAATTTATCCAATAGTTGTTGTGAACTTATGCTACACGTAAAACAAGTCAAAACCATGGGTGAAACAGTCAGCAATAGATTACAACAGGCAGAAATGAGAAGCAAAACCAGTCAAAACAACAAGAGCATCTGGTAAGAATTGTGGAGAAGAACGACAAGTTTGCATTAGAAATAACTGTTTTTTTAATCAAATTTCAAACAAGATCAGTGATTATTATGCTGTTGATCAGCTGAAGTGATGTTCGTGGCTGTGTGTGCCAATATAGTAGCTCCTGTAAGTACTGTGGATAGCCTAGAGCAGAGACTTAACTGGAGCAAGAAATGGTGTATTCGATCCTGTGGGTTGGGTTGGAGAGGTTGTGGCAAGAGTCAGATAAAGAAGTGTGAAAGGCCTCATTATAAACAGAAGCACACCAGCCTTGGTCCAATAAAAGTCACATTACCCTGCTTGCTTGTGTGTCTGTATGTGTGCATGGAAACGTGCTTATATGTTGTGGAGTTTGTTGTGTTTTTATGTGGGCAAGATGTTTTTACACAGTGTTACATGAAATAATCTGGCACTAGTCTGTAATAATTTTGGGGGGGGGGGATTTTTGCCTTTATTTGACAGTACAACCAAAGAGAGACAGGAAATGTGGGAGAGAGAGGGGATGACTTGCTTTAGCCTTTGTATATGGTGCATGTGTTCCACCAGATGAGCTAACCGATGCCGCAGTCGTCTTCATTAATTTGACAGTGTGTTATAACACTCCTGTGTCAATATCTGAACTGCTGTATGCCTTTCATTTATCAAGAAAGAATGACAATAAAGCGAGGAAGCTGCTTCTTTTATTTTTAAACTGTAGCACACATAAGTAGACTAGGAGTGCATTAAATCATTTTATTTTTAGTATAAATGTATTGATTAGTGCAGCTTTAAGTTATCTGGAGACACAAAAAACCATTCATTATCTCTGGAAAAGAGAAACAGAGGTAATGATGGAAATGGATGTAAAGCATATTATAATGTAGGGCTGCCCCGACTAAAGATTTTTGTAGTTAAGTAGTAGTTGTTAATTCAAGCCATTAAGGTTCCAGGACTGAGAAAGAATGTTATTTGTTAATGTTAAGACATTGTTAAAACTGTTACAGAGAAAGACAAACCTGATTTGTTATGATCAACTAAAGTTAGGCACGATACGAGATGAATAAATCCCCAGGTTTGTTATCTTCCCATCTTTCCATATCTGTTGACTGTAAGGGAACTCTTCTTAGTTTGGGAGGGGAGAGGAAGGTAGGGAGGGCTTTCATTTTGTGTGTTACAACAAAATGTTAAAAACAAACAAGAATGTTTCAATTGTGAAGTTTGCATCGTCCTGTTTATTGTTTCCTTATTAAGTTTAAGTTTATACTGTTAGGCAAACCCAGGACGCTTGATTGCAATACCATTACACTATTCTATGCATAAAAAAAATAAAATAAAAACTGGGACTATACAGTACAAAACCACTTTATTAAAAACTCCCTCTCCGACCCCTGGAGAGGTCTCGCCCTGCTCCCCAGCCCCTGGAGAGGTCTCGCCCTCATCTCGTCGACCCTCTGCTTGGCCCCCTGTGGACCTTGGCTCAGGCTCTCAACCTCTTGACCTCCCCAGTTCCCTCTCTGCCTGGCCTCCGGGCCATCCACCTGAGGTCCCATGTTCCCTCTCTGCCCTACCCCTGGGCTGCCCGCCCGAGGCTCCTTGCCCCATCTCGGTTCCGCCTTCGGGCCTGAACTCCCTGGCTCCCCTGGTCCGCCCTCGGGCCGTCTGCCTGAACCCTCTGGTCCCTCCACTTTGCCCTCCGGACGCCCGTCTGAGTCCCCTGTTCCCTCCGCTCTGCCCTCGGGACGCCCGCCTGAACTCCCTGGTCCCGCTGCTCTGCCCTCAGGCACCTTTCCCGGCCCTATTCCCTCAGTTCTGCCCTGCCCGTTTGCCTGACCCTTCCCAGCCCTGACCCCCTCTCTGAAGCTTCTGTGTCTCATTTAGTTTTGGACCCTGGACCCCCGCCAGCCGGACCCCAGTGCGATTTCCTCCCCCTGATGGACTTCTGCTAAGCCTTCCCAGCCAACTGGGCGGTCCGCCGGGAGGCGTCCGTTGAGGAAGGGGCCCTGTTGTGGAGGCAGCCCGGCTGACGGTGAGTGTCCTGGTTATTTCTCCTTTTTTTTGGTCTGTGATTCTGTTTTCCCTGTTTTTTTTTGTACTCTGCCTGCCTCCCTGTGTCTCCTCCCCTGCGTGTGCTCTCCCTCTCTCTCTCCATCCGCTCCTGAGCCCAGCCTGAGACCTGCACCTGCACCTCGACAGCCACATCCTCTGCCTGCTACACCTGCCAGCAATAAGCCTCATCTCCAACAGTACTTCTACGCCGGTTCTACAGTCAACCCCTGCTTGATTGTCGTTGCTCCTTACCCGGTGCCACTGATCACCCAAGCTCTTGTAAAACCTGCATGATCTCTTTTTCCCTGAGTCACTAACCCTGTTTGTCTGTCTCTCTCCAGGTTCACTCACCCACGTCCTCAGTCAAGTCAATACATTCAGGAATTTATTGTATTTTCACAAATATTATTTTTCTTAAATAAATGTTGTTTAATACTGTAAAAACATTTCTTAAACTTTGTACAATTAGTAACAGTTAACCATAACAGAAAACATCAATCTTGTCTGTATTTTGACATAATTTGCTTGTTACAGTTTTTCTCAGTTGCTTTGGTGCATTTCTCAGATCAGAACTGAAATTCTCAAAACTAATAAAGGGTATGCGCATGATGTCACAGAACGCAGTTACACTCACTGAGTGGCAGAAAGACAAGCAGCAGTGTTAGCTTGAATCAGCTAAAACACAAACAACACATCTAAAATGGGAAAGACCTGCACGACTGGTTCTTTGGTAAGCAGTTAGGATCACTGTCGAGTCCGACTACCTTTAATTTGAGCAAATAATCACTTGTTTTACTCCCAGTTTGCTAAACGCAGCCACTTTGCCACTCAGTCCAGCGTGTTCTGGAAGGGGAAGTGACCTCAACGCATACCCTCCATTGTTCAACCTCCACATCATCTCGTCACTTGTGCACATCATAAAAGCACTTTCTCATTGTTTTGAACAAATTGCAAATGACTTGACACTGATGCAAATGATTATGTACAATTGTCTGCTGTTTTCCCCTGAGAACGGGATAATTAACTTTCTCGTGATCATGAGATAACAAACCATAGCTGAATACAGGGGCTGGCAAGTGCGTTTCTTTAGGATAATTTCAAAGCAATTACCAGTGTCACTGGTTAGCTCAGTTGGTAGAGCACAGGGCTCAGTTTGATTAGTCTGATTCCTGTTCTTGTTGACTTTCTTTTTCTTCTTTTGTGTGTATTATCCTCTTCAGCAAATTTGTTATGAAGAGATTGAGGGGAATCCAATAACACATTTCCCGATGGCTATTTCAAAGGTTCCGAAAGCCGTCAGGAAATGTGTAATGTTACATGGATTCCCCTGAATGAGAAGGAATTTCCTCTGCCTTGGAATGAAGGGGAAATGAAAAGCCCATAGATTGATAGATGTGGACCAAACGCCGGAACACACAGAGTCCAGCATGTGCTTTGCAATGTTGTGAGCATGTGAAACAGTCTTTTCATAAGAACTTTGTTGAAGAGGACTTTCCTCATTGAACTTTAGTGTTCAATGAGGATTGAACACACAACCTTAAGACTATATGTCCTGTGCTCTACCATATGAACTAACCAATGATACAATAAATCACCCTATAATTACCATTATGGTTATCTCGAAATCAAGAGAAAATTATTCCATTATCACAGGAAAACGGAGTAAAAAATAATATATGTTATTAGGGCTTCCGTAGGCTTATATATATATATATATATATATATATACACACATGTATATGAATGTATATATAGATAGACATTCTATACATGTCTATTGTGTCCTGAATTGAAGATATCTGTTGTGATGTGGAAGAGAATTTGTGATACAACAGACTGGAACGTCAGCCAAAGAGGTGTATCCCATGCAACAGTCCTGTCTTTCTTTTCTGTATTACAATGACATGCTCTGTCAACAAATTACAGTACGAACAGTAAAAGCATAGCTGTGATTCCTGTCCTCTCTCCTGCAATGTATAACTTTGTACTGGTGAAAGTGATATATGCCTATATGCACTATATAAAAAAAGTGCAGCCTTGTGCATTTTCAATCATTGTCATCAAAATCTTAGCCAAAGTTTACATCAGAAAATACTGTTATATTGACAAGATGGCTAAACATTTTGACTTGCTTGTTCATAACAAAGACACAAGGACTTGTCGTTCTGATGGCACTGACAAGTTCAATGACATTCAAAGATTTGCTTTTGAGAGATAGACTAAGGATTTTGAGCAAGTTATGGCTTTTGCAGGTAATCCACTGTGCTGTGCAGTTTGTACTACCTGTTTTGAGAAATGCACTTACTGTTTTGCAAATGTTAAGGATGATTTGAGAAATGTACCAAAGCAACAGAGAAAAACTGTAATTGACAAATAATATAATATATATAATATGTAAGGTGTGACGGAATAACCGGAGGAGTATAAAGCACACCTGTACACACTCATCATTAGCTTAAACTATGAAGCAGGCGCTTCAGGCGGGGAGAGAGGTGCGGCGGGCCGACGGAGTGTCTCATACCCCTTCTCGGGGAACCAGGGTTACATACGTAACCCGAGACGTTCCCCTTCGAGGGAACTCGAACTGCGTCGGTTACGACACTATGGGAACGAGATACCCACTAAACCGTGCCGAAAACCCCGCCTGCCTCAGTGTGCAATAAAGTGGCACGACTAAGAGGAGAGCGCACGAGTGCCAGGTGCCGAAGGAAGGTCAAGACTGTAAAACCGAATGAATGTGTGCGGAGTGGCCCAGCCAGCTGCTAAACAAACATCCTGCAAAGAGGCCCCGGAAAGGAGGGCTCGAGAGGCCGCCATGCCTCTGGTAGAATGAGCCCTCACAGCCACAGGTGAAGGCAAACCGCGCACCTGATAGGCCAGGGAAATAGTCTAAACAATCCAGTTGCTAATAGTATGTTTGGATGCAGGGAGCCCGGCCCTGGGAGACCCAAAACACACTAGCAGCTGGTCAGCCTTCCTCCAACGGGAGGATCTCAGAGTGTAAATACTCAGTGCTCTGACAGGGCAGAGCAGATGAAGTCTCCCGTCCTATGCCGTCACATGAGGTGGAGGATGAAATGCCTGCAGCACTGTGGACCCTGCCGCACAAGAAGGCACTTTAGGGATGTATCCTGAACGAGGGTGCAGGATAGCCCTAATATTCCCCGGGGCAAACTCCAGGCTTTGCGGGGAAACCGAAAGCGCTTGGAGATCCCCCACCCTCCTCAGAGAGGTGATAGCAAGGAGAAAGGCCATCTTGAGGGTCAAGTGCTTAGCCTCAGCTGACTCCAGGGGTTTGAAGGGGGCCTCAGCCAACGCCCCAAGAACCACTGCCAGATCCCAAGTGGGAACCTGGACCGAGTCGCAGGTCTCATCCTCCGGGCACCACGGAGGAAACGTACAACCAAGGGAAGTTTCCCCAAGGACCCCTCCCTCAGAGGGGTGTGGAAAATAGCTGCCACGTACACCTTGAGGGTGGAAGGGGAAAGACCAGCAGAGAACCGGTCCTGGAGGAACTCAAGTACCTGAACCACCGGGCAGGTAACAGGGTCCACCGACCGCTCCCTACACCAAGTGGAGAAAACACTCCACTTCAGGCCGTACATCCTCC
>NC_060155.1:18435386-18496114 GCF_021292245.1 Micropterus dolomieu | reverse complement strand
ACAACATCCTGCAAGAGGCCCCGGAAAGGAGGGCTCGAGAGGCCGCCATGCCTCTGGTAGAATGAGCCCTCACAGCCACAGGTGAAGGCAAACCGCGCACCTGATAGGCCAGGGAAATAGTCTGAACAATCCAGTTGCTAATAGTATGTTTGGATGCAGGGAGCCCAGCCCTGGGAGACCCAAAACACACTAGTAGCTGGTCAGCCTTCCTCCAACGGGAGGACCTCAGAGTGTAAATACTCAGTGCTCTGACAGGGCAGAGCAGATGAAGTCTCCCATCCTCCGCCGTCACATGAGGTGGAGGATGAAATGCCTGCAGCACTGTGGACCCTGCCGCACAAGAAGGCACTTTAGGGATGTATCCTGGACGAGGGTGCAGGATAGCCCTAATATTCCCCGGGGCAAACTCCAGGCTTTGCGGGGAAACCGAAAGCGCTTGGAGATCCCCCACCCTCCTCAGAGAGGTGATAGCAAGGAGAAAGGCCATCTTGAGGGTCAAGTGCTTAGCCTCAGCTGACTCCAGGGGTTCGAAGGGGGCCTCAGCCAACGCCCCAAGAACCACCGCCAGATCCCAAGTGGGAACCTTGGACCGAGTCGCAGGTCTAACCTCCGGGCACCACGGAGGAAACGTACAACCCAGGGAAGTTTCCCCAAGGACCCCTCCCTCAGAGGGGTGTGGAAAGACGAAATAGCTGCCACGTACACCTTGAGGGTGGAAGGGGAAAGACCAGCAGAGAACCGGTCCTGGAGGAACTCAAGTACCTGAACCACCGGGCAGGTAACAGGGTCCACCGACCGCTCCCTACACCAAGTGGAGAAAACGCTCCACTTCAGGCCGTACATCCTCCGTGTGGACGGGGCCCTGGAGCTCAGGAGGGTCTCGACTGCTCCGGCTGTTAGACCCGCCTCTAGGTACTGTGCCCCCTCAGGGGCCAGACCCACAGTCGCCATATGGCGGGGCAAGGGTGAAGAACCTGGCCCTGCGCCTGGGACAGCAGGTCTCTCCTCAGAGGGACCCGCCACGGCGGGCCGTCCAGGAGCGACATGATGTCCGAGAACTACACCCGGGTTGGCCAGAACGGGGCTACGAGAAGTAGGCCGACATTATCCTGTTGGACCCGCTCCAGAACCCCCGGGAGCAGAGCGACTGGGGGAAAAGCGTACAGACGTTGCCTCGGCCACGAATGTACCATGGCGTCCAGACCCAACGGGTCTTCACCCCTTTCACGGCAGCCAATATGTTGTTGACACGTGCCGTTAAATTTTGGAGGGCAGATTTTGAACTGTAGTCGAAACCCATGT
Source organism: Micropterus dolomieu (assembly GCF_021292245.1). Lineage (NCBI taxonomy): Eukaryota > Metazoa > Chordata > Actinopteri > Centrarchiformes > Centrarchidae > Micropterus > Micropterus dolomieu. The sequence goes on along the minus strand of NC_060155.1, from coordinate 18,494,812 downwards.
ATGGCAGTGCGCAGGACCCACGGAGAAATGTTCGTGAGGCTCCGCCAAGCCTCTGCAAAGTCTGCCAACGGAACCAACCCCTCGGGGCTGGTGGTCGGTGTCTCGTGTGATCTTCTGGTAGAAAGACTCCCCTACCCCGGTCTTCCCTCAGCTCCGTCGGGACTGGATGACGGTCCTCAGATCGCATCTCTCAGAAGGCTGAGGGTGAGAGCGTCGTCTCGCTGCCCCAGCTCCTCGGGGGGGGCCCCCGAGAAGCGACACTCTGCTTCCTCTCCTCTCCGTAGGAGCTCGTAGAGGGAAGGGACCTACGCCTGGCAGCCTCAGCTGCCTTGGGTCCAGACCGGCGAGGGAGGTACTGGCGGAACGCTTCGCCCTGCGTCTAACGCTCCGTGGTTCTGCGAAGCTCCGCCAGATCTTCCTCAGAGGGACCCCCACTCTGAACCATCTCCTGTAGCAGGTCGGCTTGGTAGGCTTGAAGCACCGCCATGGTGTGCAAGCTCGCACCTGCCTGGCCCGCTGCCATGTACGCCTTCCCCACGAGCGTAGATGTGGTGCGACATGGCTGGAGGGTAACGCCGGCTTCTCCAGGGAGGACGCAAGTCGAGGGGAGAGATAGCTCGCAAGCGCATCCTCCACCCGAGGCATCCTCCCATAACCACGGTCCCTAACCCCCATCACATTACTGTAGTTCAGTGATCGGGGTGTGGAAAGCCATGTAGAGAAGGGTCTGCCCCATGATTTACTCAGTTCATCATGTAAATCAGGAAAGAATGGCAGAGACCGGTGTGGAGGTGGCGTGTGGTGCTTAAGAAACCTTTCATCAAGCTTACCACTAGCCTGTGGTGTCTGCTCCTCCTGTGGCCAGTTGATGTTGAGCTTAGCCACGGCTCTAGTCACCACCTCCAGCAGCACGTCATAGTCGGGCGCCGCCAGATGACGCCGCCCCGACACCCGGAAGTCATCGTCTACTACGCTGAGCAGGTCCGCCTCCTCGGAGTCGGATTGCTGCAGCGTCTCCGGATCCAAACCGCGAGCGGGAGAAGCCGAGAACGGGCTCCCGAACGAGGAAAGGAAGCGTCGGAGCCAGCGGATGAAGGTCGGGAAAAAGCCTCAGCCGTCCCGAAATCCTCCGACAGATCACGCTGTGAACCCCATGAGTGAAGCCGCCGGGCCGCCTCAGCGGCCGCAGGGCCCGCACCACGGGGAAAACACATCCGGCCATCCTCGGAAAAGAGAGCCATGCTGTACCTCAGTACCCGCACGGAAAGGGCTTCGCAACGGGCGCAGGCAGCCCCCTCGAGAGCAGCCCGGGCGTGCTCCATCCCTAAACATGAGACACACATCTCATGAGACTCTCCATCCGTGATGTACCGAGGGCAAGAAAAAAAAACACACCTTCTGTACATCTGGTTGCCGGACATGCTGGTAGACTTCTTCTTCAGGTAAGACACACTGCTTGTAGGACTGGAGCTTTCTTCAAACAACATACAGAGCGCCTGCTGAATAGAAAAAAGCTAATGATGAGTGTGTACAGGTGTGCTTTATACTCCTCTGGTTATTCCGTCACACCTTACCGTTCTAGCAACAAGCCAATAGGATTGGAGTGATTTCATTCACGTTCAGACCTGCTTCGCCTAGAGGCGTTCCCATAGTGTCGTAACCGACGCAGTTCGAGTTCCCTCGAAGGGGAACCAGAAATTCAATTTGAATTCAAACTCATCTTCTTAAAATGGTTTAAATAATATCTATTCACGCAACACCAGCTGGCCATAGCTCACTCACTGTTGAATATATGTAAGTTTTTCTTGGCAGTCCTAATGAATCCATTTGTTTGCAAGTTTTTGGTATGCAAGCCAAAAGTACATTTTCAGATCGGCTGACTTTGAGCGACAAAACCTCAGGATGACCTAAAGGAACCACTTGGCTTCTCAAGGTAGCTCAATTGGAAAACATAAACAACGGCAAACAAAATCAACAGCAAATCTATCCAAGGTCTGTGAGACATTAAGTAAGTAAGTTTCCCTTAATAATGGTATGGTGACCAAATTCTGGAGATGTGTTAGTCCATAGCCCTCTCCACAGAATTAGGGACAAATTCAAGTAAGGCTACCTGGCTGCAGATAACCACTCCCCCTCCACCACCAGCTCTTCCATCAAGTGTGAGCAATAAGCAAAAGGCAGATGATCTTCACTTGCTTGCCGTTCCTTACATCAACAATTTCATGCTCCCTACTTTGTGGAAATAGTTATGGGATGGCCCCTCGCTATTCCAACATGACTGTGCACCAGTGCACAAAGCAAGGTCCATAAAGACATGGATGAACGAGTTTGGTTGAACACCTTTTTGGATGAATTAGAGCGGAGGCTGCGAGCCAGGCCTTCTCGTACAACATCTGTGCCTGCTTGTTGTTTGTTGACATTAACAGACTTAGTTTCTAAGATAGCGTTAGCCAGGCCTTCTCGTACAACATCTGTGCCTGACCTCACAGATGCGCTATAAGAATGGTGAAAAATTCCAATGAACACAATCCTAAAAGCTGATTAACAGTTTTAGATCAGTATTTTGATGTTTTTTAAATGGAAAATCTAGTGTTTGCGGGTGTTGTATCATTTCTTAGATTACATTTACATTACATTTATTCATTTAGCTGACGCTTTTATCCAAAGCAATTTACAACTGCTATACATGTCAGAGGTGTACTGTATTGTCATTTTGGAATATTACCGTAATTTTACAAGTTAGTTATTTACTGTTGTAGCATCCCCGGCTGAATGATGGTCTACGCTTTTACTGATGGTTCACAATGGCTTTATTCAGGGGAAAATAGGACGATACTGTAGCTCCATAAACCTGAATACACTTTGAACACACCATAAGAGCTACGAAAGAAAATAAAAATAAAAGCAATACTCTCCTTTTATATTCCAATCATGAAATATCACCTTTTTTAACAGCTTAGTGACAACCTCTGATAAGAGTGCTAGAAGTAAGCATAATAAACTTAATAATGAAATATTTAACAACAGTATTTTGTCACATATGCAGCTTTAACCTTATTTAACCTTATGTTGCCGTTACTGTAAAACACACATACACTGCGTTTCTTTATACTGTACTACCAAGCAAACTCCATCAATCCATCCATCATCAACTGCTTATCCTGCGTACAGGGTCGTGGGGGGCTGGAGCCAATCCCAGCTGGCAAAGGCGGGGTACACCATGGACAGGTCACCAGTCCATCGCAGGACCTACCAAGCAAACTCTACCGGGAAAATTGCCCTTTAAGACAGATACAATTGCCTTCATTGAGGTAAAATAGCACACAGTAGCTTATCTTGCTAGCTTAAACACAATAGCATAAAACTCTACAAAATGATGAAAAGGCACCACCATGTGACTAAACATTAAACAGCACATGAAACGAAATTATAACAAACCTTATCAGCTGGGTGCTAAACAAACAAAAGAGATTGATTGCCGTTCACATTTCTTCTCGTTAAGCAGACAAACTACCGTTTTCTCTTTTCCGGCAAGACGCCTTCAAAATAAAAGCCCTGACATTAAAATTTTAAATAATGGGCCAAATAATGACCTAACTTCAGAAGAAAACGTATGATATGAATAAGCATATAAAACAACCAGTATTTGAAAGATGCTGAAATTAATGAAGGTGTTGTGGGGACAGCCCGGCTGACGGTGAGCCTGGCTGTTTTTTTCTCATTTTATTCCTTCCCCCGTTTCGTTTTCCTGTACTTTGCCTGCCTCCCTGTGTCTCCTCCCCCGCGTGTGCTCTCCCGCTCTCTCTTTCTCTGCTCCTGAGCCCAGCTGACGACCCATACCTGCACCTCGTCAGCCACCCCCTCTGCCTGCCACACCTGCCAGCAATCAACCTCAACCTCATCTCTTCCTGTATATCAACCCCGGTTCTCCACACAATCTCCGCTTGATTGTTGTGGCTTCTAACCTGGTGCCACAACTTCACTCAAGCGCCTGAAAACTCCAGTAGAAATCTCAGTTTTCCAGCTCTTGGTTTTCCCCTGTGTCTAACCTTGTCTGTCTGTTTCCCTTCCCAGGTTCACTCACCCTCGCCCTCCGTCCAGTCAGCTGGGCTCACCCACCGGTCCTCTCCTCTTGGGCTTTCTCCATGGCGCTCCCCCCGCTTGTTGTGAATTATTTTGGAGCATTATAGCCTAAATTGTTATCATTAATTACTAGGGCAATGGTGGTCTACATTGTCATCATTTTAAGTGTTATTTTATAGTGTAAAGTTAGGATCACAGTGTTAAAACTCTATAGCTCTGAGTGTATGTGCTCCTTTCTGTATCTAACTGCTCAGGCTCAGCAGTAGCACGTGTGTGAGGGAGCAAGCACAGTGGGATAGCAAGGCAGCATCAAAAACACCTGCAAAGGAAAATATAGAAGCAGATTTTGTGAAAATTGTATTACAAAAGATACATCAATATAGTCCATCACAGTAAGAATGTCCTGTTTTTAGCACGGAGCACAAACAACTCCAGTTTATTCCACAAAAGTCAGGTTATGGATGAAATAGCATGATCAAGCGGAGGGCATGCAAAGGACACAGAGGAGGAGCAGCGCAGTCAGGGACTTTCCCACCAAATGCTTAGGCACATGAAAATCTTGGACTTTCCCAGACTCAGGTGCAGTAGGAAAGAGAGCCAAGAGATGATGTGAAGCCAAGAAACAGCTATAAAAAGGAGGTGAAAGTCAGTCGTTACATGGTTTTCATGTCAACTCGGGTCTCTGTTCTGGTAACAGAATGGGGCTCTATTTTGCACTGATCTCTGACACACTCCGGTGGAACTGTATTCTAATTGGTGTCTGTTTTTGTTGATAATAAAAATGTTGGTAAAAGTTCATGCTTTCTTATCTGGCCCAAGTCTTGAATTTTTTTACACGACACGCTCCACACCAGTCCACCTGCCATTACACCATTCCCTTCCTCGGTCCCCTGCATTCCACGGCTCCCTCGCCTCTCCTCCTCCGCCTTGCCAGCTCCTCGGTCCTCCGTGCCACATTCCACGGCGTCCGCCTCACCTCCTTCTCTTCCCCTGTTTCCCCTAAATAAACCACCTTTAACTGAGTGTTGCATTTAGGTCTGTTCTGTCCTGATCCATAATAAAAGGTCATTTACAACTGTTATTTTTCTGGCACCCCAGCTGCTGGAATATAACTGTTTTTTCACTTTTTTTTTTTTAACAGTGTACATATATATATATATGTGTCGTTACAGTAAATGTACATAGTAGGTTTAGGGGCAGAAACATTTATATTTGACTGTTCAAATGTATGACTGGACCGCTGAATGAATCATACACTGATGAACCATCTAATCTAATGGTGCGTCACTAATCTATAATTGACTACAATCTATTTTCAGAAAACAACATGAATGGATCTCATTTGCATAAGTATTTTTAACCTTTATTTAGGTAGGTTTAGGTACAGCTAAAGCTATTGTTGAGTATTTGTCTTCCAGGTTTGCACACCTGCACCAAACTCAATTATGTTGGGTGTGGCACATCAGTGAATGTTCCTCAATTGTTTGAACAAACCTTGTTTTTTTTAGGTTGTTTTGTTTAACTATAGATCCAAATTGACCAACAGATCAGACTGTAGTTGTACTGAACAGGTTCCACATGTGAACAGCTGAACTAAAGTGCGGTGTTCCTGAAAAACAGAATTAGACGGCTTGTTACTGTACTGAAAATGGGAGAGATACATTTTAAACCATGTAAACCTATTTGGGTACAATACCTAAATAAAATTATTTACCTGAAAATTAGCATAATAAGACCTCTTTAACCAAAAGGGAAAGAACAAAAAGAACAAAAGAACAAAAATCTAAGATGCATGCTGTGGATTACTTTTTCAAGACCACCAAGATACTGTATCACACAAAAGCTGTTAAGTATGCTGTTACATGCATATAGATAGATTGTACATATTCATAGAGAGCCTGTATGCGTCCAGCCAAGCAAATCAGACTCTTAACTGCAAGGAGAAATAAGCATGATCACAGTTAGCTTTGCAAACTGTGGTAAGGGAGCGGAAGAAAATGCACTCGGGAGCAAACATCACATCCTACTGTCATGAGTCCTTTACATAGAAATCAGTCCACAGGGGTGTTACAGGCTACGCTACAATCCCTTCACATTTTGCAATCCAAAGTGATTGATAGGCTAGGCTACATGTGAATTGCTTCATATTCTTACATTAATTGTGTGGAAATAAACAACAGCGTTTTACTGATCCCCTCATATACAGTAATGTGTGGACACAAAAATAGCATATTTCTGCTGTTCTAAACTTTATGCAACATGTGCAGAGTTTAGTGAACTTTAACACACAGTGACAAAAAGACAAATATTATATTATAAAAATATTAAAAAATACAAAATATTAATTATAAAAATATTAATAATGCAGAAAGGTGTGGGGGATTGTCAACTTTAAACACATCCTGAAAGGACAGTACGGTGCAACTGGTCCTCTAAAATGGTCTCACATTTGTTGAGCATTTTTAAAACCCTGCAGAACATTGTCTAGTCCAAATGACTCCTACGAGATGGCTGCTCATACCATGACAGATCCACCTCCATGTTTAACACCTGGCAAAAGACACTGTGGGTTGAATGCATTCTTTGGCTTTCTCCAACAGAAACTGGTCCAATTAGAAAACAAAGAATTCATAAAAAAAATCATTAATTCATATTACCTTTACTTTGCTCAGGTTTTATATTCTTATACAGCATGTTGCATCATTTTGTGCTTTGAGCAAATGAAAATAGTGCTTTTAGGAGTGCCACAAATGTGTCCAGGTTTTTTTTTAAACTCCCCCCATCACCACATTATGTAATTTTGCTTTTTTGTGATAAAATCTGCCATCCAGGCACAGCATATTTGGGCTGCCTAATGCTGTTTTGAAAACTCAAATAAATACTGAATACTGAATCTTATTTCAGACAAGTTATGCAGCTCAACGTGATGCAGCTCAACGTGAAGTCTATCACAACAAACAACTATTAAATAATAGATACACTGTTTTAACATTATAATGTATGGAACCATTATTTTTATAAACAAGTAATTAATTACTTGACTAGTTGTTTCAGCTTTGAATAGCACAAAAAGCACATCTTGAAAAGTGAGCTATCAGTGTTGGTTGGATGTTGCTGTCCTCAGATGAACAGGGAGACTGTTCCAGAGACTGGGTCCAGAACTACAGAAGGCAGCTTTGCTGCTGGTTTTGACAGCAGAGTGGCTGTGGATCTGAAAGCTCTACAAGGGACATATCCAAGCAATATATCAAAGTCTGTGGCATGTCCATGAGAGAGACTTAAGAAACTATCCAAAAAACTAACTGGAAGCAAGTCTAGGGACTTCATGGCAGGCATGCCATGAGCTGTTTTGTTTGTTGCAGTCACTACAAGCCCTAATGATTAATTAGGGCTTGTAGTGACTGCAACAAACTTATTTGGAAAAGTTGAGAGCAACACACTGCAGTATAGAAAAGTTTTAAAACAGAAACAGGGTAATTCAACTTAACATAGCCTAAACCTTTTCTTTTCTTTCTTTCTCATGGTGTGTTTACTTTACTTTGTCCACTGCCTGCCTTTTTCTTCCATTATCATTGGTAAATGTGTTCAGATGGTAAATGTGAACACAGCATATTGTCACCATTAGTTTGTCACCAGGAAGTCCAATTAAGGTGCATGTTTGCACCATATTATAGGGAGAGAGCCACTATCTGACAACAGTGCAAAAGAGAATAGATCTCAAGTGAACGCCAAGTGAAATCCCGACGTTCTCTTTAAAAATCAATGAGGCGTGAGCTATGAAACCCACATAATTTGCAACACGTTGTCGCTGAGGAAACAGCTTTTAAATTAGATTGTTTTTTGTTTGTTTTGTTTTTTTGCCCCCTGCCTGCATTGGGATTAGTTTCATGATAAATATCATTGGAAGGTTTCACAACCTTCTCATTGGCTTAGAGTCAGAGACCCCATCATATAAAGCGAGAATGTCTAATCTAGTAGCCTTTAACCGCTGGCAAGCGTTCTGGATCATGCTCTTACGGGAAAATACCTTTTTCGCGACGATCAATTATTCCGGAGGAAAATAGTTCTACAACCAACAGGTTTGTTTATGTTTGATGTCAGATGTGCAACGCGTCGGCAGTTAATGTGGCTTTGTTTGAGAGAAAAAAAAGTTATTCAGACTCGACATTGCTCGTTTATTTTAAGGATCTCAAAATGATTTTAGAAAATATTGCAGTAAAAGTGAAAATTCCAGTAGTTTGATTTGCTAAAACGCTGAATTAGTTTGATGATACAAATCACGCACGAGTAATTCGTTTAGAGGAAAATTATTATTTTAATCCCACTATGTTTACGCAGTTATTTTAATTAAATTGCTCTTTGGAGATGCGTTTTAATGACTGAATTGTGGACGAAATGGATGATTCGTGGCTGCAACTTAAATGTGTACTCTTCATTCCTCTCCTTCAATTAAGTCCTGAGCTCCGTGGTTCAAGAGTGTCAGGAGAGTCTACACGATTTAGTTTATACTAGTTTAATGATTTTTGGGAAATTATATTTAGTAAACCTCAACAAAAAGACAAAATCCTGTTAATTGTGTCTGTTTGTTATGGTTGGATGTGCTGTCTCCTCTTCAGGCATTACTTTTCTGTTAACAGAAACTGTGAGCTGAAGCATCTGAGTGGGTATGTGGCTACTGGAGAAGCTCCGGAGCTCTGTGGAGAGCAGAGGGACACAATCCCGGCCCCCGCAGACAACAGAGGCAATTCCTATCTCTGTTTACGCCAATGTTCTAACTCCAAACAAGATCCCTGATTTCTTCATCCCCCCCAAACTTATCTGCTGCCCACCAGAAGAGCCTCTTACACCAGAACCTCAGCACTGCTCCACACTGCGACCCTCCTCCTCTGACCATGCCATCTGCAGCCAGAGCCCCAGAGCTCGGAGCAGCAAGAACCCCTGTAGCCCTCGCCTCTTTTCCCGTCTGGGAGGAGACACCCGCAATCTCCAGAAGTCAGCCAACCGTCACATCATCCAAATAGAGAGTGCTGATGAGCCAGGTGCCAGGTCTGTGGACAGCGATAGTGTTGAAGTCAACACTAATGCAGACCCCCAGTCACAGACTGCAATGTCTCTGCCATATGTCCCCAAGGCTCAGACCTCATATGGCTTTTCAACCCTGGTGGAGTCTCCTCATACCCGGCGCAAGGAGAGCCTGTTCCACAGCGACCCCAGCAGCCCTCTCACCTCCCCGAACTCCCAGAGGCGCTCCCAAGGGGGAACTCTTCTGGCCCCAGCGGACCCCAACCCCTATCGGTATTTCAGTGGTGGTGAAAGCGACACCTGCTCCTCAGCAGAGTCGTCCCCCTTTAACTCCCCTCTCCTGTCCCGTTCTGCCTCTCTCCTACGCTCAATTACCCAGGAGACACAAGCCAAGGTGAGGACTGTTTCTGTTGGTGTGTATATGGTTATAAAGCTATTAATGAATGTGTTACAAAAGTGTTTCCTTGTCTGGTTAACAGTCAGGCTTCTTTCTGTATGTTTACCAGTTGCTTTTTCTCTCTCCCTCAAGGTGTCTCGTGCCAAGCGTTCCCTGGCGCGGCACAGTTCTCTTTCCACTGATGATTGCAGCTCAGCAGACAACAGCCCCAATATGCAGCGCCGCCGCACCCGCTGCCCCCCATCTCCTGCCTTCCGTGGGTGTAAAAGCAGCGGCTTAAAGGGCACAGTGTCAGACCTCCTGCAGCGCCAACACACTGTCAACCTCCATAAGGGGGGGACGCTGAGGCTGAGCACTCACTACGACCCAGAGTCAGCTCGGCTGAGGGTGCGCGTGCTCACAGCCGAGGCCCTTTATGACAGGCAGACGGACGTTAAAAGCATCAATTGCTGTGTAGCACTCTACCTGAACCCTGGCAAGCAGCAGAAACAGAGGAGCACCATCATCAAGAATAGCAGGAATCCAGTATTCAACGAAGACTTTTTTTTTGACGCGCTGCCCCAGGCAAAGGTAAAGAATCTGGCCATGAAGATAAAGGTTGTGAACAAAGGAACCAGTCTGAGGAGAGACGTGCTTCTAGGAGAAAGGGAGGTCCTGCTCAGTGAGCTGCTAGCAGGCCTCTAGGGAGCCCCTGTCAAGACTTTGGTGAAAACAAGCAGCTCCACATCTTGAGGGCCCTTTTTTCTCTGTCTGACTTTTGATCCCATTCAACAGATCTGATGATAAATACTGGGCAAGTGAAAGCATGCTGATCATGCTGATGACAAAGGAGTTGTATCTTGTATTTTGTTATGTACATCAATGGACCAAAAACATAAAAACAAAACAAGAACTCTATTGAATTAGAAGTCCCAAGTTGCCATAGTTTTTTTCAATGGTCAATCCAGGTTAAACTACCATCATTTACATGCTTACCAGTAATGTGAACAGTGGAGCTGCTTCCTTTTGTCCTTGTTTGTGTACTTGAGTACTGAGTTACATAAGGTGTTGCCTTCACTGGTGAGCATTGTGATGTGGCTCAATATCATATCAGCTGTGATGCAATGATGATCTTGTTTAAGCTGGGGCTGTATTTTTTTTTGTAATTATGCAGTAATATTACATGTGGGTTTTTGCATGTTCCAGTGGAAAATGAATAACACCTCTGTGTACTTGAAAGAATTTATATCTGGGAATTAGATTATAATTGCTAGTGGATGTAATATGTTGTTACACGTTGTGACATGTTTTTGAACGTATGAATAAAAACACTAAACTCTCACTGATGATTTTTTTTACCCTGCAGCTTTGTCTCAGCGATTTTGTCTTCTAATAATTGCTCAGGATCAAGAGCAAGCCCTAGGAAATTATTATAAACCCTCCACTGCCCCTCCCAAGCTTTGCATTTTTGCAAACAAGTTGGAGGCTGGGTCCTCTGAGGCGGACACAGGATGGGTGTCATTTGTAAGGGTTTTAATCCTGGATCTCTGCACGCAATATTGTCTCTGTGTGCATTCAAACTCCCTGTTTAATTTTAAAAACGTGTTTCCTTTTCAGGCTGTCCTCCAGTGAGTTTCAAATAGTTATTAAGGAGAGCAGGAGTTTTAATCAGGACTCAATCACCATACTGAAACAAATATTGGCACACACTCCCCTGCTGTAGATATGATTTATCTCTACAGTGAGGTTATATTTTGATTTATGCGTTCAATACTTGCAATACATTTGTGTTGAGGAAGTAGGCTACAAGAAATACATTCATATCCCTTAAGTCCACACTAATGCATTTATCAGACATGCAGGGATAGTCCCAGTGAGTAATAAAGACCATTGACCAAGTGTGTATCTAATGCCTCCTCTACTGGTGAAACATGAGAATGACACTTTAAAATGTCCAAGAAATATTATTTGATTTAAATCATTAAAACCATATTTAGAATACTTTTAATTGACTGGTGACCTGCTCTGGGTGTCTCGTGCCTTCTGTCCATGGGACTGGCTCTCCTATAACCCAGACAAGAAAAGAAAGACACATTTCATTAAAAAATATAAAGAATCCGAGAACACTCTCTGGCATAAACTCTGGGGTGATCTGAAATAAGTCACAACAAGCACCCATATGGGACACATTAAAATGTGGGCTTATAAAGAACTTTAATTTCCTGTAGACTTGAAAGCAAAGGGATAGAACTGGTGAAGAAAGATTAGCTAATTATTTTTGCCAATGGTAAAGCAAATTATTGCAATGTGATGGTCAAATAATCTCTGACTTCAGTAAACCATTAAGCAAAACATCAGCCAATAGTCATAATCAACAGGCTCAAATATTCTATCTTCCCAGTAAACTACTAAAGTCCCTGAAAACGTATTTTCTCAATCAGCACCTCACACTTAGTGAAGAGGTCCTACGTGAAAATAAGATTTTGATGCCACGCATTTTCGTGCACCAATCTGGAAAATTTTAGAATCAAAATCTGATGACAGTTAGCAGGTTACAGATTTAAAAACCTAAACAGTACTACTTTGTGTATCTCATGACAAAGTACAAGAGCTTAGCTTGAGAGCTTGTTACCGTGATGTTTGCCTACTATATTTTTAGCCATATTTTTTCAGCCAGCTCTTTGTGAAATTAAAAGTGACGATGGATGGAGCATTTGTCAAAGTTAACCTTGGAATGGCACACAGGCTCTTTCAAATTCTCTACTCATTAATTCTAAGTGATGATCTGCTTCGTGACAATGAAGTGTGTGCAGTGAATATAACACCATCTGAATGCCAGCAAGGTAACAATCCTGATTCATTAGTTTGATGTTTCCTTTGTCCATGACCATTGTTACATCTATCAAAGTTTTCATTTGTACTAACAGTAAATACCAAATATTACATACATAGAACATTAAACAAATGGTAATTTTGTTCAAAGAAGATTTTTGTTTCCTCTTCATCTTTTACTTTAAGAAAGAACTAAAAATCCTGATCTTTGCGTTGCTCTCGGCAAGCAGAGGTGTCATGTCATTACACCAGCATTCAAATCCCCACAAGTGAACTTATGCTGTGAATGTATAATATATTATAATCCTACTTCACTGCTTGACTCTCATCAACAGATGCAATATACTGCATGCCACACTGCATTTATGCACATGAAAGTAATTAGATTATGTTTCATACTGTGGAGAGACGCAGAGGGAAAAGTCAATATCCACATTCAACTGAATGTAAGGTCTTGGTGTTCAGCATCAGGCATATTATTAATATTCAAGACAATATTCTGGCCGCTGGCTCTGCATAGGAGGATAGAGTAATGTGGTCTCTTCAAGAATCATCAAAATGTTCAGATCAGTCATGTGTTTTCAGCTTAATTCCACAAAGATACTGTGTAGATGTATATTTGATCTATGCATCTTAATGGCAGGGTTCTAAATATATGATCTGGGTGCTATTGGTAGCCAAGGAATCACACAGTAAACCAATTACTTCCATAAGCTGCAAAAACACTCTGCTCCAAGCACAGAATATAGTGTAGCACAGAATCACCTAAATGCTTTATTATCTTCCCTCAATGTACATAACAGGTAATTCCACAAAAATAAAATACTATCACACAATATTAACAGTAGGCCTACTGTTTTTATGGTGGAGTATGTATTCAGACACGTTGTTATTCACTGCCCTGTTAATGTGAAATGACTGCAGAAGCCTGGTACTGTCTGCAGTATGTGTTGTATGTTCAATACATTGCAGGAGACCTCGGTGTCTGTGAGATTACTGTCTCCCGACTGGGTTGATAATTTTAGCTATCGTTAATATGAACAATTTAGAGTCAAGACTGAAACTGGTGATCTTAAACAATGGTTGGGTTAGGGTGATAGTATTTTCAAGTCTGACTTTAAAATGCTTTAAAAACACACACTTTTCTTGATCACCCTGTGGTAAAATGACTGTATGGACAATACAGTCATTTTACCACTTTGGTCTATCATGTTAGCCTATACACGACATCTATTGCATGTCTGTTCGTCCTGGGAGAGGGATTCCTCCTCTCTTGCTTTTCCTGAGCTTCTTCCAATTTTTCCCAGTTCAAGGGGTTTTTGGGGTGTTACATGCTGTAGGCCTACAGATTGTAAAGCTCCTTGAGGCAAATTTGTGATTTGCAAAATTGGGCAACATAAACAAAATTGACTTGACTTGGTAATTTGAGAATAAACGGTAGGCCTATTGCTGCCTTTGTCATCATGGGGGGATGTCATTAGAAGAAACACCTCTGTTTTTTAGTTTGGGGATAATTACACATGGAGGAGGAGACTTCAGTGTCGCATCTCGGTTCTAAGTAGCCTAACCACTTTATTGTTTATTGTTGAATATAACTAAAGGATTGTATGAATAGGCTAAAACTTACAAATATCCATTGCAATTTCCCTCTAAAAACCTAATGTATATTTACAAAGTATCCGCAGTGAGGGGAATTAATTTACCATTTAAATTGAGTACTCTGTCTCAGGGTGTATTTGGTTTGCAAGTCGGGCATCAAACCGGTGTCTATCTGAGGTGGTGCTCCGTGTTGGTCCGAAGAACCACAACAAACGAACCCATCAGCTGGTGGGCCATTTAACTCAAGTGCATCGTGGGAAATGTAGTTCTTTAAAACGTCAAACGCTACCTGCTCTAGGAACTAGGAATGCCATCAAAACTTCGTCATCCACAATGCCTCGCTGCAATCGTAAACATAGACCTGTCAAACAACACAAACGCCATCTTGACAGCACCCTCAAAATGGCAGAAAGATGTGAGCTAGAAACCGAGTCCGAACTAAGATTCCTGCTCTCTGCTGTTTAAAAGCGGACTCGCCAGTTTTCCATAAGCGAGTTGTTATGGGGTTTGTGTCCAGTGCGGCAGCGCAGAGCCTGTAAAATGGATATAACGACGGCGGTTTTCAACGCGGCCAGAGATGGTAAGCTGAAACTTATCCAGAAGTTGCTGAGCAACAAAACTCCTGAGGAGCTGGAGGCTTTAGCCGAGGAGAAAACACAGGGAGGCACCCCTCTGTTGATAGCCTCTCGATACGGACATTTAGACGTTGTAGATTACCTCCTTGAACATTGTAAAGCAAATGTTGAACTCGGCGGGGCGGTTAACTTTGACGGCGAGACCATCGAGGGGGCTCCGCCGCTATGGGCGGCGTCGGCAGCCGGTCACCTCCCTGTGGTTAAGACGCTACTAAAACACGGTGCCTCAGTGAACAACGCAACACTAACTAACTCAACGCCGCTCCGAGCTGCCTGCTTTGACGGGCACCTGGAGATCGTCCGCTACCTGGTGGAGCACAGAGCCGACATGGAGGTCGCCAACCGCCACGGCCACACCTGCCTCATGATCTCTTGTTACAAGGGCCACAAGGAGATCGCCAAGTTCCTCCTGGACCGCGGTGCGGATGTCAACCGCAAGAGTGTGAAAGGAAACACCGCCCTTCACGACTGTGCTGAGTCAGGTAGTCTAGACATCATGAAGATGCTGCTGAAGTGCAATGCCCGCATGGAGAGGGATGGTTATGGTATGACACCGCTCCTCGCTGCAAGTGTAACGGGTCACACCAACATCGTAGAGTACCTCGCTCACCAGCCTCGCACCTCCAGGGAGGAACGCATTGATGCACTTGAACTCCTTGGGGCTACTTTTGTGGACAAAAAGCGGGATCTCTTGGGGGCAATGAGGTACTGGAGAAGGGCCATGGAGCTGAGGCAACCAGGGGATAAAGCTGGATCCCTGGCCAAGCCTCCTCCTGGTCCCCCTATCCCTGCTTACGGCTGTGCACAGGAGGTGAGCACTGCAGAGGAACTGGAAGCTTTGATCACAGACCCTGATGAAATGAGGATGCAGGCCTTGTTGGTTCGAGAGCGCATCCTGGGGCCTTCCCACCCAGACACCTCTTACTACATCCGCTACAGGGGAGCCGTTTATGCTGACTCCGGCAACTTTGAACGCTGCATCAGCCTGTGGAAATATGCTTTAGACATGCAGCAGAGCAACCTCGACCCTCTCAGTCCCATGACAGCCTCCAGTTTCCTGTCCTTTGCAGAGCTCTTCTCTTTTGTTCTTCAGGACCGGGCCAAAGGCACCCTGTCAACGCGCATCACCTTCCACGATCTGATGACTGTGCTGGGGAAAAGTGTGAGGGAGGTAGAGAGAGCTGTGGCGCAGAAGGACAACCCTCCAGAAGCTCCCCAGTTCACCAAAGCCCTCTCCATCATCCTGCACCTTATCTTTCTGCTGGAGAAGCTGGAGTGCAGCCCAGAGCAAGAGCATCAGAAGAAGCACACAGTGTACCGTCTGCTAAAGCTGAACCCTAGAGGACGGAGCGGCTTCACCCCTCTCCACATGGCTGTAGACAAGGAAACCACGTCTGTTGGTCGATACCCTGTTGGCCGCTTCCCCTCCCAGGCGGTGGCAGCGCTGCTCCTAGAGTGCGGCGCGGACGTTGATTCACGCGACTGTGAGAACAACACACCACTGCACATCGCCGCTAACAACGGCTGCCCTGAGAATATGGCGCTACTTATGAAGGCCGGGGCTCACTTTGACGCGACAAATGCACAGAAGAAGACGGCCTACGAGCTGCTGGATGAGCAGAGCAGCGGGCACCCGGCCCTCTACCCCCTGAACTATGTCACCCTTCAGTGCCTGGCAGCGCGTGCAATTGAAAAGCACAGACTGCCCTACAGGGGACTCATCTCTGAGGAGATGGAAGCTTTCATTGAACTGCACTGACTCCTACTGTCCCCTGATGAGGCACCCCTGCACTACACTTCCTGTTATCCCCCCATACAATGACCTGCCACAAACTTCCTTCTTCACGCCATTCTCCTCATCTTTGTCTCCTTTTAACTGCTTCGCTCCTGGCCCTACCAACCGTGTGTCAGACCAAACCATAGCAATAAACATCCAGCCTCTGGGCCTTAAACTCAGGCTTAGATCTGGTCAGCTGTTGCTTGACTCTAACATTAAGTCACAAAGACTTTCAAAGTGATTGATTGTATAAAGCTGGGTGAGACTTCAACTCAATCTAGGCTTTAATGCATTATCCCTCTTTTTGTCCCAGTAAAAAGGAGACTTGCGGTATGATGGCGCTTGTGTGTGTTTGGTGGCTGGATTGTATAAAAGATGGGTTTTAGTATTACTGATAGGAAGCATCTGATCAAACTCGCCAGATAACATGCATGAAAATGAAGAGCAGATTCATTCAGAAAGGAAGTCTTTGAACAAACTCGACCACCAATACTTAGTTGCGGTTCTGCATGTTCACATGTACCATCTGCTGTGTTTCTTTGATATGGGAAGGTGTCAAATTTATTGTGCCAAATGTCAGCCATGGAGCCATGTTCTGTTACAGACTGTAAACAGAATGACAAGCAACTAACTTATTATTAACTTTAAATTAAAATAATTATAAGTGGAAGTAATAACCTAAAGGTGAGACATAGGCTACGTGAAGCTTCCACTTCCAGAAGATATTTCAGACTGTGACATGATTTGCCTGCAGAGCCATCCTTTTGAAAGACTGTCATGAGGTTGAGGATGAGTGGTATCCCTTGGACTAAGTAAAAAGAGCTGGTACCGTTGTTTGGCTGACAGTCTCCGCACAACATTTATAACCTATGCAGTTTGTGATATCCCAATCAGAGGCGATGTTTTACAAGCAAAAACACACTACATAAACAGATTTTACATGGGATTATTCTTCCATTTTACATGCTTATCTTAACAGGATAAATTGGCTGAAATCTGCTGCCGCTTCACTGACACTGAATTACTGTCTCCCGAATTTATGAACTAAGAATGTTTTCTTAAAATTTCTGCCTATGTCCGAAATGAACAATTTCAAACTCGAGCCTAAAGTGTGCCTACATCCCTCTACTTCTAGATAATGTCAACGTCAACAAAGATAATTAATTCACTGTCAAAGAAGCAGCATCAGAAGTAGGACATTTTGTGATGATCACAACAGAGCCTAAGGCCTCGTGTTTGTACCCACGAGAAAATCAGTCCGAGATCATGTGTCACTTCTGGAGTGAATTTTCCCTTTAACCTCGGATGCAGTTCACAGAAACGGAACAGATGGCTCTCTGGCCATTCCTGCATCTTAATATTATTTTTAAAGCTCTCTCTTTTGTTTATCCTGTTTCATCATGAATGTTTTATTTGTCTGTCTGTGCTAAGCACCACCAAGAAAACTGAATGCAGACTGAGAGGCTCTAAATCCTAAATAGGCAACTTACATTCAGGCTATGAACTGTCGCTGCCTTTCTCTTTCTCAACTGATTTGTTTAACTGATGATAACTCGAGAACAAAAGTGTGTTGGAGATACTTGAATAAAATTCAGTGTCACACAACATAATCTGTGTGTGCTCACTTTGAATTGTTTATGAAACGAAACATTAACTATCCGAAAATTAATATATTTTTCTGCGCTCTGATGTGTCACTAGTTCTTCAGCTTGAGTGCTGATGCTTACAGTTGCAGCATTTACATTAAGAGCACAGTTATACATATTTAGATGGATTTAAATGGTTGCAATAGTATAAAAACCCTACCACCCCGCGAGGGCAACCAGGTCCATAAATAAACTTATTTAGACTGTGAGGGACATATTAAATTGGAGTGCATACAAAGTGTTACATTAGCAGAATATTAAAAATCAATCAGTGTCCACTTAATTCAGCTCTTTAGACCAAACATGGGCTTTCCACGTCTCTCCTCACATAAACCTGAGGACCCTGAAATAAAGCATAACAGAAACTTGATCTTTCTGAGTCCTGCAGTCTTAATGTATAAATAGAGTGCAATTAACGTCACTGCTGCAGGGCAGTGGTAGAGACAGGGCACTTACTCTGCTAATTTTAGGGATCTTTTGCCCTAGCTTCAACTCTGAAAATGGGACTAGTGTAATGTTATACAGTCAGGCAGGTCACAGGGTGACTGGCAGAGACCTACACAGACAACAAAGGCTGCATTATTCTGACAGGAAACAAAAACAATATGAGCTCATTTGCTTTAATGAGAAGGGTTGCTGGGAACTTTAACCTAAAATATGAGTTATCTGCTGTTGTTGCTGTGCATTGATATTGTAAATGTAACAGATGTCATGTCGGCATAGGCAGGAGAGAAACACCAGCATGCATCCACCCTGCAGTCTCCACCTGTAGATCTAAGAGTTCTCTTACAGCTGACCTGACCTCTGACGGGTCTAAAGGTTGCCAGGCGATTGTGGACATCATTAGGTTTAGAAATACATAAAAAATACTGACATTTGAAGCAGCAGCTACAATTGTTGATGTTGGGACAAACAAAGAAAATGTCTCCAGTGGTACATAGACAAAGAGGAGGAAGAAGTACATCACTTCACTTATAAAAATGTTCTTTGTGGTAACTTCAGTGCTTATAGTACTTGTATATAAATAAATATACAATTTCATTTTCATTAAGTTAATAATAAAAGAGACCACTGACACAATGAAATATCTGATCCTGTATTCATCAAGTAAATGTAACGTCCTATGATAGGAACTTCCCACTAGATGTCACTAGCAACAAAGAAAATCAATCAGAGCGTCGCCTTTGTCCATTGAAGACCACGTGAAAAAGTGTAGCTTCCAATTACCATCAGAAGAGGTGGCAGTCGGCTAATTTTCCTGTCTCTTTCTCACAGTCTGTCAAGCAGCCTTTGTGTCATAGAGCGAGAACGAGAGAATGAGTCGTTGAGAATGACTTTTTACCAAGCTATTAGGCAGGGCTGAATATGCATTTGTAATATATCTAGATGAACAGAAATACGGGCAGGCAATGCTGAGTCTGTGTGCGGAGGGCTACACGGGGATCAGCAAAGATTATAGAATAAAGCCTCCTTCACACGGTCCTGAAGCGTCATGCCCAACTCCACACCATAATCCAACACCTCAGAAGTGGCCCTTGTGGCGGTTGTTTGTTGTTGCGTGACCTAAATAAGGCCAAATCTTAAAAAACAAAGACCCGAGTTCGCGAGTGGCATCTTTTAAAATCGAAAGCATAGGGCTGATTTAAATTTATTTATTTATTTTTTCAATTTTATTTATATTTTCAAGCAAAATGATTGGGTTTATTTACATGGGCAACACAATAAGTGTGGTGGAATAGGATCATTCAGTGAAAAACACTAGCCCTATGTGATGGATTCCATCATATATAAGTTGCTTTTCCCGCAGAATTTTACATTCTCGTTCTTGTAGCAGGTAAAGATCAGTTATTACAATTTATTTTATACACAATTGCAGTCCAGTTGTCCTTGGTTGCAAGGTGTGCTTTCAGCCATTTCCATGTGCAGTCCAACGTTTATCAAGGATTTTTCCCATATAATGTGACAAAAGAGCCATCTCCATGTAATTTTTTTTTTAATCTCTTGCCAATATGAAAAAATTAAGAAAATATGTTAGTTCCTCATTACGTGAACAAATAAAAGTGCATTTGGAGCATCACCCCAAAATAATGATTATTATCAATGTAAGAGTCTGCCCTCATTGATATGAATGGGGAGGACAAAATGTTAAAAACATATCTCATTATAATTCAAAACAGGTAGTCATAAAGTTGAATTAACATCTCAACAAGCAGTGCACCTGATCCTATGTTAAGGTACAAGTGACCTCCTATATGGTTATTAATATATTCCCACGATGCCCCACAGTGAGTTGTTCTTTCCCTACAATATTTTTAGCGTGTCCAGCTATAATTTAGTGAGGGAGTTCTGCTCTTTAGGAGCTGCTCTGGGGCCCTGACTTCGTATTCCAGCCAACAGCTATAATTAGACACTATATTATGGGAATCTACGGGGTTTCAAGGTGCTTATCTTCCTTTTAGCCCCTGGGGAGCACAGTGGAAAAATCAGTCACCAATACACAAGACCAACCTACCTCAGCAATCACCTCTTTACACCAGTCAGCGATGCAGCCAGAGCTGGAGGAGTGTGGGGGGAGGGATGGTGGTTGGTAATGGGGGTAATAGGGGTGATGGGGGATACGGTTGCTATTGGAGATCTTGCCTGCATCACGTCATGTGTAGGGGGGAGGGGGAGAGCTCCGGTGTGTGTTTGAGAGAGAGAGAGAGACGGGAGGGGGAGGAGAGGCGTGTGAGGAAGGAGGAGGGCATTTAGGAAGAAGGCAGGGAGTATCAATGACATCAACCAGCAGAATCTGAGGCCGCCCGACCAGCCATGCTCTCGCGACTTAAGGGCTGAGGAGCAGCCGTGACCCGCTGCGCTCCCGAGAGGTCGGTCGACAGCCAGGACGGTGTGGGGGGCAACGCCGGCGATGTGTGCATGCATCTTCCACAAAGACAGACCTTTCTCTGAGTGGAGCTCTGGTGCCTCTGGATTACATTTATCCTTGCTGTTTCCGAGGAAGCTTCCAGCTGCAAATCCACCCACATGAATCTACCAGGCGGTAAAGAAGACGGAGCACTTCCTACCAAGGTAACCAGCATCTTAAATCCTTCTACAGTGTTTGCAGCCGTGCACCCCACCCAGACGGGTTATTTTCAGTTGTCGAATAGCCCTTTTAGGAAACTAATGACACTTCACCCTCTACCGGGGTGAATATTCACTAGCCCCTCTCAGTGGCCGGGAGCCTCCTTTTTGCGTGTTTTTCTCTGTCATCTAAGCGTCACTTGAGACTTTGTTTCAAACGTTTTGGTGAAAATCAGACCGCGGGTTGAGCCGACCAAGCTGGTTGGCAACAGCGCTGCGAGTGCGCGTCCCCCTTCACCCCCCTCCTTATTGTTGGCTGGGCAGCATTAAGGGACCGGGGCAGACTGGCAAAGCCTTTGTTCCTCATCCACTCTCATTTAAAGTGGCTTTTTTCTGCTGGCCGTTTAAAGCTCTCTCCAGATATAGTGGATTTTTTGTTAAGGCAGATTTTTTTTAAGTCTCAAAAACGAAAATATAGACAATAACGATGTAAAACATAATGACCAACCCCATAACAAAATAAAAAGAGCACCTGCATCCTATAGATTTGTCAAGGAGTCAGAGGAAGCTGTAAGTCGTGTTACCATTGTTGGTAATCCCATTATGATAATGTCATACTCAACACTTCTGGTGGCAGTATCACATGCATCTTATAAATCTGTATGGCCCATTATACTAATATTAGAGTGAAGGCACCAGGTGGAAAGGCGGGTTATTTAGCAAGACTGTTTTCTAGACAATAGAGTGGCTGCTGCATCTGCTACTACTCTCAAGCCTTACTTAAATCAAGCCCATCTGCACATATAGGCATCGTTTTTTTTACTCCATAGATGTCTCATGTGTCTATAATTACATGCAATAGGATTTACTGTTAACGCAGCCACTCACGTTTGCAGACAGAGTGAAATTTAATGATACATCAATTCATCCTGACACATTTTCCGAGGGCTATTGCTTGTTTGTCATGTACACACCAAATGCCTGTTTAGGTTTTCTGTATTTCTGCTGTGTGGCCTTTGTAAACCGGAAAATCGCACTGTTGTGGTGAATCCGAGGGAGGTCTACCTCCTCACACACAGATGGGGAATTTTCCCTGGGGCTCTAAATGTTTGCTGGTTATTGTTCCAGACCATTTCCACATCCCTAATTATTTTAATCAGTCATTTTTACACATGGATTCCTCTCTTCAGTAGATTCCCCACCCACCATCCAGCTTTTGACATTCCGGCTTCACTCCCTACCTGACAAAAGTAGCCTACACAAGCCACACACTTTCACGAAAGGGCCAGGGATCTAGATATTTGCGTTATTTTCACAGGGAAAAGTCATTATGTGGAGGCAGAATAATTCAATTGGCAAATTTTCTCTGTCTCTGATCAAATATGCTCCTCTGTGAGCCAAGAGATGCTCTGCCCCACAGGTATTCATCTACTCGGCACGGTTAGGAGCAGTAGCTTATGAAATCAGTCATGGCACGTACTGCTTTAAATAGCGTTTCACAGGGTTCAACCATAGGCCTCAATGGTTGCTTGCTCCTTCCAAATGGATACCACTGTAAGATCCATCCAGACTTGAATATGCCGGATGACGTTCGCTCCCAGTGGAGCAGCTTTGGTTTCACGTCAAAGGCCTCATTGAAGTCTGATTCCCAGAATCTTGCAGCAGCATTACCCTAACTGCTCCGTTCTCTGCTTTCCTCCCTTGTGTTACTTGTTATGCCCATCCATGGATTTTTGTCAGAATCTCTTGTTAGCTTTGTTGCACCAGTCAGCTGGAAGGAGGGAGGACATCAAGGCGTGCAACTTTGATGCTGGGAGCTTAGCCACCTGTATTACAAGCAGGCAGAAACTTTGTTGCTGTCTAGGTATTGATATTAATTGACCTTTTCAAAGCCTTCTAAACTGAGCCTTTGTCTGCTCCGCATCTCTTCGTATTTATTCAGGGGTTGCTGAAAACACTGCATACAGCATGCAGAATGAACCCGTCAGGCAATATGGTTGAAACGATTAACAATATTATGAACACTCTTTCTGAAATTGAAACATATAGGTCTTGATAACTTATCAACTTTAATCCAAATCCCATCTAAAATATTGAAACTGATGTCAAGTCAAGTCAGTTGTACTACGACATGAAAAATGTTAATTTATTAATTTAACCATTGTCCAACAAGGAAGTCTGTTGAGGTACATTATCTCTAGTTTGGCAATAAATCAGCATTTCTATGCTTTCTGTTAAATCATGTTGTGATATATGATGATACCATTTTATTGTTTTATAACCTTGCAAATCAAATTAATAATTCAGAGCAAATTTTATTTATAAATGTTAAAAAGGAGGTATTTAAGTTATTGTTTTACACGTGAAGAGTTTTGCCTGATGTAATGCAAGCAAGGTTCATTGCACTTGACATCTCTCTGATTATTTCATGTGTGAACTTAAATTAACTATATATTCATTTATAGTAAATGTATATTGATTTTGAAAAAAATACTCCTCTGTTCCACTGTATGGAATTCATATTGTGCCGCAATTAATCGTCACATCTAATTAGAAAAACTCTAAACTACCCAGAACAAATAATGAATGTGCGCATCATCAAATAGCCATTAAACATTTGCATGTGTAAAACAAAAATGTCAATCACAATTGTTTTGAAATAATAATATAACATGATATGATCATGTCATCTGGATGCAGTTTTACGGATGAGCTGTATATGATCATTCAATTTAACAACAAGCAAAAACACTGTAGGGGAACTATGTAGACAGGTTATATATATTTACGTTTATTTACGTAACGATCCCTCTTACTCTGTTGTTGAGGATAACGAGCCAAACCCATAATTATGCTTTATCATCTCGGAGGTCATTTGCAATTATGTGTGGTGTGTGTGTGTGTGTGTTCACTGTGTGTCTGTGTTTCCATGTGTGCATATGAGTGAAGGCTAAGAGATGGGTTGTGACTTGACTGATGCCCTTCTCCAGATGAATCAGAGTTTCTGATGTGTCAGCAGGGATGAATAATGCACACTCCTCCACTACCTCTCTCCTCTTCCTCTCTTCTCCACCTCTTGTCTTCAGTCGTTCGCCTCTCTTTTCATCACAACTGCCACATCTGAAGACATCTTCACCTTCCCCCTCACCCCTCCCTCTCTCCATCTACTTGCTTATGCAAAAGAGGGCATCATTTCCCCCCGTTGGCGCTGCTGCCCGGCTGTCCTCTGGTCAGCCCTGCTCTCCAGTTAAACAGCAAACTCATTCTTCTTCTCCTCAATGAGATTTCACTGGTGTCTTTGTCAGCTGAAGTTCTCCAGAAGTTTCTCCACGTTGCATGACAAGAAACATGTTCTCTGAGTGTTTTATTCAGCTGACATTTGCACTGAAAATGGCTAAATGTGTTGATGTACACAGCTCATTATCCAATCATGAGAGGAGGGGGTGCAGCCATTGACTTGGTTTGACAGTTACATCCCTGACTGACAAGAGTCATTAGGACGGTAAGGCTGAATGACAAGATGGCTGACAATGCAGGAGACAAACTGCCTAATCAGAACTTGGAGAAAGAGTGTGCTCCCTCCACTTTGAAGTGTATGGTTAGCCGCCAATAAATGTTCAAACGGCAGAATATTCTATGCAACTTGCTTTGAGCGCTTGACAAGACCTCAAGAGTATTTTCAACTCTTGGAATGAAAAACTCCTCAGTGCATGCATAGAGGGTTGGATGAATTCATTTGGGTTGGAGAGGTGCCAAAATATTTTTTGAAATCTTGCAAAACATGAACTAAAACAATTTTTACTTGGCATTGCTTTATTTGGTGGGATGAAGCCATATGAATGCTAAAGCAAACAGCAACATTGTATCTCTGTGTCTGTCATGTTATACTTTTTCTTACTAAGTCAAGGGTGGCAAAAGACAGCGTATGATTATTTTAATTCAACTTAGCTTTTATAGCTTTGTGTGTGAATATGTCTTCCTTTTAAGCCACGCTCGGAAGCTTATCTAAAATTCCATGGTTCTATGTTCCCCAGCCCAATATCCTCTTGTTATGACACAATGAGGAGACCTTTCAAATGGTTTCATCTTCTCAGCAATGTTTTTTGCCCTAGGTCAAAGATTCAATGGATGTTCCCTTGGGTCAATATGTTGAAATCACCTGTTTTCAGCTTATCCAACTTACTGATCTTATACTCCTTAAAACCTATGCCTTCAAATTTGCGGGGGAAAATTGTTGTCCTGACTTTAGACTTATGATATCTCCAAGGTAAACTGCAAATTTAGCTTACATCAGTTTCTTATAATGTTAATTTATATCAAGATACACACACGGAGAACACATCGGATGACCCCCCTTGGTTCTAAGGATGGCAATGTCATCACTCAGTCCACCATTTGAGTCCAGAATAAATATCTTAACGACAATTGGATGGATTGCCATGAAATTGAGTTCTGAACAGGGTGCAACCTGATGACTTTGTTGATCCCCTGACTTTTCATATAGCTCCACCATGAGACTGAAATTTGTAGTTTTGACTGAAATGGCTCAAATGGGATGGATTGCCATGAAATGTGATATAGACATTCATGTCTCCCTCAGGAAGAACTATGGTGATCCCTTAACATTTTATCTAGTGCCATCATCAGGTCAAAGGTTTACTTTGTCTAATACTTTGGTTCATGGTTAAATTCCTGCTAAACTAATAGCATTCTCATCACCCTCAACTGCACTTCCTGTTTAGTGCTAATTTGCAAATGTTAGTAATAGTAATCAGCTTGTTAGCATTGTTATTGTGAGCATGTTTCCAAGTTAACATTAGCATTTAGCTCAAAGCACTGCTGTGCCTAAGTACAACCTCACTGAGAAAAGTGTGCCCTGCTGTTAGTTGTCAGCTCTACAAATCCAAAAAAAGAAAAGGTTCTGGCATGCCTCCATATGCCAGCGAGTGAAAGGACATCTTTATTGCATCATTGAAAAAGCTCTGCTCTACTGAAAGACCTTTACCATGTTTGATGGAAAGGGGCCAATGTCCAGGAAATTGCAGCTGTTTCATCATCACAACTCTCAGAGAGAAAACTTAAAAGCTAGAAGAGATTAGATCCTCTCTGGGGTCAGTAGAAACATTCAGCAGTCTGTGACATGTTTGTGTGGGTAGGTAGGTGCAGATGGTAGTGGGGACTGACTGACATGGCTCTTGAATACTGCCCCACATTTGTTTGTGGCATTTCATGATTACTCTGTCTCCCCAGTGCTACGGTGGATGAAGTATTTGTTTGACAGAGGTAAGAGTAATGGCTAGTCATTGGTGGAAAGCATCCGTGCACAAGTCTGTTACCCTTGACAAGCATTTCATCTCTTCACTTACCTAGACACACTCTCCGTCTGATTTCAGCAATGAGACCGAGGACAAATGCAGTTTTTCTACCCCATTACTCCGGTTTTCAATTCTATTCACAACTTTATTGTCCCTGAAGGAGAAATTCATTTGGCGTCACAAATCTCATCTCCATCAGGAAGTCAGGCAATGGCTGGTTAGTGACAGAACTGCTAAGGCTGAGTGGGCGTCTGTGTCGCCGTAAATAGGATTTGTTCACCAGCATACGCAGCCTGAGAAATCACTACTACTACTATTCAGTAGTGAATTCTATAGTTTAATAGCAATGGAAATTGTCAGTAATCAGCTTTTTTGGCTGCATTTTTGTACTATGAATTTACAGCTACTAAATACCATATACCAAACAGTAAAGATTGTGCAATGTATGTCAAAGTATAGATGATCTCAGTGTTGTTGCAAAACAGTGTTGCAGTTGTGAGATAATGAGCTCTCAGTGGACAACATATCATGTGACCAATCCAGACAGGTGATACCATGGCAGCACAAATACGCAGTGGTGGAGTGAGCTGGATCATGGGCAAACACAACAGTGTGTCTCCAGAAAATTAAGCACCTGCCAAATGAGCCAGGTATATTTTATTTAAGCAAAGAATGAATAAAGCGTTGCTTCAAGACTGTAGCACACAAATGAGTAACGGTGAACACCCAGTGCAGATCGGTGCTTGTGAAGCGGTGTGGTGTTGTTGTGCCAGGTGTGTGTTGGTATTTGAAATGTCTATTGTGTGCTTGCAAAGGATGATGATATTCATTCCATAGATCAATAAAAGGATAAATCCATATAAGTTTATATATGGAGCTTACATTAATGACATCCCCATTGGATAATTCTATGAATGATCAATCAATATGAGATCAACAAGCCCTGAAATCGGGTTTACACACCTGCCTTTGTCGCCTGACTGATGTGTAAGTTTTGCTAAACAGCTGTAACAGGAGGGGAAAATGGCCGGCATGTCTCATTAATGAAGCGCAATTGAAATATGATGACAATGACGTCCAGGGAGATGATGAAGGTGTTCTCTGTTGTCAGGGAGCCTTAGTCCTCCTTCAGGAGAAGCTCATTAAGTGTGTGTGTGTGTGTGTGTGTGTGTGTGTGTGAGCGCTGCTCGATGGACTTGGGTAAAATTTTGAGGGATGACATGTATAGATAGATTGATAGATTGGTATTTGCTTTAAAGAATCATGGGAAAAAGTTTTCCTCTTATAGCCACATACAGTGAATTAGGCAACACATTTTCATTATATTATCAATTACTAAACTAAATTATGAACGAAATGGCTAATCACAAACTAAATAATTAATTAGCTTAAAACTTAACCAGTGATAATTTATTCAAAATACATTTTCTAACTTCAATTAACATTTGAATTAGGTATTGGTCTTGTAATCGGACAATTCAATGCTTCTTCTTTCATATGTCGGAGCTGTTTTACAATTAGGGATGTACATGCAAGGGCATAACTATGTGGACATCACTATGTACATACAGTTCTCTCTCCCGCTAGCATAAGAGTGTGTACCAGCCTTAGATATGCTAATTGGACAGTGAGTTGACAAGGACTCAACCATCAGCCTGCGTAATGGGCCACCGCACAGAAGATTGGCTGCCTCTGTGGAGCAAGCAACAAAGAGAGAGCGGTCGCTGAGAGAAATTATGAAATATATTTGGGTGTTTGTGAGCTCTGTGTTGTCGTTTCAGCTGAGTGAACACTGGATAGGTCTATGTAGACATGCACGCGCCTTGTTGTTCTGAAAACTTTCACCTGTCAGGTGAAACTGTATCTGCAAAATGTCAAAAATGTCTTTTGCCTGGGGAAAAAAAGCCATGTTTTAGCGGGATGCCTAGCATTTAGCATTTTTGGTATTACCCTAAGGGGTTTGAAAGAGGTTTATGGGTTGTTGAAAAATTGAGTCAGCTCATGGAGGAGCAAGTAATCCTTCAGCTTATGAAAGCTTTGAAAGCATGAAAATTGTTGAGATGTGGGACATGTTAAAGCACATAGACTGTGGGCACATTCAAAATGACTCTCACATACCTTGACTTTTTTAGCTATGTTCAAAAAATATAAATATTATACGCCACATTCAGCTTCTGCAACCGAGAATCAGGTCCGTTTTAAGTGGTACCATAAAGATTTGAAAAGAAATTGGCTTCGGTGGGTGGAAGTAGCAACGCCGAAAACAGGCACTAAATTAGAGATTGATTAAAGGACTATTAGTTGTTGAAATAAAGGTTAAGAATAATGCACTGTAATTAAAACAAATATTATTATTTGCCATTATGATAGCCTCCTTACAGTACCTAATTTAAATGAAATGTTGTGTTTACTGAAGTTGACTGTTCATTTCAGCAACACTAACTGTAACATTCACTTAGCCTATAAACACTTTTACTGTTGCCTCTGTTTTGATCCCCTCAGATAATCTGCCCTGTATGTACTTTTATACTATTTTCGTAATATATTTCCTGCTTAGCGAGAGCCAGTCCATCTGTTGCAGGGCTCAACCGAAGCGGATGCATCCATTATTGAATGCCTCTTTTGAGCTGTGTTGGTTTGTCTGACCTTGGAACCCCTTTAAGATGCGTGGGTGTATGCTTGCAGTACTATTGTTGGGCTGCAGCAGCTTTGCCATATCCTTGACATGTAGAGATTGAGGTCAAAGGGAACCTTAGTTTGGTTATTTTAGTACATTGAGATTGGGGAGGGAGAAGGTTTCAGTCACACTTCTCTCTCCACCCCTTTTGTTCCTCAGTCACGAATCCATGTGTTGTCTTGGCATGAAATAGAGTTTTGTTGAACAAAAACTGAAGTAGGCTACATGCAGATTTTTTAAATGAGGAACGGTGATCTAACAGCTGAAATGGTCAGAAATGATGCTCATGCCAGCGTGTAATTCTATTGATGTGCTGTTGTTGTGCAGTTTTAAAGGCTGATTGCTTCTTCACTTCCTGCTAGAATTAAACCTGACAGCGACGATGTTGCTGTAAATGGGGCTAGAATGAAGGAAATCAAAGTGGAATGTTGAGAAAATTTACACTCAAAGGCAAAAGTGTGTCATTCAATCGTCTTTAAATGCTTAGTGCACACGTCCTGTACCCTGTTAGCTGCAGGTGATCAGTTAATTAAATTGTGGCCTTAAGCTAAAATCATGCTCCCTGCCAGAGAAAGCCGCGAGAGACAACGTGGGTGGATACAATTTTTTAAAATTCTGTTTTGTCATGATACCAAGAAAGCTATTTTTGTGATTTGGACATCAACATTTTAATGAAAATCATGCTGTTTTTTTTGAAGATCATATAATAAAGTATAAAAGGAAACTTCCCACTGTAGACATGTACACATATGTGAGAGATTAGAAAGCTCTCATACAGAAAACGCACACTCCACAATTGAATACCTACATACTTTCTCATCAAAAGGAAGGCGATGTGCAAATGTAGATCTCTACAATATAATATAATTTTAAAATCTTCAATTGCAACACAAGACAGGACTAATTTCTATAATCACGTACCACACATTTTAGCCTTTAACCAAGAGACAGAAAGAAAGAGAGTAAATAAAATAAATGAATTAATATGATGTCAACAAACCATTATTTTAGTCCTAACTTAACTAAATAACTAAAAAATGTATTTTCTAAATAAATAGAAACACATTTTTTGGTAAACTTAAAAAAGCAACAGATCATTTCCTCATGTTTGTTCATTTATTTAACCTTATTTTAACCAGGTAAGTTTCATTGAGGTTGGAAACTAGGAGACCTGGCCAAGATGGCAGCATATAAAAACAATGCAAAATCAGCCAACAGATAAAATGGTACTTAAAACAAATAACACTGAAATAAGACTGAGAGTAGGCTAAAAACAGACATATGTAAGAATAGTCATTTATGACTTCATGAGAGATGGTACTGTATGTTTTCTACCAGGTATTAACCTCATTAAATCATTTCGTTATCAAATCAAGCTATTGTTTTGGGTTAGTTAATGATTTAGTGTGTAATTAGTAATTTCATTCATAATTTAGTTTAGTGATTAACAAAGAGAAATGCAAATTTACCACAATTCAGACTGAAATTGCCTATTTGTCTGACCAGTCAACCCCCTAAAATTATTAAATAAGTGAGATGAATAGATAAAAAATCAAGTTAGTCAATAATTCAGATTAAAGAGTTAAAAATCAGGGTAAATATTTGAATGAATAAATGATTACAAAAGTCAAAATCCATGTCACTGACTATATTTTCTGATCAACAAATGGATGGAGGAGTACCCGTTTCAGCAGTACTGCTAGATCATGAAAATAAATAATTACATGTATGGGCTTTCCTTCCATGCCTACAGGTTTGGTGTGGGATTGTTATTTCCATGAGTCATATTTCCTCTCAGCAGTGTGAGTTGAAACTCAAGTGACAATCCTTGTTTACAGCTTTAGACTAGTGGGGAAAATTGTTGCTTCAGGATGGGAATGTTTTTGCTATTTTGTCAATGCTTCCCATGATGAACACTGTTTGGGTGAGTGTTGTATGGAGCAACCATTGTTGTAATTTCAGCATCCTGCAGCATTAAGAAAGACTGATTTTAGTTGAGGCACTCAAGTCTCCAGATTCATTGATATTCAGGGAAAAGAATCACAGAATTTGAGTGACAGGTGTGTTTTCTTGTTAGAGAAGAGCCTCACATAGTTTATTTCCATTGCTAAAAATGTAACCAGGGCGGTGCAGCTCATGCCTGCAGTAAGCCGTGCTTCATCCGGTGCCTCTGATCCACAGCGTGTGTGTGTGTGTGTGTATGTATGTATACTTGTGTGTCTGTGGGCTGTGTGTTTAAGAGAGAGAAGGGAAGTGTGAGAGAGTGAGTGCCAATCTCCCCCATGATGCTGTGCCATCTGCCATGTTTATGCATTTGTATGCACGCGCACGTGTGTGTGTGTGTGTGTGTGTGTGTGGCTCTGTGAGGGCCTGCAGGGTCCAGGGTCATAGGAAACATGAGGTAATATCAGTCCTAGCCCCTCCTTGTATCTGACTAATAGTTGGTTCCTACTCCAAACTTTTCCCCTCCAAGCTGGCACATAAAGCAATGCATAATTCAAGACACACCTATTTTTATGCTTGAAAATATAACTGTGCACTATAAGTTCAGAATCATTGGTTAAAATGTGAAAGAGGACACACGACAGTGGATGTGATTATTCAACACAAAAAAGCTTTGTGGTGCATTGCATAGCCATCGTGTTCCCCCAAGATATAAATAAAAAAGAAATTTTTCTGATCTTTTTTTTTCTGCTGAACCGGGTCCCCCAAGCATCGCAACACACAGGCAGCACTCGCTCACAGCGCTGGATCCAAATGAAAGCTAAAAGAAATGGGAAAAAAAAGAACACGAGTTCCTATCAGGTGTACTATCTCACAGCTAGCATGGTGCCGCAGGAAACAGATCTAGTCTTTCTATGAGCACTCATGGCTCGTTGTCATGGAGACAGGCCTTTTGAAACCATCTCTCAACCCACTTGTGGTGAAAGGCATCATGGGTAAAGGGTGCGGGTGGGGCGAGGTGAGAAAAACAAAGCATGTCATCTTCCAAGGGGCCCCAGCGGAGCAGGGGCAGGGTGAATGCCACCTAAACAATGTTATTTCATCAGCCTGATGGAGCACAATAACTGGTGTACATTTCACCACCTGAGCTATGGTGTCATTATCTGCTTCCCCGCAATAAATAGCACATGTATCCCCATCAATCTATCTGTCTGGCTGACCATCTGTGTTGTAACGCTGAAAAGGTAATAAGACCAACCTCCTGCTGCCTTCTCTCAGGATGCTGAGCCAGATGATCAGGGAGAGCAGCTTGTCATATCCGTGAGGGGGCTGTAGAGACTGTAGGTAGGCCTGAGTCATGAGAATATCCATGCTCACAATGCTCACACCTTTTTAATTCTGCCTCTCTGACAAACAAAGTGCACGGCAATTCTCTATCTACATGGCCAGTGAGGAAGAGAGTGTTAAATACCAATAGCACAAATGCAGACATACCCAGGCCGCCCTGGTCTGCTGCTGCGTCTGTGTATTCTGTTTTGGCTCACTCCCTCGACATTCACAGCTGTGGGATGCTCTAAGCCCTTTTTGTTTGAACTGTGTCAATGGACCAACAACAGCTGGAGAAGCCGGTGCAGGGCAGCTGGGGAGAGGAAGAGGATTTGGATACAAGCAGGGGTTAGAGTGGGTGTATAGAAAGAGAAGGAGATGAATGATGGGGTGCCACAGAGGAGATGGCATCGAGAGTGGTGAGGCTAACAAGGGAGGCAAGGAGGAGAGAGGAGAAGGGAGGGAGAGCATGAAAGGAGATGGGAGAATGGGGAGATTTCAGGAATACGCCGACTAATACAGGAGTGAGACGAGGGTAAGATTAAGGATTAGGTAGAGAGTGAGCGACTACAGTGGAGGTAGAGCAGAGAGGGCTTTGTCAGCAGGTGAAAGACAACAGGGAGGGGTGGATAAACTGAGACTGATAGGTAGGGTTGACTAAGGTCACAGTGAGATATAAAGGCCCCAGCAAATCCCCCACATGGGACAGAGGCAGCAGACACTGCAGCATACGAGGAGTACCATAATGTTTCAGTGGCTCCACACAGAGCAGTATTCCTAGTTAGATTAACGGTGGCAAATTGAGTTTCCGTAAGAGGAGAATTTACTTAACATGCTGCCAATGGTGCTTGAATGAGCTCTGATCTGATTTCTCTTATCACATTGTTCAATTGAAAAAGGGGACTCTGAAAGCTTTTCTGTTCAACGTCTATTACGCACGCCAGATAAGACGAGGGCAAAGCAGCGCGAAAAAGAGCGCCTGTATCAGATAGACAGCCTTGTTTTCATATGAGCTATTTTTAGTGTAGGAACTGGCAGACAGTAATGTGTTTGAGCAGGTCATTAGCTCAATAAGTGGTTGGAGGAGTCTTTGAATATGTAACTCACCAGAAATGCCTCTTTCATTTAGTAAAAGCGAGTAAGGGTCGGCCAAATCTCTGCTACTCCATTTCTGCCCTTGTATCGGGGATGTCGGGGTGAAAGCGCGCTTATGGGTGTTTGCGCATATTTATGTGCCGATCACAATGTGGTCTATCACCTGTGAATACATATTATGTCTCCCCTAGGGCATATATGTTATCCTGTAGTGGTGAACGTTGACGTGGATGTGTGTGAGATATGACAGGTTAACAAAGGTTCCTTTCTCATTTGGCCTCCCCACCTGCGTTCTGACTCATCGGGCAGGGTGGTGGCGGTCGGGGGAGCTTGATAAGACTGTGGAGTTATTGACTCCCAAACAGGGAGCTTCTGCAGAGCTTGTCTAAATCTCATTTATGTCCCGACTTCCAGATGTGTGCGAACGCGTGTGTTTATGTGAGGAAAGTTGGCAAAATACTGACACCCCCCCCCCCCCCCCCCATTCAAGGCTAGGGAGAGATTAACAAAAGGGGGGACATTTATTAAAGCAGCAGTTTCTGATACACTTGCTATTTTTGAATTTTGCTGCATTCCTACTGACCCCTCAATCCTCTTTGTTTTAAGTGTTTTCCATTACTGTGGCACACTCTCGGTGTATTATTGCATTAACACTTTTATGTGCCACCAGAACAGTAAAATACTGAACGCTAAGAAGGAATTAGTCCAGAGCTGAAGTGAAATGAAATTATTAGGACGTCTGAGGGAGAAAAAAACTCTTAAAAATGTATCATTGCAGCTCATTTCACGGCTCACTAGAAAAGAAGACTTATTAATACAGAAGCGGTACGCCGAAAACTATTTCGGTCTGTTTCTTGTCATAGTTGTTGAGCAGTGTGTCTATTGTTCTGGTATTAGTTCAGTCAGAGCAGGCCTGCTTGAGCTGTTAATCCCAAGTCAGAAGTGCTCTGGCTGAATCAAAAGACCTAATCCTGCATTAGCATGAATTTGTCTTTAATTTTCTTCATGAGGATGTTCTCTCTGCATCTGTATGAATTATTGTATGTTTTCCTTCTTCATCTGATGGTGCACTGACATTTCAGCTGCCTCTCTAAAAGTGATGAATCAGGTGGTGGTGGTGGAGGATATATGCCTTTCATTCGTTTCAGATGACCATTTTTTTTTTGTGTGTCTGCAGAGTGCCTACCCCTGTTGAGTGAAGCCCAACTTGTATCTCCATCATCTCCAATCAACCCACGGTGGTGCCATGCCTCTGCCCAGGACAGGTGGAGTTCTAGCTCAGTCTAGGAGAGCTATCGTGGGGCTCCACCTTAGCCCCTGTCCCCTGTGTGTGCTGCTGCCTTTGATTATCCTGCTAACCATCCCTTTGAACAGCATTTGTGGAGCACCAGGTATGACGATAAGTAGTCTATCTGTCTTTAGGGGCCTTTCTCTTTCTATCTGTCTCTTTCTCAGTGAAATGGTAGGTAGTATATTGACAGTGGTAAATATGATGTACAAAAGTGTGAATGTGTGTGTAGGTGCACACATACCTGTGTGCGTGTGTGTGTGCGCGCATCTGTGTGTGCGTGTTAGTACATCAGCTCTGGACTGTGGCGTTGTTAATGTGTTTTGATAAGCCTGGAGGTCCCATCAGTATGTTCCTCATCATCTCCTTGATTACAATATTTTAACAGATTTTCTGCCTCAGTGGCACACACACACACACATGCTCAGATACACACAGCTGTCACTGCTGCTGAAAATGGAACCACATATATTTCTTGAAAGCGGATACTGGTGAAATATGGCAATAGCAGTTATCACACAGGGATAGGAATTGTCTAATGTATTTTTCATATCCCAATTTGTGTAACCAATTGAAGCCATGATCCTTTAAGAAAACTGTCATATCTGAAATATATTTATATTCAGTGAAGAGGTAGAATTACACAACACACAACTTTAAGCTGAAATGTTGTGGGATTGGAGATCTCTGCCTTTGGACCACCTACAGTGTGTCTCTGCAGGTCTGATAGTGCTGTATTAAAGCTCCAGCTCCCATATCTCTATAGCTAGGAGTTTTTCTTGTATTAACAATATGTAAAGCAGAACTTGTAAATTAGAGTGAAGAAATATAATAGAAGGGTTTTTAAAAAATCCAACCAAAATGCAGTGGCGTGGGGTGGGGTACATTTTTGGGGAAGCCAAGTGAGAGGGGATGTCCTTTTTGGAAGGCAAATCAGACAATTATCTAATGTATTGTGCTATTACAGTGCAGCATATAATTTTATACAAAGTTGAATCATACTTTAAAGATGCACTATCTGTTATCAATACACTCGCTGAAAGTTGCATTTACCAACACGTACGCGGGGTGTGTGTGTGTGTGTGTGTGTGTGTGTGTGTCTCTCTCTCTCTCGCCCTCTCTCGCCCCAAATAGCATACATAGCCTGCTGCTTATAGTGCACAGTACATATAGGCTATGGTTAAGAATAAAAGAAGCATTCACAAGCTCAATGAGAAGAAGTTTTACATTTGCATAGTAGCAGTGGTGCATGTATCAAATAGGCCTAAATACTTCTTATTTAATGCTAGACCAAATGTTCATAATACAACATCACTCAAGACTAACAACCGAGTAACAGACAAACAGAGTATAAACAATTAGTCAGGTAAGCTGGCCCAGTGCCCTGTGGCAGGTGCTGTCTGTGGTGCTCAGATGCGTACACAACCGCAGTAAAGACAATAAGGTTACTTCAGCGTACTATTCATTCATTCGGTAAATCCGGGCAAGCAAAGAAAAACAAACAATATAACAACATCAAAAATTGCACATAGCTGCAGTTCAGTTAAATTCAGAGAGAGAAGGAGGTGACATTACACTCACCCTATTTGAAAAGGAAGGCCATTCTCCTGTTTTTCATGGTGGCGAAGTGGTCAATAACCAAGTTATAGAATTTCCCACTGGCTTTTAGTTCCTCTGCAACAACAGAGTCAATTGAAGTTTGGCACTACCAGCTAATGTTAGCCACTCTGTACAGATATAGTTTTCCTCACTGTACGTCCAAAACCCCTTTTTCCTCTCCAGGCCAGCTCCAGTTTTGGTGTTGGTCTTCCATCAAATTTAATCATAAATAATAAAAGTTGCTGTTGTAGTGATAGTTTAATAAAACTATTTTATAACTAAAAAAACTCCAAAATCTCCACCCTCCATAACTGCACCTAACAGTTATTTTCATGTTATTTCATCTGAATGATGTTGATCGCATTTTGTGATTTGATTGGCGTGAAGCCGGACAGCGGCTGGCTTCCCTTGGCATCATCCTGACGAATCACAGTTAGGCAGTGGCCTCATCTGACTGGTTAATCATTTAAATTTTTTTTCACAAAGGGATGCCTCCCACGCGTAGTCAGACTGAAGGCCACTCTACCACCACACATTACATTCAGAGGGGCAATGTTTCTCCATTTACAATTGCTATATATGTCGGAGGTCGCACGCCTCTGGAGCAACAAGGGGTTAAGTGTCTTGCTCAGGGATACATTGGTGCATGTGTCACGGTGGGGAGTTGAACCTGGGTCTCGCACACCAAAGTCATGTGTCTTATCCATTGCGCCATCACCACCCCACTTTCACTTATTGTAAAATACTCAGTGAGAAATGGGGAAGAGACGACAGCAACAGCACTTACGATTTATCGAACCTATAATTAACTATAAACATTGTGTTTTTATTAAAATGATAAATAGAGTCTGATAAAAAAAACAGGGGAAGCCTGGCTTCCCTTGGCCTCTGTGAGAAAACGCCGCTACCAAAATGTAGACTAATTGGCAACAGGAAACTTGATTACTTAAAATGTAATTCTTGAAATCCAAATTTTCATTCATTCATCTCAAGAGAGAATTTCTGTCCTAACAGTAGTTGTAGGCTACCATTTAGATTTTTTTGCAAACCTTCACTGTGTTCATCATGGTTTTTATTGCAAAGGTGACCCAATTCTAATGTTTTTTATGACACAATTAACATAAATATTGTGATAAAAAGGTATCATAATATTTATGAATAATTGTTTCCACACAAAAGGGCCACCTTACAGGAAAACCACTTGTTCTTAAAAAAACTTGAATGACTCAGTTGCCACTAAATTTTTAATGAGTGACCTGTGTAGATTAATCAATTAGCTAAATGGTGACCTTGTAACATTCAACAAAGGCTCCTAAAAGGTGAGATTTGTTTGTGGTCCCTCTGTGTCTCTGCAGATTCAATGGCAGTTTTTCTTTATTGGTTTGAATTTTATGCACATATTTTATTATATTTACCTCACAAAAATGATCTACATTTAACTTGCAAACACAAACAATTGCAAAGGCATGTAAATGAAGTGAGGAATAATTCCTCCATTGTCTCTCCTGCAACTACACAGCATACTCAAACTTCCCTCATCATCTTTGTATCACAGAACTATTTTTGTTGCACACATTTGACTGTGAGATGCAAACAGATCTGACAGTCAAGATACACAAACAGGAAGAGATGCATTATTAAAAGTGGCTTAAAGGCTTGTCTGGCCGCAGCTGGTTGCACTTAATACCTGCTAGGAGTTACACTAATTTCCCCAAAATGACAATAAAACTTGTATTTCTTTAACTCATAGACTGAACAGAGTGTGACCTGAACCAAACTCGGAGTACTTTTTTGTTCACATGGCATGCTAACTATACTATTACACTATACCTGCTGGTCCCAATCCTATTTAAGCGCAGCAGTAGCCAGTCAGTCAGTCAGATGACTACAGGTTACAAAGGCGTTTCATTAAAAACAGAACAGGCCTCACCTGTCTGGTCCAGTGCAACAAAGTGAAACCTACTATTAAAGAGACAGAGCTCCTCATTAGTCCCTCTAGAACCTTCTGATCATAACAAGTCTCTGTTCAGTGCAAATCCACAGCCAGTGCCTTGCAGGGCTTTTCCCTGGCTTTCAAAAGAGGCTTAAGTGGTAACATTGCCATTGGGGTCGGTTTGGCATGAGGATTGGTGTTGAAGCGCATTTAAGAGAACACATTTTTGGATTCAACATAAAGCCACTGAAACCCATGTAGAAGCCCTAAGAAGCACACAAAATTCATTCATAATCCTATAGCCAGGAGAAGACAGTTTTCAGCCATGACATTTTTTGGACTTTTGATAGTTCACATTCTCATATTGCTGAGTGAAAGAGCAATTTGCTCAATACTCTGTGTGCCTTTCTGAGACTCTAATAGGCAGGAAATATCCTGCTCTTGAGTCTTAAAATGGTGGGCATAAATTTGTTCTGATTGACCATACTGAACCAGCTTTTTGCTTTTTCCTGTTGGGGATTATGGCAAGCATAACATGAAACCTCTTTATTTTTGACATTCAGAGTGGGTCTTGTAGAGGTACCACACAGTGCAGCAGGAACAGTCTTTTCACATGGCAGTTACTGTCAAGGCATTGTAGTGAAACTGGAAAGTGTTCTGTTCGGCTGTTAGCCAGCGAAGTGAGCGGGAGCAGTGGGAAGACCTGCAAATAGGCTTTAGAGTCTAGCTAGTGATTATTTGATAGACTTTTTTTATACTCCTGTTCTGTCTTCAGTGCAGAAATGAATCAACACAGCAGGACCTCACCCACCCAGACACAGGGGGAGTGGGAGGAGGGATCCAGGTTGCTATGGTAAGGGTCATCCTGGCTTCACCCTGATGGATAGCAGTGATTCTGTTGCTGAGGAGGAGTTAAGCTGGGCACCATGGCAACAGGCCACCGACGGATAGCAAGGGGCGGGTGCATGAAGTTTTTTGATTGATCTGACTCAGCCACTGTGAAAAATATAGGTTCAGTTGGTAGTTCAGTATACTGTTGGCTCAATATCGGACTTGAAAATTGCTGTTTTCTTACAGAGGGCAAATGCTGCACATATCCATTACATTCCACATCAGATACATAATAACAGCCGAAATTGTTCTACTTAAAATCTCGCATGATACAAAGCTGGATATTAACACAATGACATTAATATTAACAACTAATGTTGGTATATTGATTATATTCATTAAGACCATCAGAATTGGCAAGTGCAAATCCCTTATAGGTGTTAGAGTATGAAGGCACAAAATGACACCTCTAGTATTAATACATTTAAACCAATTACATGCTGTGAATTTGCAGCCAACACTTCTCCTACCTGTGAAACACTCATATGTCATGACAGCCTGTGCTGCATGCAGTAGGAGGGTAGCCTGCCCTGTAGGAAGCAGAGAGAGAGAGCATGAGAGAGAGAGAGAGAGAGACATGGACAGACAGAGAGAGAGATGTTCCTCTGAAGCCCAACCCCATCTTTTATTTATGACCCACAGGAAGTCCTTCAGCATGTCCTTTAGATGATACCCAGGAAGTAAGCACAACACGCAGTCATCAGAGCACAAGTCAGTCTGACCAGTCACTGACAGTGAAACAGGGTGTGGTCAGCAGGGGGTTGTTGCTGGTTGTGGTCAGTTTGATGTCCTCTGGGTATAAGGGTATAAACTTTCATGCTTGTGCTTTTATTTCTTCTCTTTTTTTCTTTTTTATTCCCCTCTCCCTCTCTCTGTCTCTCAGCTCCCCCAAAGTTCACCAAGATTCCCACAGACCAGATCGGAGTGTCGGGGGGCGTGGCATCATTTGTGTGCCAGGCCACTGGCAATCCCAAACCGGTTGTCTACTGGAACAAGAAGGGCAAGAAGGTCAACTCCCAGCGTATCGAGGTGGTTGTCACAGTGCACAATTGTTAACTCCTACTGTAGCAGCATGAGAAATACAAAGTAGTATACCCAGTAATAAAATGTATTAATATATGAATGTATGCAAATAGTAAAGACTAATTACTATGGCTAAGTTATATTGTATTTTTAG
This sequence comes from Micropterus dolomieu, assembly GCF_021292245.1. Taxonomy (NCBI): domain Eukaryota; kingdom Metazoa; phylum Chordata; class Actinopteri; order Centrarchiformes; family Centrarchidae; genus Micropterus; species Micropterus dolomieu. The sequence continues at coordinate 18,454,534 of NC_060155.1, read as the reverse complement.
ATAGATATCTTGCTAGATATATTTGTCCTTTGATTAGATGTTGCTTTTAATACAAATTTTTATAATTATGTTTTGGATTCTAGAGATGCCATAACCCTGTTTCTTAAAGGAGTAGTTCAACATTTTGTGAAATACATTTACAGTATTTGCTTTCTTGCTGAGAGTTCGACGATACGATTGTGTCTGGCGTTGTCCAAAAGTAACAATACAATCGACCTACCACCATCTCTAAAGTTCAGTAACATATTATATATTTATTTATCTGTTCAAAAACATTAAGTGTAAACATGAATTGTGGTTTGCAAAAATTAGACAAAGGAGATGTAATGTGTTAATGTTAATTAGTTTAATGTTAAGACTTTTATTCTAACTTTGGACAGAGCCAGGCTAGCTGTTTACCCATGCTTCCAGTCTTTATGCTAAGCTAATTGACTCCTAGCTTCATAGTTAAACAGTCAAGAGTCTCATCAAGAGAGCTAATAAGCGTTTTTCCCTAAATTAATAGTCCATAAAAATATTAATTTGACAAAAGTACACCATTTTTGCACATTTCAAGCATATGTTGGAAGATTTAATTAAAGTATAAAATGTAATCATTGAAGACAAACTAATTGCAACAGAATTTCAGAGCAATTTTTCAAAATTGACACAGATTGTAAAACTGAACATATTACTGTCCCTAAGCTATATGCTATCAAGCAGGCCATTGCAGAGCTAGGCTATTCCACAGAGCTGTTTAATTCTTGCAGTTCAATCACATTAGTGAGGCCTGATTGTATAACGATGCCATAATATGACCTAATGGTTAGAGATTTCAACCAAAGGACCCACATTCAACCCCTCATGTTGGTAAGTATCAACCCTGCTCAAGTGTCTTTGTGCAAGACACTGAATCCCTGCCAGCTCCAGGAACGCTAGCTGACCCTGACCTCGTTGAAGGGAGGGCAAGTAAAAAAGGAATCCTGCTTTAGGAGATCAATACAGTATTAAACTATATATTTATCATCACATTATTACTGTAAGAGAAAACTGTGGTAAGTTAATGATGTACAACATTATATTTATGTATTACTGTTCTAATAGCAATGCATCTGTTTACTCTGCTGTGACTAATGTCTTTTTCTGTGGTTCTGTGGCTGTCCAGACTGTAGAGTTTGATGAGGGTGCCGGTGCCGTGCTGAGGATACAACCGCTCAGAGCACCCAGAGATGAGAACATCTACGAGTGTGTGGCACGCAACAGTGAAGGAGAGGTGTCTGTCACTGCAAAGCTGGCCATTATCAGAGGTCAGCACACACACACAATCTTCATCCTTTTCCACTTGAGTGGGGCTTTCTTTTTCATGTGCACACACCTTATTTCAACCATCGTCCCCGGTTCCCTGGGCTGTCAGTTGTAGATGCGACAATAGAGCCGTGCCACACCCTCCTCCACAGCAGGCTGCAGTCAACTGTTCTTTTTATAGTCCCTCTTGAGTGCGACAGAGCGTGATCTGGCCACAGAGAAGGCTAGCTAGCGTGCTAGCTAAAGGGTACTTCAGCATCCCAGTTTGCTGTAATCACTGTGCTTCCCGGCTAGAGTGAGGGTGTTAACCTAATGTACACTGTCTCCTTGGAGGAAAACTTATTTAATGTGGCGCTCCAACATTGAATGAACTAAATTTGCAGCATGTGGCTGCAGGGCTGGGATCCGAGCCCTGGCCATTCGCCCAGCACAGCAGGAAAGGACGAAGAAATAGAGGGATGGCTGCTCGGGCTGTTACTACATGAAGAAAAATCAGGGGATTAGGCCTTGGTTTGGCAGACAACCCATTTCACCAGGGGAAATTGAGGAAGAGAAGGAAAGATAGAGGAAGAGGTCGAGGAGAGGTGAGGAGGAGTATGATGGAGGGTGAGGACATGGGTTTAAGTTGAGTACAACAGAATGGCATGAAACAATAGAGATGAAATGGGATGTTCGAGGAGTGGGGGTGTGTAGAAGTGCGGGAGATGGATGAGGATTGTGGAGTTGGCAGGGCTGTGTGGTAAGCAGAAGGCTGGTAGCCCAGGGAATAGACTCCTGTCCATCTGTTACCCGGCCCATCATCTCTGCACACATAGCCCCAATCTAAAGCACATTACCACATAAACTACACCTCGAGGGCGAGCCTCTCGGAGTGTGTGGCCCCGTATGCCGGTTCCTGTTTGTGTAGACTTTTCTCTTACTGAGGTCTATGTACCTTGACGTCCCCTGTCCCCTCTGTGACACTAGAATCAGCTGTCTTTGATTCTTCCTAATCCGCTGATGTGCTCTGTGCAGTAAACAGAGTACAAGGTAGTTTATTTGACAATATACAACACAAGGTTCAACTAAATGAAGGTTTGTAGTCCCTTCAAGCTACGCACAAATTAAGTAATATATGAAATAACATAAGATATAGTTATGTAAATATATACATACACGTAGGCACCCAGGAGATAATTCAATCCATTTTTTGAATTTGCATCTGCAACCATGTAAACAGCAGCAACAAAATAGTGATGATAATATGGTTTTCATCTTCACATAAAAAGTCCACTTTGACTGCGTTTGAGCACCAAGCATCATCGATGGAAATACAGAATCCCCCTGCTCTTATCTTACCAGAGTCTTGCGCTCTGTCGGCTAGAAACATGGTCTGCCTGCCTAATGCTTGATCCGGGATGACGGAGCAGGTCTCTGTAATGATGTGAGCAAAACAGTCTCTGATTTCCCGCCTGAGTCCCATTTCGTCCAGACCGCACTTTAGCCAGGAGCAGCCAAGCTGGGCCAGCATGGCTCCTATCCTGGCTCTCTATCCTCTCCTCTGGGGCAATCACAGCACCCGCCATGGTACTTGGTCCGGTTAATCTAACCGGATGGATCGTCTCAAGGTTCGCTGCTCTTTAATTCAAACCCTGGCTTCCTTATCCGATAACTGTATTTCTGTTAAAGGTAATATGTGTTTCGGCAATAAAGCCGGAAAGAAAAAACTGATTAAAAACAAAAATGAAATGTAGCCGAGTTTAAAGGAGCAACTAGCTGCTACATCTACATGCGCCACCATTGCCATAGCATCATAGAACTGTTAGTAGCCATGATAGTTACATTTTTCAAATACAAGGATGCAGGCAGGTTGCAGACAGAAGTGATGGTTCTTGAAGTATTTTTTCCTACTGTGTATGGTGGGCAGTGAGCGACAGATGTTGCCATTTGGTGTCCCTTTAAAATCTGTTTTAGGCCATTGTGGGCAATGTTGACAAATCAATGAGCAGGGCTGTTTTATGTTTTATGAATGAATGTGTTATGAAATACCTATAATCTTTAGGTATTTAATTTTCACGAAAATTACTGTATCATAATATTTATTGATATCTTAATATAAAATTACATATACCATGACAGTGAATCTTGTTCACCAAACCTTTGATTCCTATTGCATGTTGCCATAGGAATCAGGTGTGTCCTGACTCATTTAAGGATACTATAGGTTTATGGTATGGCCTTAAGTTTTAATAATTTCAGCGTTGTGTCTCAGAAATCATGTTTTGTCTTTCAACTTGTTATGACAAATGGTTGCAAATATTACAATACCAATAAGCTTCAGCAGCAATTGGTATGGAGAAGAAGCCATTTACAGGTGCGAACCAATAGTGCTACCAAATTACCATGCTTCATCATTGCTATTGGGAACAAAACAATGCACCACTGTCACCTAATTTCTCTGAAATTGATCCAGAAACTGATTTAAACTGCTGAATGTATTATTGGGTTTCTACAAAGCGTAAACTAGCCTTTGCCTGCTAGTAGCCTGCCGTTAGCGGCATTTTTATTACCACGAAGCTCCTTGGGGAGTCATGGTTGACATCTTTAGTGCCTTTGACTGTGTTTCAAAGAGTCAGATATTTTCTAACACAGTTGCTAATCTTTTGCCTTGGGGTGCTCCAAATGCAAGTCACCTGACATACTATATGCAGAAAAATACTTGGATCTTTACTTTTGGACCTATCTCCTCCCACTTTACAACTCTGTTACTGAAAAAACATAACTCAATGTTTTGGGCTGTTTGTCAGTATGCTTTCAAAGCCATCCAGCCCTGCAATTGACTATAGGCTGAGTGATATACTGTATGATAGATCATGTCATCCAAGAATGCTGTTAAGTGCACAAAAGTCTGCAAAAATTGTGTTTGGGTCAGTCTTTTCAAAACACGGTTCACTGGAGAGAAGGTCCAACATGCAGCCACTGAAGTAGAAAGAAGGCTTTCCATTACTGACCAAACCTTTCCACTGAAAAGACTTTTCATCCCTTGATCGGTTTCATCTCATCATTTTGCATGTATCATTTTTTTTATGTTTGACCGACACTAATAGCAATGTTGTACACCGTGAGGAGCTTGTGGTTGGCCACAGGATATGAGCTGCTGTATAGGCTGCCTAATGGATGGAGATGTGGTAGGTTATGGTCAGGGAGATTTTTGTGACTTCAACATCACCACCCTTCCCATCCCACTGCCTACTCTTCTTCCTCCTTTCTCTTTTCCTGACTAAATGTTACTGTCTTTGGCTCTAGCAGCCTCACTTTGGCCCACAGCGACATCCGTTTCTAATTTCTTCTCTCTTGTTTTATTCATTCTTTCATTTTCTCTGCCACCTATTCTGCTTGGCCCTCACTGTCTATCCGAACTCTCTCACTCTTTTCCTGCCTTTGCATTTTACAGGCTCACTGCTCACCCCCTCCAAACCCAACCCATCCCCTTTCCACACAAACTGCTCTTTCCTATGGACACTGCAGTTGTGTTGTTCCGCCTTCAGGAGATGTGAATATCTGCAGTTCTGCATGTTTAAAAACCTCCAGTGGGCGAGAGATTCTCATCACTGCAGCCATGTATATACTCAGTGTGTGTGCGCGCACAACCTTCATGACTGTGTACGCGGTTAATGCATGCACATAGATTTTTTTGTTTGTGTGTGTGTGTGTGTGTGTGTGTATGGCTGGTTTGTGCAGAGTAATCCTGATTATACTCACCTCCCAGTGTCCCATTTTAGGAGAAAGGGAGGCGCGAGGGATGGGGGAGGAAGAGAGAGAGAAGTGGGGAGGAGAGATGTTCTGCCACCACGGCAAACACCCTTCAAATGAACAACAGCCAGATCAGTGGTTCCCCCCAGGCGTCTGCTGCATTGGCAGGCCGGCGGCTCAAGCAGCATTTTGGTCTGGAAACAACTGAGAGTATAAACTCAGTCTGCAAGAGGATTACACTCCTTGAGTGGAGAACCAGCTTTTTCACCATACATACCCCCTCTCATCTTCACCGTTTTTATTCCCTCCTTCCCTTCTTCTTGCAGTCTATCCTTCATGCGTGTTTGTTGTAATAGAGTGTTACGTATGGGATCATCATGTTTACTGTGTTTAGTCTTCGGCTGCTGGATCTGTGAGTAGAGCCAAAGTAGTGCTCAGGATGGTGGGGTCTTGGTGGGAGTGATCTACGATGCTATGTCTGATTCTGCATTGTATTGTGATCTATTATCATAAAGGCCCATTAGCATTTAAAGTGCTCCCCTTCAGCCCTCCTGCAGTCTATAGGAGTCAAAGCATTACAGCCTCTAAAGACCGCTGAGCGCGGGCGGATTAATCCTGAATCACGCACCCCCCGAGATCAGCTTTTATTTGGGCTTCTTTCATGCACAGGCCCGTTCCCCAGTGAAATAAACTGAAAGATGAATAGGCGACCTGTTTCTTAACCAGAACAAATGATAATTTTCTGTGGGGAAACGAGTGTTTGTGCGTGTGGATATGTGTTTGGGTAACTGAAGGAAATACAAATAGGGACAGGAAAAGCAAACCTGGATCCATGTTTGTTTGTTTGCATCATATGCATTATGTGTGTGTGTGTGGGGGCACGCGGATGCATGAATTGTATATTTGCCCAGATTCGGTTGGCTCCACCGACTAGTTTTGGGCACAGGGCCTGATTGCCCTTCTGCAAACATAGCCAGGCCAAAATGTACGCTCTCAACCTCTTGATACACAAAAATACACACAAACACAAAGCTCCAGGGAACAATGCTGGTTGGTCCTTGCCAAAGTTCCCCCCAAACGCTGTTGACACACACAGTGTTTATATACACATGGCGCATTTTTCCACAGGCTGTCTTATGAATTTAGCCAGGAGATGAAAATAAGCGGTTCTTTTGCGTTGCAGTGTTTGTGTTTGATAAATGATTCATTTGGTGAAAAGTGTGATCAAGGCCATGCCCGCAGTATCTATTTCAAGCAACCGCTGACTCATCCAGGAGCATAGCTGAATACCTGTAGCTCCCTTTTCTCCTCTCCAGTGAACTGTAGTGTCCAGTACATCTATCTGTCTGCTGGCTTATCTGCAGCACAGAGTGTCGGCTGCTGTGTTAGTGTGCTCTACCTTTCGATCTATCTGTGTGTCTCTCTCTGTCTATCTGGAATATATTGTCACTGATTACATGACATGATAAGAGGATGAGAAAGGTGTGAGAAGTTAATTTCTCATCATCAGCATTAAATGGCGCTAAAATAGTTTTTAGTTTATTTGACACAATGAAAGAAAGGATCCCAGGTTACATATCTATGTCTGTTTCCATTATGGTACTAGGCAGGGTGCGATTTTTGGAAAAAAAACAAAAAAAAACAGAGGGGGGCATATTGTTTTTTTTCCCCCATGAAAATACATCCCCGTCTTTATTATTAAAATAACATATATGTTGCATATGATGCAGAGTTCCAGTGAAAACATAGAAAAGACAGATGAAAGCTGTGTTTAACTCTGAGGTGCAGTGAGTGGGTAAGGGGAGAGCGACTGATTTTAAAGCCGTCACTTTCAGGAGTGTCATTGAGTGAAACCCCGTAGCTACCTGTGTGTTTGGGCATGTCCCTGGTGCTAGGTATAAATCGGATATTAGAATAGATGTTATAAAGTCATACAATATATGCAATGACCCCATGCACACTTTACATAAATACAAACGACTCTTATAAGTGATAGTAATTGCAATGAGCCCGACAATTCACATAAATACATAGAAGCCTAAAGCGTTTCTCCTGTTGGAACACAACCAATTCGAGGAATGCGCAATTTTAAATGAACAGTGAAGAGTCTTCACCCAACACAAAAGAATTGTAGGGTTTTTACAAGAGCAGTTAAACTGAAAGCTATTAGCAAGTTAGCCATAAATTTTCCCCCATTCCAAAGTCTCCAGATTATGCATTCAGCTAAAAATTAACTTACCTTGCATTTGCTGTAAAGTAGTGGGTAGTGGTCCTGAATGAGAAATATTGCCCCCTTTTGCAGCAATTTTCTTTGATTAAAGGATAATTTCTGTATTTTTAAACCTGTGCCCTATTATTATTATTATTATTATTATTATTATTATTATTGGTTTATTGGAACTGCTAGGAAGACTTTATTTATTTATTACTACACAACAATCTCCTCTCTCCAACTCACATTTCCACCATCGTCCTCCTGCAACAACTCATGGTTTATTGTTAAAGCGGTAACTGTCTCATCCCTAATGTAAAGATTGATGCAATTGATGCAGGAGTCCAGGTGCCAAGGCGACGACATACTACCAATTACATACAAATTAACTAAGACGATGAGCTGATGATGAATAATTGATTGCTGATTGTATCTGGGCAAAAATACCCAACATTTGCTGATTCCAGCTTTACAAATGTGACAATTATTGGAATTTTCTTTTCTTAATTCCATTTCAGACTTTGAACTCTTGTTGAAAAAGTAGTTTGGAGGGAAATTGTGATGGATAGTTTACACTATTTTGTGTGAATTCATAAATTAAACAATAACCAAGTAGTTTCATCCCTAAACAACAGACATTAAAAGTAGTTATCATTGTTTTCACAGTATAGCGCTATCTAAAAATCTATCTATCCATCCATCTATTTATCTTTCTCCCCATTTCTCCTACCTCTTTCTAATGATTCAGTCCAAGGTCCACCTAAACTCTATTTGCACAGATTACAGGCCCCCTATAAACACACACACACACACACACACACACACACACACACACACACACACACACACACCCTGAGGCCGCTGCAGTGGCGTGCTCTAATTAACAGCTAGGGAGTCCATGTAGTGGTGGCCGGCGGGGTGATAAAAAGACCATCTGAACCCTCTCAGGAGAGGAATGGGGTTGGGGTAGGGCAGAGGGGAGCAGATGTAGCCCTAGCATATTCCTCGCCTCGAGGGAGCTTGCCTCCTGACCTCCCTATTGATCTCCCCCCTCTACTTCCTTTCTCATCCTCCTTGTTTTAGTCAATGGCCGTACCACTGGGCTCCATTCAGGGCGATCATTAGCATTGATCGGTCTGATACAGTATAGAGGGGAGGTAGGTGATCCCCTCCCTCTGCTTGGTTCTCCGTTGGCTGATACCAGAAGGTTAGTATGAGGCCTGATTGACACCTTAGCTCTGACCATAGCGTTCAGACTCTGCGTCATCACCAGACTCTCCTCTGAGCTTTGACGTACTCGCTTGCCTATTGTGGCATTTCTCTTCTCCTTCCTCCTCTCAGCCATGCCATGAGCAGCAGCTTCAGCTCCCTCCTATCTGTCAGGGTCTCTCCAAGGCTGACGACTGTGGAAAGGGAGCGATAGATCCTATCTCCACTCAGCCTCTCATCCCCATTGCAGAGCGTGTGGAAACAGATGGTACACGTCTGTCATGTGGTCAGGTAGCAGGGGGCCCGGAGGAGGACAGGAGCAGAGGAAAAACACAGAGACAGTTGATGGGGCCACAGTCTGTGTCTCGGACTGTGTATGGCTCCAAATTTGTCAGTGATGAAGGGTTCGAGCTAGCAAACTTTTAGGGGGTTTTGTTGTGCTTGACAATCAAGAGGCTCCCGTGGGTTTGATTTATTAGCCAAGGAAATTGCCATCTTGATAATTGCTTTGCTGCTGTAGCAAAGTGGAATATTTAATTATAGTTTCAGGTATGGGGGAGGTGTCTGTGTGTATCTGCGAGAGAGATAGAGTGGTTGAAAGGGTAAGTAGGGGAGGAAGCAGGAAGGCTGATGGATGCTTGATTACGTGTCTGGCCATCTGGACTGTTGTCACCGAGATGCTTAATCCCATTCACCAGAGAAATTGTATGAGAATGTGTATGTGAGATAGAAAGCAACTGCTTTTCTGCGTGCACACGCCTTCGTTTTCCTGGATGTATGTGGATGTGTCTCTTTACATAATTCCACACATTGCACAAATATGTGAAGATGCTAATAAGAACGTAACTATAGAAACAAATATGTACACACACACACACAGACACACAGACACACAGACACACAGACACACAGACACACAGACACACACACACACAGACACACAGACACTTATCCACTGCCCCCCCTAACCAATGTAATCAGACATATCCAGAAGCATGCAGACACATCCCAGATCGGCCTTTCTAATCGTTGGTACATTTTAACAATTACCGCTAACAAGTCCTTATTACCCCCAGTGCCCTGCCCCTCCTCTTGATCCCAGCTTCTAATTGCCGCTGCTGTTTCTGAGCAGCTCTCTGCATAGTTATTAGACAGGAATCATTACCACTACATTCCACACAGCCACACCATGGCAAACTCACAGTTGGCTTCTGCCGCCACCAAACACCTGTGTTTCTATGTTAGGGGTATACTGTATGTGTATGTGTGCGTCTGCATGAATGTGTCGGCACTTAAGTAACTCCTGCTGACTGGGTGGTATGTTTATACTAATATGGCCTGTCACGCACGCACGCACGATCGCACACACACAAGAACTTAGCTGTGTTCCTGACAGCCTGCTAGATCACCTAATGAATAGCTAGCTGTAGGAATAAACATGTGGGTTTTATGAGGAAGAATATTGTGGCTCCACTGCCATCGCCAGTGTCTTTACTTTACAAGGGCCTGCAGATGTGAAAGGTGGGAGTTGGGGGTTGGCTTTCACATCACTGTGTGTGAGCAAGTCTGATGTTTCACCACAGAAGAAGGAAAGTAGGGATTCAATGCACGGCGTGGTTGACTCTGTCTCTGTGCAGGCAGATAAACCAGTTTGTATTTCGAAAAAAAAATGCAGATCAACTGTTCCAAAAAAAAGGAATACACAAGTTTTACACACATTATACACATTACACACTATACACATTATTTTCCCATTGGATTTGCTCCAAAATAAAGTATGAGCAATCCTCTCATTATCTAACCCCCCTGATCCCCAACAACAGCCCTCTGCTTCCGTCTATCTTTATAGCTTCATCATTATCTCTTTTTAGCCATGCTAGAAGCGTGGCTCTAGGGATGTCAATGTCGGTCGGACAGTTGGACTGTCAGTGGTCCACTACTTTGGTCCAGCATTTGTGAAATTTTAAAATCCGGTACAGACATTCATGCCCCCTTTCCAGATAACTTTTAATACCTTTAATGATCCATTAACTTTTCATTCAGCGCCATCATCGGGTCAAAATATCAATGTTTCCGATGCTTTGGTTTATGACCAAATACCTGAAAAGGAATGCTGCGTTCCAAATTGCATACTTTTTTCTTTTTTACTTTTTGTACATACTGCAGCTGCCCTTACAAAGTGTGTCCTGTTTCATGTAGTATTCATATAGTTGGGACATACTACTTCATCATAACTCTCTTGTTTATACTCATGCTGCATAGAGGATTGTGGGTCAGAAAAGCCAGAAAAGCATGCTGGCTTGCATACTGCAAAATGCGACTGGATGTAGTAGGACAACCTGGTATTTTAGCATCAATGCTAATATGCAAATGCAGTACTATAGTGTTAACATACTGATGTTACATTTAATTCTGCTCTGCCTAAGCATTATAGAGCCACTAGTATGGCTAAAGGCTCGTAGTCTTGTTTACAAGAGCCATTTTTGACAACTTGATATGAATTTTGAATGCTGATATCAACTGTAAATTCGGAATCCTTTCTTTCTTTGTCTACATCCTTCCAGAGGACCTGTTGCCATTTGGCTTCCCCAGTATAGACATGGGTCCCCAGCTGAAGGTGGTAGAGCGTACGAGGACAGCCACCATGCTGTGCGCTGCCAGCGGCATACCCGACCCAGAGATCTCCTGGTTCAAAGACTTCCTGCCAGTTGACCCCACCATCAGCCAGGGTCGCATCAAACAGCTCCGATCAGGTGAGATATACAAAGAATTATTGCCAGATAATGTCTTTTTATAATAAGTAAACAAACAGAGCATCTAAAGCTTAGCATCTGTATCAGGTAAAATCCCTGTTGCTCTAAATTTGGTGATTATGATGTTTTAATTAGGATTGAGGGATTACATGTTCCTCTCTGAGTTTATCTACATCCTTTGGGGGTGTAAACCTTTTTAAAGCCAATTTCATAAAAGGATAATTGTGTCATCCTTAAACGAAGGGAAAAAATGCTGTTTTTATTAACATTTGGGAGAAAAGATTATAAAAAGATGGCATTTTAAAGGCACAAATCTCTTTCCATTGTGGATTGAAAATTATAAAAAAAAAAAACAACAGCAATTGGGAAGCAAAATGCCAGGCTTCACTTATTATAAGTGGGTTAAAAAGTAAAATATTTACACACAATTATAGTAAATCTTCTTTGAAATAAATACTTAATATAATAATCAATCTACCATCCCACAACCATAATTTTCTTTCTCAGATCGCAAAATCAATAGATCCAGAGACAGGAGTTTCTTCACATTAGGTATTTAACTGATGCTCCTCTTATCTTTTGACCCGCCCAGCCTGAAATTGTGTGAAATGAGCTCAGTGTCCTAAAATCTGAATGTAAGATGAATTTGCAGAGACAGAAACAGGGAAAAGAGGAAGAGAAGTTTTTTTGCCGCTGAAGCGAGGTGAGAAGAATACGTCTGTACAGACAGATCGAGGAATAAATACAGAGGAATCACATCTTGTGCTTAAGACAGTTTGTTCAGCTTTGTTTATGCTCTTCTGTATAGATGATACAGTGTCTCCTGGAGTAGCCAGATACATATTTTCTCAGCCATTCTCACTCTGTCGTCCTCAGGGGGAATGAAAGTGATGGTGAGGCGAAACCATTTTGTTGTTGCTTCATCCATATTCTCTGTGCTCCTCCATCCTGCCAGCTCAGATATCTCCCTGCTGTCAGCCAATATCCTTCACTGATCACTAGTGCCCTCTGTCAACCTTGTATCTACATCTCCATTTGCAGAGTATGCCATGGCGCTGTTTAAACAAATTTAAGTCTCACACTTTAAAATCTTTTAAGTAGGGGTGCACAATAGCAATAGTAGCTGTGTGGGTCAGTTGTGTTCGATTTAGAGCCCGCTAGAAACCGCTATATAATGATCATGTTTCATTGGCCCGTTGCCCTGTCACATGAAAGTGTATGGGTCGACTACACGAACATAACTTTTTATATACAGTCTATGAAACATACCATTTGAAGCATACCACCTGACGTATCTGCATACTTCGACAGCGTGTTAGTAAAGAGAGAGAGAGAAAAAGAAAAAAAGAATATTGTTATTGCAATATTAATATCCCAATATCACATTTTGGTAATATTGTGCAACCCTACTTTTAAGCCCTGCCTCCCATAGTAACTGATGCCACATCTGTCAAGCTATCTGTTCTGGCAGTTTACAGTGATTACTTTGTTTGTTTTGAGTGGGCCTCTGATTTCACAGAGAAGTAGACAAAAGCAGGCTTCTCATTTCTAGACTACTGAGTTTAACAACTGAAATGATTGTAACAAACAGATTTGATCAGCTTTATCTTGCTAGCTATTGTTAACTCCGTGAGTTAAGTTTTAAAAAAAGTGTCTCCAGCAGACTCACAACCAGAAACACATAAAGCGGTCTCAAATATGCAATTAATGACTCCATACCATATATTATGGAAAGCTACATGTCCGAGGCAAAAGTAAAATGTAGAGGATGGATATAAAGTGCAGACATGTTTTGTATTGCAAGGAAGAGCTACTTCCTATAGTGCTACATGAAAAGGAAAATGTAAGATCAAACTGTTAGGTTGTTTTAATAAAATCCTGTTTAAATGTTGGGTTATAGGAAAACCTACTTAAGCAACAGAGGTTAGATTTGTGGTTTATTATTTGTAATTTCACTTTTACAAGAGAAAGGGCTTTTAGGATGATGACTTACTGATAAGCTGGGTAAACATAATGCTATTACAGATAACTGGTTTGGCTGGGGTTGCTGGAACGTAATCAAATCCAATAAAGAGCAGGACAGAGTCGCTAGCGTTAGTCCAAACTCTGATAGCGTAACATGTTGGATCGTCTCCCACACATTGAGGTAATTTAATACACTGGCTGTTCCAGCCCTGGAAAGAACCTGTAACTCTGACAAAATAATGTAATATAAGCAAATGATGTGCTCTGTAGCCTTGGAAATAACATTACATTAGTTTTTCTGTGTTAGGTAGTAGGCTAAGCTAATTTGCCAAACATGCTAATGTTTGCAGTTTACATTTGTACACATCTCATTTGAGAAACACCAGCTTTGCATCACGTCCTGCCCCCTACTCTGCCTCCAACTGGCTAACCCTAACCTTAACCAACCCTAACCAACAGAGGCTATGAGTACTGACATATCAGAGGCAGAGTTGTAAAAACACGGACAAAAGCAATTCGGGGGATGGGGTTTAGTGAGAAGTCACTTGTAATGTTTGTAGGTAGCTGTAGCCCATTTTCTGTGCAGAGACCAGTTTTAGCGCCTACACCCATTCCTAGTACATAACATTACATAACATATTTATACATGATTTCCAGTAACCTACTGATGTGTAAAAATTTATTCTTACCACTGTAATATATAGAATACCTGTGTGAAGGTGTGTGCATGCAGAATACCAGTGTGACTGCCTCTGTGTAAAATACTCTGCAGTGGGTGTGATTGCAGCATGGAGGCAGGTGAAATAATAGATATTAAAAAAATAAGACACTTTTAAAGCTGTGCTATGTCCAACAGAAATATTAGAAATATGCCAGAGGGAGCAGTGTAGTGAGTGTTTTATAGATCCCTAATTATGATTATAAACACTATGCAAATGTTTTTCTACTCTTTGCTTATAATTTATGAGAAAGCGCTGGTGGCCTTGGAGCTACACAGCTAAGAACCTCCTCTTGAAACAATAGTTTTCTCCCTTAGTGAGTAGGCTACATGATATTTTCATTGTTATACAGGATAGCAAATACTTATTTTTGTAAGTAAAATTGCCCCAAATTTGTAACTATCTATCATGATAAGTTTCACTTGGTCTGCTCTGAGGCTCTATTTATGGTGTCTCACATAGACATGACACTGATTCACCGGTACAGAACGTGAGGCCACATATCACATCAATGAAACAGTAGCAAGACAAATGGCTCAGTGAGATTCACCGCAGGGTTTAATAGGATTTCAAATCACCAAAAGCATCACAAAGCTGAACAACAAAATGCACTATATAATGAACCAAACACTGCAGCGGAATGACTTGGAGGAAATCAATTACGCCTGAGCTAGGCACAAAATAGCACCGAGATGTGTTATGGATGAAACACTCCTGTAAGACCTGTTTAATGGGGGCACCTTCCAAGCAGTGCCTCTGATTTAGTGGACGGCTGCCAGCTCTCGTTGGACAGCAGCCAGGGATCTGTTTTGGGCCACAAACATTGTTTTCTCTCTCTTTCCTTTTCTTTCTCTGTTGTGTCTTGGAAATATTTTTATGGCCCATATGGGTCAGGATGAAAAATTATATTAAGAATGACTGCACTCAAATCCCACACAAGATGACTCTTCACAGCCCATAAGAATCCATCATCTGTGGTATCCTCTCACTGCAGGTAACTGTCCAAAAGGTGGCCGTTGACAGACATGAACGCCATGTGTACACACCTAAAACCCACACACACACACACAAGCCATCGGTCTCCTGAGGGTAGAAACATATGGCCCAGTATAGAGTTGAACTTCTACTGACATCTTTATACCTCAACCAGGGCATCAATCTATTTTTTCCATGCCATCTGCTGCACCAGTTTAGATGTGCTTGAGGAGAACCACGACAAGCTATCTGTCTACCTCTGACATTTGGGACTTAGATCTGGAGAGTTTACCTAAGCACTTATCAGCCTCCGTAGACCTACACTCTAACAGATGGCATGCAATATGGACCCTGAGGTTGACTGCTGGGTAATGGATGGACCTGTCTTGGCTAACAACTGTGATCTGATCAAAGGTTGTGGTTATGATAACAGTCACGGTTTAGGTCACTTTTATATAAAGCAAAAAGGTAAAAAATTAAATGGCTAAAGACACAGTTTAGTTCCTTTAAATCAGATGTACAGCACACCAGCAGTATTTTAACTGAACACACAACACAGAAGAAATGTTTTCATATTATAGGCATTCCTCAAAATGTTGCCTGTGCCTTATTTAATACTTCTTCCACTGAGGTTATTCTTGGCCCTGTTTGTTTGTCTGTCTGTTAGTCAGCAGAGATTTCTGGCCAAAAAAAGAAAAGGTTCATTTTGGGAAAGATCCTGGATTTTTTTTAAATTATTTCTTAAAGTGGGAGATAGACAAATCCTTTTACAGATCTTGTTTCTAGGTTGACAGAACATTTGGAGTTTGTATTGTATATGTTGTGATTTGTTATATTGTAGATTCAAAAAGCTTCCAAAAACAAAGAATAAATATAGTGTAGCAAGTAATGATAATTTTCATTATCTATTAATCAGCTGATTATTTTCACAATTAATCGATTATTATGAATTCATTTCACAATTTCCCAAACCCAAGGTGCTGTAGCCATTAGTCCAAAACTAAAATATATTCAATTTACTATGACTAAGACACCAGCAAATATTCACATTTCAGAACCCCCACCCAAACAGTTTATTTTTAAACTGTGTTAAGTAAATGTGTAAAACTCCTTCCCAGTTAAAAGTTAATGTCTCGTCTCTTGGGAGGCTGGAGTCCAGGTGATCTGTTTGACCTAGATGTTCTGGCAGAGTGATCAAGTTAGCAGTATCTGTTGTCATCTGATCGGCTGAGTCTCTGCCCAGCAGATATAATACACCATCCGCGATTTCACAGCAGCTCAATTTACCTGAAGTCACATCTCATTCTAGGTCTGTCAGCTACTTCCAGACTAACTAACAAACTGCTCTCCCTCCTCTTCATTTTCCCTTTTTTACAGCTTTTCCCCTGCTGTTGCACACTAACTGTGTTTTGTCTCATGCCATCTACGCTGTGTTTTTATATGCAGCGTCTTTATATGTGCCTATATACTGAACACCACGTATGGTAACAACATGTTTTGCATAAAACAATATTTTAATTGACATTTTTCAAATGTGTACTGATGGCTAGCCATATGAGCTGCTTCCAGCTGTCAGATGAGTTCTCGTTTGCAGAGCTCCACCTGTCTGGCTCCATCTCTCCTCCACTCTGTCTTTCTCTCACTCCTCCTTCAGCCTCTACCTCTTTCTGGAGAGGAGGCTGGGCTTGTAGAGCAGATAATTTATTCCTGTTTATCTCCCAACTCTGCTTTGTACTGCGGGGAAAACAGAGATGGGAAAACAGAGAGAAAACGGAAGGCACGAGCTGTTTTTCTTTTCATGTAACTGCAGAAGTCAGAAGCAAATGGATGACAGCTTCAGCTAGCAGGGCCTCAGCTCACTAAACACGCTCAAACACACGCACATGAGTGCCCTAGCTAAGTGTGACAAGTTCAACTTTCCCTCCAAAAACTTCTGCATATTGTGATCAGCTATTGTGTAATTTGGAGAATCACACACAGACACGCAAACTGTCTGTCTCTGTGGAACCTTTTAGTGCTTAACTGGTCGTGTTTTTAAGATTTAATGAGTTAAAGCTTTTTCACCATTAGGATAACACACTACTACAACTGTCTGTGCCTGCAGTGGTAACTAGTAAGTACATTAACGTAGTAGTAGGTTTAATTTTGAGGTGCGTCTGCTTTCCTTGTGTATAGAGCTGCAACTAGTGATTTTCTTTTTTCAGATTTACCTATTATTTTCAATGATTTAATCATTTGGTCTGTAAAATGTCAGTAAAACAGAGATTTCCAGAGCCCACCACAATATTTTCATATTTGTCTTGTTTTGCCTGACAAACAGTCCAAAATTCAAGGATATTCAGTTTATAAATGATATAAAACAGAGAAAAGCAACATATCCTCACATTTGAGAAGCTGGAGGATGTTTGGAATGTTTTACTTTAAAAAAGGACTAAAACCAATTTCCAAATAAGTAGTCAGTTCATTTGCTACTATGTTAATACATCATTAATAATAATGCAGTATATGATCATTTAGAATCATTGTACATTCTGAAAGCAGCCATTCTGCTTAATCTTTTTACATACATTTATTATAATACTTAAATTTAAAATTTTTTGTGGATAGCCCCTTGAGATGCAGCATCTTGCTTTCAAGAGGGTCCAAAAAACACACATACATCAGACAACAGAAAAAAATTAAATAATAATAAAATTAAAACAAGACACATCATGGTTCAAACATGTTATAACTAACACAATAAGTACATCTCATTTACCCCATTACACAATCAGGACCCATAATACATAAGAAAGATAGAGATCAAATCCACAGGAGGTAAATCAATTAGATGGTTATATAAAACAAATTACAAGCAATACTGTTGAGACCAGCATTAGTAACATGCACACATGTTGTTAAGATAATTAAATATTGATAATCTAAATCTGTGAAAAGATGAGATGGACTGTTCCAATCGCAAGTAGCTTTACATCCAGCAGCTGAGAAGATTCTTGGAACAGTAAAGACATATTGTATATCTCTAAGTGAATATGTAGAACTACAAGGAACCAAGAGTTCATTCCGACATGGTGGACAATTGAAATAGGCACATTTGAAAATAAATAGGAAGCAATGGAAGTCTGTACTTTCTGGACTATTATTTATAACTTTGTATTTTTATGTTGTGGTATACTGTGATACAGTATTACTACTTTTACTTCTTCCACCACCGTGTGTAAGTGTATGTAAAACGTCAGTGTGCAGAGCATACTATATCTTCTGTTTCTTTATATATCTCTTACAAGACAGATCCCTTTTATCTCAGTCTCACAGAAGATCTGATACAAAACACTGCTTTGTGTGTGTGTGTGTCTTTTCCTCAATATGTGCACGTGTCATGGTTGTTTGAGTTGTGTCATTTTCCTCTCCTGCAGCAGAGTGTAATCCATGGTTTTGTGCTTCCTCCTCAGGCTTCATGTCAAAGTCAGTTTCAGATGAGAGAAATGTGACAGAGCAAAGAGCAAAAAAAAGCACTGCTGGTAATTCAAAAGACCTTTAGCAAAAAAAAAAAAAAACACATTTTAAAAAGCAGTAAGAATAGCATGCTGTGAAACAAAAGAAAGAAAAGAATACCTGATGAGTGTTGTGTGTAATTATAGCACATTTACGGAGACACTGTTTACCACAGTGGGATCAGGGTAGGAGGATAAAAACTGAGGAAGTAAAACACGCAGGTTGAGGAGTTAAAGTGCATCGTCTGGTTGTTGCCGTGGGGTAAAGATGTGTAGCTGCTGCGAGTTAGCTGCCAAGATAGAAACAGGCTTTCTTCATGTCAGCAGTGAGCCTGATGTAGGAGAGCAATCACTAGCTTGTAAAGAGGTATACAACAAAAGCTCCTTAAAGTGTCATCTAAGTTTATAAAAAGTCATTTTTGACTTCCAAACTTTTTGGAAGAAATTTCAGATTTGTGAACGAGTTGCTCTTCTTAATACAACTTAATACAACTGCTGGTATGTGAG
This sequence comes from Micropterus dolomieu, assembly GCF_021292245.1. Classification (NCBI taxonomy): domain Eukaryota; kingdom Metazoa; phylum Chordata; class Actinopteri; order Centrarchiformes; family Centrarchidae; genus Micropterus; species Micropterus dolomieu. Next base: position 18,435,684 of record NC_060155.1, on the reverse strand, counting down.
AGCGCCGCCCATTCAGATGGTGCCTCACAGATATTATATAACAAGGAAGCTTACTTTATTGGATGTTGAAGCAATAGAAGCGAGGATACCCCAGGGTCAAAATATAATAGAAACAGACCAACAGAAAATCATGTCACGATGAAAAGTAGAGGATGCAAAGCAAGCATGAATATGTTCTACAATCTCAACTAAACATCGTTCTCTCTCTCTCTCTCTCTCTCTCTCTCTCTCTCTCTCTCTCTCTCTCTCTCTCTCTCTCTCTCAGGCATGTAACACAAACACACACACACATACAGTA
>NC_060155.1:18394324-18435366 GCF_021292245.1 Micropterus dolomieu | reverse complement strand
CACATCGCTCTCTCTCTCTCTCTCTCTCTCTCTCTCTCTCTCTCTCTCTCTCTCTCTCTCTCTCTCTCTCTCTCTCTCTCTCTCTCTCTCTCTCTCTGTCTTGTAGGAGCATTACAGATTGAGAACAGTGAGGAAACCGACCAAGGGAAGTATGAGTGCGTGGCCACCAACTCTCAAGGCGTGCGCTACTCCTCCCCTGCCAACCTGTATGTACGAGGTAGGACCTGGATAGAGAACACACGTGCACATGCACACACATGCACAAAGACAGAAATCACTACAATTAAGGTGCTCTTGGTATAAATAAAGTAATTTCCTTTCCATAACTGTGCTCTTAAAGTATTACTAACCCATCCATTGTCTACAGTATATGTTGACCCTGTTGTTTGGTATTTCTCACAACCACCCTTAACAAGTCCACCTTAAACCTTGGTGCGAGCTCCTACAGTTGAATCAATTTGAACATAAATTCGGGGACGCACCTTGGTTTAACTGCATGGAAACATCACTGATCTGTCTACTAAAACGGTTTCTGTACAAGAGGCGGATAAGACGAAACATATTTGATTAAAGATGTGACTGAAATTGGAAATTAAACAATCAGGATGTCATTTATTCTTAAATGTGTTTACATTAATGGCATTGTTTGGCACCCACATGATCCCTGTATAACTGATTCTAGTCTCTGGACTGTGGGTGCTGGTGAATCAATGGCTTATGGCTGAAAGACCACGACCAATGTTTACAAGTTCTAGTTTCCATGTTAAGTGGGATATCGGAAAAGTGTGTGTGCGATGTGTGAGTGTTGGTTCGGGTGTTGGTGAGTGTGTGTACAGTATGTGTGATGCAGTGGAGCGAGTAGCTTTGCGCTGGCCGTTTTTATTCTCTCTGTGTTTCCCCGTTCTCTCTCTCTCCCCACCCCTCACGTCATTGTGTTCTGCATCAACCCCCTTCCATCCCTCAGAGCTTCGAGAAGGTTGGTGTGCTCTTTCTTTTCTTTTGTTACTCCTTTGTTTCAGAAAGCTTCACTTATTGAAACAGAGAGAAACAAAAAAATGCAAAAAAGAAAAACAAACATTTAAAGGACACCTGAGTAGATTTGAAGTGAAATGATTTTATCTCAAAAATGAAGAGAGTTGATTTCTCTAAAGCTGCTATGGTGATGAAGTGGTCTGCCTACGCAGCAGAGTGCATTGACTGCATTGTGAGGCCTTGTGTGCAGAACCCTTGGTATTGCCTTCACTCCCCGATCAGTGTTTTCTGCATGGTATGATCTTGTTGTCATGGAGACCCAAGAATTGGAAGATTAAAAAGAGGCGATGTTTGCATGGAAGGAGTGAGAGAGAAAGAGAAAGGAGCACCGCTTGCATGTCTGTTGACTGATGGACTGACACAAGAGCATGGCACAGTGTGTGTTCACGCCTATTGATATGCTCGGATTGTGATATTATTGAACTTGTTGTCTTGTCATGTCTTGCTACTGTCAGATTCCCCCCCCCCCCCCCCTTTTGTATCATCATGTGTAACTTTGTGTCTCAGCTCCCATGTCATCACATCTCCAAGGCTGCACTTTTTGCACTGAGTGGACGTCTTGCACTCGCAATCACGCTTGTACATGCCCTTCTGTTTTGAACTTATGTGTTGTGCAGGTTTGTAGGAGAAGCATCAGTTATTTGGCTGGATTTATGACATGAACTCAAGATGGTGAGAGAACCATCACATCCCCAGTGGTGGAAAATATATTTATATATAAGTACTGTACTTAAGTACAAATTTGAGGTACTTTACTTGGGAATAATACCCTAATGCAATTCAGGGGGAAATATTGTATTTTTACTCTACTACATTTATTTAACATCTACAGTTACTTGTTACTTACAAATTAAGATTTTACATACAAAGCATGGGATGACCTCATATGCATATGATGCATTTTTATCTAGGCTACTCTTTATATTAAAGTATTTAAATTAGCTCCACTTAGACGAATTACAACAGTAAAATGATATGTACACATGCATGAATTCGTTATAATTATGAAATAATACAATATATAACAGTATAGGCTACTGTAACACTCACAGGGGCCTTTTTTTCATTTTGATATTTTACTGTGATATAAGTAAATAACGCATTTTTCCTCTTAAAGTTTAATTAATAAGCTATAAAATCTCCCCCAGCTCAGTTTAATACTGAGTGTCAGGGGTTTAGTTGCTACAGTCTTATTTGTTCTGCTTGTGAACAGTAACTTGTGGGGGCTAATGTTAGCTAGCTTTATCACACATTAGCGACATATCGCAGTGTTTCACATTACTGAGTCAATTCACTGATTTTATAAATCATTAGTACTTGTGCTACTGTTGTGCTATATTTTAGCATTTAGCATCATCCCATAATCGTAACGGCCACTTGTGGCCACAAAAATTACACACAGCATTATGGTAGGCTACATTTTGCTAACAATAATTATGTACATCTATATAAGTGACACTTTTAGTGAAAGACTTTTACTGTAATTGAGTATTTTTATATTGTGGGATTTACTCAAGTAAAGGATGTAAATACTTCTTCCACCACTGTGTATCATCTAAATTCATACGAACAATGAACTATCTATTTACAGGTACAGCAATATGCCAGCTTTACTGTAAGCCTGTGTCGTATCTCGCTTTTCCTGGTTGTTGCTATCTTTGTCAAACACTCAGATACGGCAATGCTGACTGACATTTGAAATGAATAATATCCATTCGCATTTTTAGATATCGAGGGGATATTAATGATTCCCTTTTACTACAGTGGTTAATGAAAGCCCTTTCCTTGAGGCAGACTGGATGGTGCTGCGTAAATGTCAGCTCAGTGACAGTGCTGAGCGGGTATATAGCAGTGCTGAGATACAGCGGTAATCCTTATGGCTGTGCCAAGGTCCCCCCAGCCAGTAGCCTCCAGACTCCCTGCAGAGGACGGGACTAATGATAGCTTCGCTAATAAAGATTGAAGCTCCTGGCTCTCACAAACTGTATAGAAAATGGAGGGGAATCATGCGGCCCAGCTCGATTAACTTTAAGCTAGAGGCTCTGTGAGCATGTGAAGGATTATCCCTTGTTATGAGCTCACTTTATTGTAAAGTATTCGGCTGTGTCTCTGCAGTGGGTTCTTCAGTCTTTTGTCTCTGGTTTTGACAGAATTTTTTTTTTTTAAACTGCTGAGTTCATATTTAAGATTACTAAACGATCATCTTGAGTCTCCACCTCCATCCTGTTGTTGCTCCTATTACCACACTAATCCATGTGCTTAATTAATAATCTTTTTTAGTTTGTATTTTTTCCATATTAATAGCTAAAATAACTGACTGAATAAACCTGATAGTGTTGTGTCATGCTGCATTGCACCTGCTTTGTCTGTCTTGTGCATGGAGCTGTTATGGATGTGGTCTCTGTCTCCAGCATGCTCACATAAGGAGATGCCTGCCTAATCATGTCTGTTTTCTAACAGATCTACCTGTTTTTGTCTCTTTCGTGTCTTCAACTTCTGTATCCAATTCTGGGTGTCTTCCGGCTTTTTTCCCCCCTACAAGTTTTCCAAATGCTGTGCACTTTATCTGTTACTTATGAAATGGTAGTGACGTCACGGCACCTATTTCTTTCTTTAAATTTGTTGAAATCATGCAAAAAATGTTAACTTCTATCCAATTGTCTCTAGATTCTTTGAGTAGGGGGATGTGGCCCATGAAGATTCCAAGTAATGATGTTACACATTAAGGAGTGGAGGTTGTGCAGCAAATTTACCCATATTTATTTATTTATCTTTGTGTTAATTTTATATATTATATTGGAATGACAGCTGGATTTCCAAGTCATCTAAAAAAAATATCGTCTCATTGTTTTGCTACTGTAGTGGTGTTACAGTGACTTCCTATTCTAATCCATTTTTAATTTTAGTTTTGTTGCTTCTCACGTTCATGTTTATTATACCAATAAGCTTCCCAGTGTTGAGTTTAGCTGAGTTTTTTCGACAATGTTTCTGCTCTCTGTCTGCCTTCCCTTTCATTCTCTCCTTCCATGCAGAGATGTTCGTCCGTTACTCTCTCTGTCTCTTTCTGTTTCCTGTGTTGTGACCCTCGGGTATCCTCTTCTTCTCTGTTCCTTCAACATCCGATCTCTACTACTTCTTTTTCTTACTTTTGAAGCACCTACTTTCTGAATGGGCCTGACTCTGGTATATATAGCCGTGTTTTTAAATAGATCCATGTGTTTTCTTCTTCCTCGCTCCTCTTTTCTTCCCCCTTTTCCCTCCTTCCCCTAAAACCCTCTTCTAATCCTCTCTTTATCTCCACTTCCCTGTCTTTCCCCTCCTTTCCCTCCCCCTTTTTTCTCTTCTTCTTCTGCATTCTGTCTGCACCCTGATGTGTAGGAGCGACAGACACATGTACATAAGTTTATTAACTTATAAACATGCACATACTACCTCACATATCTCTCTTTTTGCTCGCACTCGTTCTTTCCCGTTCTGCCTCTTTCATGCTGTCTTGGTGTTCTTTACTTACTGTGTCCAATGATCACTCTGTAATTGCCACAACACCTTATTAGAACCCTCTATCCACTCCTGTCCACATTTTCAATTCATTTGACTACACACTGTATCAGTTATGAATCCTATGTATTGTACAGTATCTTGTTGTACAATGTGGCTGTCCTTTGCTACATTGCCTGTCATTGTCTGGAAGAGAAGCAGAGCTGCCTCTCTCTCTCTCTCTTTTTCTCTCTCTTACTTCCTCTCTCTTATACTTATTCTATCACTCTATCTGTCTCTGCACTTGCCTCGCTTCTTTCTGTCTGCCTCTCTGTCTTCAGTTCTTCGTTCTCTTCTTTGTGTTCTTCCACCATTTTATTCCTCTTGAGTCGCCCAGGCATGCAAGTGACCTATGAGTTCAGTCTCTCGATGCATCTCTCCCTAATATATATCAGCCAAGCTCTGACAGATGCAGTATTGGATATAACTTGCCACTTTTACTTGTTCTTCTCATGGGGACACAAATAGCTGGCAGGGCGTATTGATCGGCCCCCATGATGCATACGCTCTCTCTAAAAAGAGCCCATCTAATGTAGAAGCACCTCAAGGCACAATAATCTCAATGAAGTAAAGTTTATAACTGAAGTTTCTGGTAAAGTTTAACATATTTAGTCATTGCTTAGAGGGCAAAAGATGATAATACATCTATAATCAAAAACCTGAATCACAAAGTCTTATTTTCTGTTTATGATAATAAGAAAATGTTTATTTTGGAAGAGAAACTGACTATAGGTGTCATGTCCTGGTTGAAACAGTACTCAAGAGTTTGTCACTATTATTTTGAGCAGGCAGCTCACTCTGATTGGTTGAGCTAAACACAAGATTTGTGTCTTTCTGTTGGAATCATCAGTACCATAAAGTAATTGGGACTAAACTTGAAATATCCCTTTGTAATTTTCTGTAAAAACCCTGAAGTTCATTCTCCCCCCTCCTGTTACCTCTCCTCTCCTTCTCTCTCTTTTTCTTTCTTTTTATCTTTCTTGCCCTCACTTTCTCTCTCAATCTCTATCTTGCTTTCTTCCTCACTCTTCCTCTCTCTTTCTCTCTAAATCCTCTCTCCCTCCACCCCTCCTTCTTTTTCTCCACCTTTCTTCTCCTCACATCCTTCCCCACTTTTCTCCTCCCCCCCCTTACCCCTAAATTCCCATCCCCCCTTCCTCTCAACCCTGACTCTCCTCCTTTCCCAGTGCGCCGTGTGCCCCCTCGTTTCTCTATTCTCCCCTCAAACCATGAGATCATGCCGGGAGGGAGCGTCAATATCACCTGTGTGGCCGTGGGTTCGCCCATGCCCTACGTCAAGTGGATGCTGGGCAGTGAGGACCTGACCCCCGAGGACGAGATGCCGATTGGACGGAACGTGCTGGAGCTCAATGGTGTCCGGGAGTCTGCAAATTACACCTGTGTGGCCATGAGCAGCCTGGGTATCATCGAGGCCACCGCTCAGGTCTTAGTGAAGAGTAAGAGACGCTCTAATAACACAGTTAATCATTTTGGTTCTTAGAGAGAGAAGAGGATGCAGAAAAGTACCTCAGCTGTCGCTTCATTGAAGGATAGATAAACAAATGTACAGAATAGTAGGAAGAGATGTGAGTGTGATCTGTACAAATAAACAAAACAATTAACAAAATGTACTGTATGAATGAATGCAGCCATAATATGTAACAATAACAGAATATGGACACAATCTAATAAATAGTGTGTAGTAAATAGTATAATTCTCTTTATCTCCCCTTTCTCCTAATCCCCAGCTTTGCCAAAGCCTCCTGGCACACCAATAGTCACAGAGACCACTGCCACCAGTGTGACCATCACCTGGGACTCTGGCAACCCAGATCCTGTCTCCTACTACATCATCCAGTACCGAGCCAAAGGGCCGGACAGCAAGTACGAGACAGTGGACAGCATCACCACCACCCGTTACAGCATCGGGGGACTGTACCCCAACACCGAGTATGAAATCAGAGTGTCGGCCTTCAACAGCATTGGCCAGGGGCCCCCCTCTACACGCGTGGAGGCCCGTACAGGAGAGCAGGCCCCGGCCAGCCCTCCCCGAAACGTCCAGGCTCACATTATTTCTCAGAACACGGTGATGGTCCGCTGGGAGGAGCCGGAGGAACCCAATGGGCAGGTAGGATGAGGAGTGACACAGCATTTTTTGATCTGTTCTGAGTAATAAAAATATATACATTTAGTACAGATCTGAGCATGTACAGTGAAGTTACAACAACTTCCTGTGTCATGGCGAAGCATGGTCCTTTGCCGCCGTGCCAGGGAAATGCCGTTAACCGAAAGTGCAATTCCAAAACCCGACAAAACCATACAAAACCAAGTTCAGACAGGCACACAGACAAAAAAACAGACATGCAGATCAACCCCAAAACAAGCATGCGACAAACAACCGACACAGACCATTTCAAAATAAGACAACAACAGGACTAGTGTGCTGATACAAAACCACAGAAATGGATAACAAAACCATATGACTATGAAAACTGAAGACAAGAATCAAAACACAGAACAGAGAGCAGGAACAAGGCAAATAAAATTACAAAAACAGACAGACTCGGACCAGGGTTGTGACAAAAACATATAAAACCTCTTTCATACCCTTGGGCTCTTCTCAATTATTTGAGGAAACATATACACACGAACTCAGTTGATAAATTCACTTCCCAGATTTTTATATTAGTACTCATAATTTACCTTAACTTTTTACTTAATGTTTTACTCTTTGTTGTTTTCACTAGTAGACTATTTTTTTTCCATTATGTGTTTATATGTGTTCGTGTTTTTGTTTTTTTTCACTGCTGCGCAATCAATTGCCCTGTGGGGACATATAAAGTGATTGATTTAAAAGTAACCATTCTAGTCTTTTAAACCAATCATGAAAAAGAAGAGAGTGTAAGTAAAAAACAGAGAGGGTGAATTCCCTACATTTGGAATTACATTTATCCTCACTTAGTATGGACTGACAACATTTCAAAAAGGCCCACATGAGCTCAACAATAAAAGCTTAATGAAAATCACCATCGGGAGCTTTATTCCAGTGTGCAGGTTCATCTCCTTTGCAGGGATGGTGTTTTGCCAAAGATTTCTCTCCTGTAACTCCCTCGCTACTTCCCCCACCCTCTAAAGAAAGAAGAGGTAATTGGACTGTCTGTCCTAAGTTAAGAGCACCCCCTCTTGAGGCCTATTTCCTTGTCCTGCCTACCTAACTGTGCAGTAGGTTCATAAAAGTGCAAGACTGAATTGAGAGCACATGGGGATTATAGATATTAAAGAGTAATAACAGGAGAGGTGGTAGAGGTGGAGGGTAAGGGCAAATGCATGGCAGCAGGATTATATACTCTGAACCGCCTCTAAACAAATTCCACAGGAGGAGGTATAGTGATTGCATTTTAAGCACTAAAATATGTGCATCTGCATCTTGTATTAGAACTGGTTTTGTTAAACTTAGAGTGAGATTTGTTGATCAGGGTCGATTGCACAACAGCCCCAGAGAGTTGAGGACATCACTTTGTGACAGTGACCTCTAACAAATACTGATCGACCAAATCCAAAGGACCATCTGGACTAAAGTTTAAAAAAAACAAAACACAATTCATAGATGTTGACCTTTGCTGTGACAAAGTTCTGTTGAAAGATGGTATTATGGATTACCATGGGTACAGCACAGTGGAATTAGATGTAAGACCACTTAATACAACCCAGTCACTGATGACCTTAAAAATCCAGCTCCAGTCAGCAGAACCTGAACCTGCTCTCTTTCTAGCAGCCTTACTTTCTCTCTGTTCCTCTATTGTAGGTGAAAGGCTACCGCGTGTACTACACCATGGACCCGTCCAGGCCGATGAATGAGTGGCAAATCCATAACGTCCAGGACAGTGTGATCACCACCATTCAGAACTTGGTGACGTCCGAGACCTACACCATCCAGGTCCTAGCCTTCACCTCTGTAGGGGATGGACCCTTCTCAGACCCCGTCCATGTTAAAGTCATGCCTGGAGGTCCGTGAACATGTGTGACTGTGAATGTGGGTGTGCATAAAGATCAGCACTGATAGACGTTTGCGCAAGTGAATGCATTCATCTTGCATGCTGTCGCATAGAGAACAACGAAGAAGTGGTCTTCATTTATTCATGTGAGGGAGAGAAGTGGCTATTTGTTGAATGTGTACATGCGACAGAGCACAAATGATTCACTATTCATGTGTGTGCATGTAAATAAACTGTTAAGAAGCTTATTCGAGTGACTTATGTAAAGTTTGTGAAGCAAACTACTGTGAAAACGCTTTGCAAATAAGCTTGACCTGTCAGAAAATATGCCTCCTTCAAAATGAATAAATTCTACCTGCTGGGACAGAAGTGTGGAGACTTACGAAAAGGAAACAGGGATTAACAGCCAAAAATGTCCCTCGTACCTCAGCGCTGCTCGTGTCACCGTGACAGCTGCTGTGAAGTCACAGGTTTTATGTGATGGGAGGGACAAAGAGATCATTACTCTGATGGTATTACCGGTTTAAATTTCTGTGGAACTTCAGCTACTCTTACGCCATTAGATGTCCCTAAAACGTCTACCATTTTCCAGCACATAAAAGGAATAAGAATGTACAGAAATGCACATGGGTTAGTGGATGTACATTATGATAGTGAGAATTGGTGCAAAGTCTTTTTTGATTACACTATGACTTTAAACATTGACCTGAAAAAATAGGTTCACTTAAAATGGATTAACATCAAGTATTTCTGACAGCAGTTATTAATTCATTGTATTTCAACACTCAACTTCACTAAACCCAAACTCAGCTTTAGCAGGAATGTGTGGGTGTGCTTTGATCAGATTTGATTGATAGAGACATTTCCCAGGCAACATAATTCCAATTCTTATATTAATGATATCAATAATAATACACTTCCTTTAGAGAGCAATTTTCTAAACATAGTTACAAAGTGTATCACAGTGATAACAACAAAGCAAAACAGGAAAAAAGATCAAATTAACTGAAATATTGAGGTAACTAGACAGGAGAAGAATACATTCTTTAAAATGTACATTCTTCGTTAAAGAATTAAATGTAATACATTAAAAATAAAAACACAGAGTTAACATGGAGCGGACATAAAAGGCATGGTAAAATCAGAAAAGAGACTTCCAGTAAATGTGAATTAAAAAGATGTATTGTTGTTAAATTCTGATCGGTGTGTGGAAATATTTTATGTATGTGAAATCGCGTTCATGTAGAATCACATCACTTTAAGCTGTTTAAGAAAATGTGTTTTCGGGACCTTTAACTATAAAATAAGAAATGCACAAGACTACAAAAGAATATTGTCTTATACTGTATATATTTAGAGTCCTGACTGACTCTAAATTCAACTGACTGATATTGTGTACCTGTCTCCTTCAGTCCCCGGCCAACCAGGGAAGTTTAAAGTCGGAAGAGTGACAGACACCAGTATTGAGCTGACCTGGGAACCTGCGTACACCAAGGAGGGCATTGTCAACTATGAGCTGCTCTATAAACCTGTCAAGTTTGGCAGTTTGGTAAGACCTCTTACTCTCTTTTCATACATCTGTCAGTTGAGAGTGGATTTCCTAACAAGACAGAGGGATGAGAGGACGGATAAAAGAGGTCTTTAAAAGATTAACCCTGGTGTCCAGCACCACTGTGTCTGCTGGTGACAGTCCTCATCTCTCTTTACCTCCAACGCTCCTTTAATGTTTTCCTTTCCACTGCCATCATCCGACCCCTCATCCTGTCCTCTGCTCCACTTTCTTCTCTCTCACAGGAGAAGCTCACCTTTGGCCCGAGGAATTCTTACACAGTGGAGAGCCTGAAAGCGAACACAGAGTACTCCTTCTCCCTGGCCGCCATCTCAACCAAAGGCATCGGAGCTTTCACCAACGAACTGGTGCAGAGGACGTCACAAGCCAGTACGTCTCAATTTGGCTGTGTTCATGTACTGTACCCACACACACACACACACACACACAAACACCACAAATTTTAATTGTGTCATGTTTGAGCCTTGTGCACATATTTCTGGCAAATATTTGGTCCTCTTCTCACACATACACACACAGGTCGTGGCACTTCCTCAGCTCTTGACCCAGAAAAACCTGGGGACCATCTTCACATCTCTCCATCAATCTCGTTTATCAACTCATCTGTCCAACCCCACCTCCCATCCATCCATCTACGTTTGACTGTGCCTTTCTTCCTCCACTCAGCCTCTTGCTTTCTTACACAGCCAAAACATCATGACAGATGGAGATGGAGCACCGAGTAATGTTTCAGTCTTCCTTTTCTTCACCCTCCTTTCACTTTTTCCACTCTATCAGTGTCTAATGTCTTTGAAAGGGCGAAACTGTCTGCCACTTATTTGGCTAGCAGCCAGTGGTGAGGAGCATTAAAGGATGGTGGTTGGCCTGTAATGTTGACAGGTAAGTGCCGGCCAGTCTGTATTTTATCCATGCTGAATTTGGATTCTCTCCCTTGTCTCCCTTTCTCTCTTTTTTTCTGCACAATCACTGATAGAGGATAAGAGTTAAATAAGTTTCTATTCCTACTATTTTCCTCTGACATATGATGTCATTTCACATCTCATATCTCAAGAAGAAAACCAATAAAGAAAATGCGGACACAACAGAGAAAATGGTGCAAGGAAAAGAATTAACTAAGTAGTCGTGGTTGAGGAAAAGAGTCAAAGTCCTGCAGTTCATGGCGCTGTATCACTTCAGCGGTAAGTGTTTGTTTTTACAGGATTTACAGTTGATTCATAAAACGCAAAGACTCATAACATGCATTCACAATCAGGTCACTTTTAGAGCCAAGTACAAAATATGCTAGCTGGTTTCCTTTCACTCTGTACCTCCAAAAAGAAACAGAGACCAAGGTAGTGCACCGGAGGAGGTGGCGGGGAGGGGGGATGCCAGATAAGCAGACTATTTCATGCAGCAGAATTCATTTCCCAGGGAGGTTATGTGCGCTTTGTTATCGCCAAGCTTTGGTGAACATCTAGATTGTCCCCTGAGGCCAACAGAACAGTGGCTGTACGGCTGAGTGGATAGATACTTGAACCTGTCAGCTATGACTATTACACTCCCACACATACACACATGCTATACTCTCCAGAGCTCACACACAAGCCCATATGCCTCGGCCATGCTCACCTGTTTTTGTGTGTGTTCTCTTTAAGGAACATTATATAGGGTGAGTGATGCCAATAGTTCAGAAATCTGTGGTGATGAAGGTGTATGATTTTCTTTTTTGGATTTCTGTGCTAATGTGTGTTACAGTAAATATCCCAGTCGACTTCTGATTCAATCCTTGTCTACAACTCCTCATTCTAGCCTGCCTTTCAATATCCATCTGAGTGCCTTTCTCTCCCCGGCTCCCTGTTGTTGTTTTATCTTTTTTAACCTGCCTCCGTAATCCTTTTGGCACTGTGTGAGATCTGTTTTAGTTTGTCTGTTTCTTCCCTTTGTGAAGCTCAAGACCTTCCCCTAGCAAGCAGTGGGAAGTCTCAGACCACTCTATTATCCCGGGGACTCAAGGATTATGCCACCATGGGTGTGAAATGTGTATATTTGTCTGTGCTGCTGCGTACTAAGCTGTGCATCCTTGCTTTAGAAAGAAAGACTTGATCTGTTTTTCATTCATAAATCTGGATCCTTTTATGCCACCAGCCACGGCCAAAGGATAAGATAAAATCATTGGGTATCGGATGCACATTCTCCTTGGGTAAAATTAAGTTGTCCACTTAGGGTCGATACTCTCGTCTCTGGTTTATTTCATTAGGCTCTAAGCCTAACATTATGCTTTTACATTATGTGGTCACTCCCCCTTTTTTGTTATCTCTTTCAGTCCAGTTTACCTTCGTTTCTTATTTTTCTTTTTTCATCCTTATCTCCTATCCTTTTGCTTTTATTTTTCCCCTCTCTTGCTTTTTCAACTCCATATTCGGGTCTCTCCTGAACTCTTTGCCAATTGCCCTCCTTGCCCCTTGTTCGATCAGAGCCCTCAGCTGCTCCCGAGGGTGTGTCCTGTGAGAGTGCCAGTTCCACCTCGCTGAGAGTAAGTTGGAAGCCGCCTCCAATGGAGGGCCAGAATGGCGACTTGGCAGGTTATGAGCTGAGATACCAGAGAGTTTCTGGGGCAGGAGGCGGAGAACAGGGCCAGGAGGTGAAGGGGCTTCCTATCCCGGCCCAGCAGGGGCAGACAGTGTTAGAGGGGCTGGAGAAATGGAGCTGGTACAACATTACCATGGCGGCCTACACTGCAGAGGGGTCTGGTCCCGACAGCCTGGCTGCGCTTTGCAGAACTGATGAGGACGGTAAGAGTGAGAGACGTAGATCAGACCGACACAGTATTGATTGTTGAGCTGATTATTTACTGGCTAGACTGTTGGTCACTTAATTAATTCTTTGTGTGTGTGTGTGTTTGTGTGTGCTTAGTTCCTGGTGCAGCTCCTCGCCAGGTGGACGTCCAGCCGCTCAACTCCTCAGCACTGCGAGTCGCATGGCGGTCTGTGTTGCCACGGTTACGGCAAGGCCAGATCCGTGGCTACCAGGTGCATTTCAGCCGTGTCGAGAGCGGTGAATCACGAAACCTGCCCCGGATCAAAGACCTCTTATTGGACGAGTCCCAGGTGACATCATGGCTGAATATATAAATGATTAATTGATGTTCATTTATTTTATCATTAAACATTCTCACTCTCTCCTTTTTATCCTTTGACTCACTCTCATCTGTCTCGGCTGCCTGCGGGGTGTGTCTTGTCTGCGGGATAAGATGGAGGAGGATGACTCGACTCAATATGTGAGTGCAGACTACCCATCTTCTTCTCATTATGAATCAACTCACTATTAATACATACAGCATAATGCATCCAATACATTACACAGAGACAGTTCCTAAATTCCCATTGAGTTTGACCACCAGAGATTTAATTAGCCTCTGATATGTAACTTTTTAATCACTTCTTACTGATGCATAACTGTAAAGAAAGGGAATAAAGAGGTATGTGCATTGTCTCATATTGAAAGGAATGAGTTAGCAGTATTTGATGGTGCTGTTATGTGTATCTCCCCACAGGAGCTGATTTTGGGAGGTCTGAAAGCAGAGACTTTGTACTCTGTCACAGTGGCAGCGTACACCACCAAAGGGGATGGAGCGCACAGCAAAGCCAAGCTGGTGCAGACCCTGGGGATTGGTAAGCATATGCCAAGTATACAGTTCAGTACACTGGATTTAGTAACATACTCGAGAATTGATCTTACAATAAGATGCACCAGGAGCCTGCAGTAAATAAACAGCCAAATCAATTCTCCTGTACAAGATTTACAAGATATATGTTTATACATATATATATATTGATTTTCTTCTGCCTGCACTGTCGTTTGCAGTGCCTGGCCCCCCCTCCCTTTGGTTGCGTCCAGGATCGGGTCCAGGATCAGTTGTGGTTCGGTGGTCTCCTCCGCTGGAGTGCTCTGAGTCAGGCTCTAATAGCCAGGGGGCCCCAGTGGAAATCCAGGGCTACCGCCTACAGTTTGGCCAGAAGAATACCTCTTTAGACACCACAGTGGATTTCACAAATCGGGAGAAAAACTTCACCGTCAGAAACCTCTCCCCAGGCTCCTCCTACGTCTTTGTGCTCTCCGCGAAGAGCCGAGCAGGCTACGGAGATGTAGTGCAGCAGGAAATAACAGTTCCCATGTTCCCACCCTTGGGATATCCCAAAATATCTGACTTTGTCAATGCCACTTGCTGCTCCCTCCACTTTTCCTGGCTGCCCCCTGCCCCGGAGGAGTGCAATGGTGTCATCACAGAATACACCATAGCTTACAAAGAGGCTGCGGGCCCCAAACCCTCTGGTGACCCTGGCCCTTCAGCTTTACCAGTCCCCACTGCTCCCCCGTGGCTGATCACGCTACCAGCGAGTGAGTCCAACTACACCATCCAGGGCCTCAATCATAGCACAGCCTATGAGGTGCAGCTCAGAGCCCAAAACAAGGCAGGGCCAGGCCCCTTCAGCCCAACTGTAGTGAGCCGAACCCTGGCCTTTGAAACAGGTAGGGCTGGCCTCAGGCCTCAGGAACACCCCTCACCTTCTAAGCACTGGTTCAGTTTCACATATCTGTTCCCCTTACTGTGGATTTCACTCCAAACCACTAAACTAAATGAAGTCTGGGCCAGTTCTTACAGGTCGGCCTTTCACCTGTGCACCTCAGAGAGGCTGAGAACCGCAAAGTCCAGGGGAACACGACTACTCCCCCCAATCTCCTCCACTCACTCACTTATACCTTCATCACCTACCCTTCACAACCAGTGGAAGCAGGCTGAATGTTAATGGATGTTTGCTTCAAGAGCACTGCTTATCACAAACCCTCAGGTAAAAGTCAATACAGGGCTCGGATATACATTATCTAATACAGAAGGTAAGTGTTAAGTCTGAATTCAAGTGAGAACCGGCGTCTGGTGCTGTATCTGCAGGTAAGCCTTTTTTATCTGATAGACCTCCACTTCCACCGTTTCTAAAGCCTTTGCTGACATGCTGAATTCTGAGTCTAACAAACACAACCTTACACTCTGAGAATGTGGCATGTCACATTCCTGCAGCCGGTCTGTCTCTTATTTCGACTTATTACTCTTGCCATCCACTCTCCTCATCACCTGCCCATCCTCCTAACCATCATGCATTCCTCCCCCAGATCTGACTGACGTGTCTTCCATTTGTACAGGTTTGCAGTGGGAAAGCAGAGGAGCCACTGCTTTGAATTAAATGCTTCATGGCGAGTGACACTCTCTTTTTTTCGTTTCCTTCCCAGATGTGCCGAGAAATTTTTCAGTCAACCTGGCCACAAAGACCAGTGTTCTTCTGACCTGGGAGTTTCCAGAGAGCAGCAACCCCTATCGCTTTACTGTATGTCCATCGACAAACTGACATTTTAACAATTCATTTTCTTTTGGATGGATTAAACAAACAAGATAAAACATTAATTAGTGAGCTTTAGAGGTGTTGGTTGGCAGATATTGTTACCTTTGGGCAGAGACAGGCAAGCTTTTCTGTCTTTATGTAATGCTAAGTTAGCTGGCTGCTGGTGGTAGCTTCATATTAATCGTACAGACCTGAGAGTGGTATCAAGCTTCACATCTAACTCCCATCAATAAAGTGAATAAGCATATTTCCAATATGGTATAAATTGGGCCAGTGTGGTTGTCCAACATTGTAATAAACCCTTGAAAACTTCATCTCCAAATTAATTTAATTCTATCCCCGCTATTGTCAGCATACAGTATATAAATAAGCTTCTTCTGCTATTCTAACTTCACTGAACCTTTCCTATCCCCCAGGTGGAGTACAACCGACAGAAGATGGAGGTGGATGCTCGTCTGAGAAAGGCAGTCATCCCTAACCTTCAGCCTGACACCAACTACGACTTTAAGATCACTGCTCCGGAGGGCAACATGGGAGGCCTTCGCCACCGCATCTCTGCCAAGACCTCCCCGCCAATCATCATACGCCGCCCTGAGATTGACCACACGCGTGACACTGAGACCACAGTCACCATAATCCTGCCATCACTGGAGACTCGCTCTCCTGTCAAGTAAGACATAGAGATGGAGTTTTAGATGTTGTTACAGTTTTTGAAATTCATAGACGGTGAGACATGTCTGCACTCAGGTCAGATGATTACAATTTCTAAAGGTGTGGGGTAGGATGATAACACTAACTGACTAACAAGATGTTAAAAACACAGTCTTTGGTGTAACACAGTCTTTGGTGTAACACACAAAACATGAAAGAATTTTTAGGTGTGCTTGCTATTGTGTCAGTGCAACTTGTGTAATGTTGTTTTGTCCACTTCCGCTCCTACAGGAATGTTTATGTTGTTGTGGTTCCACTGAGGAGAGCCCGCGGCGTCATCAGACACCTCAAGAGCCCAGACGAAATGGACCTAGAGGAGGTGAGAACCACAACAATCACAGCACCCTCTGATGTCTGTGCCTGGAAAGAGGAATGGACCTATACACACACACACACACACACACACAGACACTCAGTCCTGTTGCTGAGAACTCTTGGCAGTGCTTACCATTTATAATTCAATATTGGTGTTTAAACATTAGTCATAGATATGGGAACATCAAATTTTTCTCATCATCACTCTCGCTGTTTCTCTCTGTTTCTCCTCTCGTCTCTCAGTTGTTAAAAGATATCAGTCAAAGGCAGAAGGAATCTCGGCAGCAGAAGCAGGTTGACCTGCGACGAGCTTACATCACAGCCCGTTTCACACCTGCCACCCTACCGGCCTTCTTCACCCTGGGGGACCAACTGGACTATGGAGGCTTTGAGAACCGGGCTCTAGACGCAGGGCAGGAGTACGTCTTCTTCATCCTGGCTGAGCTCAACTCCACAACTGGGGTACAAAAGCCACACATCCTTTCTCTTTCCGTGTTTCTAACCACTCCTTCATTCTCCGCTGCCTATTTTTCTCTCCCGCAGGCTGTCACTATACATTGTAATCAATATGGCCTTGCTGCTGGAACAATAAAATGCATGTCAGTCAAAGTGTTGTAAGCAAAAGGCAATAACCTTCACGTACTTCCATCAACACTGCTAATAAAGAGTGAATGTACCTGCTGTGGCAGTAGGGAGAGCTATTGCCTTGTGCACTGCTGGTATATATGTGCATTTGAATTGGAGTTAGACGTAAATGATACAACTTGAATTAGGATAGATTTTATATTTTATTTGATGCAGTGCAACTGTTCTGCAATGAACACTTTCTTAGAAGGTTAGATTTTGTTGAGACTTGGTGAAAGAGTGAAATAACAGAAAAGCATACCTTTCTTTTTTATTTAAAAAAAAGTCAACAAAAAGTAAAACATTTCCAGTTTCTTGGACAGTTTTCTTGATGGACAGTTTTGATGATGTTCCTGTTTATTTGATTACAGAAAATGTATGTAGCCAGCCCCTACACGGACCCCGTGATTGCCCCAGATTCAGACCCCCAGCCCCTCGACGCAGGTGATGGTCTGATCTGGGTGGTCGGACCTGTCCTAGCTGTGGTCTTCATCATCTGCATCGTCATTGCTATCCTCCTTTACAAAAAGTGAGTGTGACGGATAAACTCTAAAACACAAAATGCCAAACACCATAGCCGTGAGACAAAAGTTGTTGGTCAGCTTTGATTACTGATTCTTAAAGGATAAGGATGATGTTATTCAATAAATTGACTATTTTCTGTGAAAGATTAATTTACATCTGGTGTTCTAGTGAGTATGTAAGGCACCATGGTGTATGTGGGATAGACTGGGGAGACCGTGTGGGGTAAACTACAGTGTGCATGTTCGTGGTAATAAAGGAACATGTCACTGATTGCAACAGTGTGACTCATTGTTGTGTTTTTTAATAGCTTTGGACAACAATAGAGCTGGATTGATAGAGGAACAAGCTATATCAGGATTTGGCTACACTGACAATACTTGTTAGTACTGTAGGATCAATTCGTTAGTTTTGGTCTTTTGGGATTTCTCGAGAATAAGAAATATTGAATATTTCCATCCTTATTCTTTAAAGATACAATGAGTTCTATCTGTCATGCTCTGTGCTTACATTTTTGCGTACTGGGATTGTTTAATGTTCAGTTCAAATACTCAACAGTCAGTGTGATTGTAATCAAATTTGTTACAATTTAGAAGTTTGTTCTCCCCTGAGACAGCTATGAAATAGTCTGACCCTGCCGTAAGCCTGTTATATCTCCTGCAAGCCATCAAGCTTTTGAATACTAATGCAAAATATTGATTTTCCTCTCTAACAATATGTCTGTTTCCTTCCTTTTCCTCCCCTAATTATTCCTTCCCTTGCTCTTGTTTCACTGGAAGCAGCAAACCTGACAGGTAAGATTAAACCAATGTCAAGCTCTTTGTTCGTTTTAACCCGCAGCAATTACATGATAGCAGCTGCTGCACTGAGAACTTGTACAAAGCAGTTAAACACCATATCTATTTACTTGAATCAAGTACCCATGCTAATGACGTGTCACAGTCTGGTTTTCGCTCCCCGGTTGTTTGCATGTGCTAATTGCTCTTTTGACTCGCTGGTGTTTGAGCAGCAAACGCAAGGACTCTGAACCAGGCACCAAGAGCCTTTTGAGCAACGCAGAGATGATGGCCCATCACCCAACAGACCCTGTGGAGATGAGACGCATCAACTTCCAGACTCCTGGTATGAAGCATGTACCCACACAGGCACCCAAACACACACTTTGTATTTGCATAATAATGTGTACTTCCGATTGCTCATCATTTGATGATGAAATATTCATGTGACTAATTTTAACTTTGGTAAGATTATGCAGACAACATACTGCAAGCCCTCCTCCGCATCACAACCAACACGTACCTGCCAACTTCTAGTCGTTTCTTTGATCAAAATGGCTGCCCAGGTAGTGCAGCCAATGCTTAGTCACAGCTGAGTCATAAAGGTGTGGCAAAATCTGATCATCTCTGCTCACCCACATTCCTCATGCAGGCTGCAGATGCACATGAGAACAGACAGAAATGAAAGAAATCTGCCTTATCACTAATGTTTCTGCACTGGGTTTAACAGTCAAAACGCTATATCAAAAGGGGAGTTGTGGGTTAACTGTGATCATTTGTGAAGGAACTCCTCGCCAGCATAACCAACTAAAACACCACTGTCAAGTAATTACATGGATTTTGCCACTTCCCACCCTCTGCTTAGTAAGATCTAACAACACAGCTGCTTTGGTCACGGCACCAGGCTGATGATGCTTCGCTTTCACTTCTTTCACAAATTTAACAGCATCTAAAAAAATTTTTAAAAACGCACGGCCTGGAAGGATTTTAATCACTGTTCTCACTATATTTTCATGGCTGCAGTTTATAGAAGCCTCACAGGTTCCTTGTGGGAAGGGTGGCAAGATGTGTCACCAGGGGGAAAGGCTTAGTCTTAACATGCCAGGATATAGAAAGTCAGATGATTCTGTATTTTATTAAATTCACAGATGAAGCTTTGAAGTTTTTTCTTTTTGTAAATGTTCCTGGGAAGCAAGGTAAAACCTACAGCAAAAAAAGCTCTTCAGCTCGCTTCTCGTCTATCATAAAAAAAAATGTTTTTGCTCTCATGTAGCTGCAACCTTGATGCTCACACCTCACCCACTTCTCTTCCCCTGAGATTTGTGCTTTTGAGATGCTCGGCAAAGATGAAATTTGTTTCTAACAAAACCGGCTGATGCTATGTGAGGTCATTTTGGATCGTGACAGGAGCGTTTTGTCGTGATTACCTGTGAGTGCTGCAGTGGCGGGCTGAAGAAGGAAATAATCGTCGATGTGAGCCTGTTTTTCACAGCTGTAACAGCAGAAAGACTTAAATGCATCGACATTCATTACATTTTAAGAAACACAGAGAATGCATTTTGACTTTGGCATTCAATGTATCATGTTTATTGTATACATGGCAGTGCTACTTTGATTTATTGTTGTGGCTGTTTGCCTTTTGAATGGACAATGGCTCGCTATAGCTTCTCTTTTCTCACTCCAGCTGTGAAAAGAAACAGGAGGCATAGGATGCTTCCTTTGTTTGTGTTAGTGCGTGTGTGTGTGTGTGTGTGCCCAAGTGTACAACCCTCCTAATTAGTGTTCTGTCTGTGTTTGTTTTCTCTGATTCGTTGCTCCTATGATCTCAGAGAAAGCAATTTATCAAAGAAAAACAATTTACAAACAAACAGGGCTCGCTTCACTTTGTCCTTGCACGTGGATCAAAATTGATTTTCTACCTCAGCGTGTTCCTTAATGATATGTGATGTTCTCTGATCGTATAATTATCTTCACATCTTTGTATATGAGTGATGTTGACCTGCAGTAATTTAGGTTATTTAGCTGAACCCTGAGTCACTTCTGACCCCACCCCGCTGGCCCTTGTTGTCACGCAGGAATGATGAGCCATCCTCCCATCCCCATCAGCGAGCTGGCTGAGCACATAGAACTGCTGAAAGCTAATGACAACCTGAGACTCTCCCAGGAGTACGAGGTGAGAAATACATTATTATTCCATTTGAATAAATAGATAACATCCTCATTGTTTCGAGATGTTAAGCCTGTTAAGCCTTTGCTTCATAAAGCAGATCTTATTTAACAGTTTTATCTCTGTGCAGACTATATGTTCATGATTTATTCAGCACTGCAATTTATTGCTGTAACTTGTCTACTTACAAAGCACTCTCTTTCCATTATCCTCAAATGCACTACCAAATATGCCACCACACACACTGTTAATGTGTGTGTATTTTGCCGCTTCTTCCCAGTCCATCGACCCTAGTCAGCAGTTCACCTGGGAGCATTCAAACCTGGAGGTCAACAAGCCCAAAAACCGCTACGCTAACGTCATCGCGTACGACCACACCAGGGTCATCCTGGCTCCCATAGAAGGTGAGGATTAGCTGCAAAGGAATAGCAAATGAAAGAAGATGTTTACAGGAGAGTCTGAGCGTGTTTATGTTCATGGGGTGAACACAAAGTGGGGTGGGGGTGGGGTGCTGCATGATGGATGAAATCTGAAATTGTAAACAGTGCTCAAGACTGGCTGTGTGCAGTGGCATGAGACTGACAAACAGCGCGGGTGCATTCAAGTGCAGCCAGCAGTCCTCCAGAACAAGAAAGGGGAGAATGGATTTGATCTGGAGCTCATGAATTTACACTGACAGAGGCTTGTTTGTTTGTTGTCGTCCTCTAGTCATCCAGCAGCCGTCTGTTGGAAGCCGCGGCTGCCAGAAACAAGCAGTGCGTTAGGCTGTTTGATGTCATACATGCAGGTTAATTTATTATGTCGCTTATGCAGATTGCAAGTTAGCGAGAACCTCACAGGTATCCCCTTTGCAGGTATCCTGGGGAGCGACTACATCAACGCCAACTACATTGATGGCTACAGGAAGCAGAATGCCTACATTGCTACCCAGGGGCCGCTGGCGGAGACGTTCGGGGACTTCTGGAGGATGGTATGGGAGCAGCGGGCTGCCTCTGTCGTCATGATGACGCGCCTGGAGGAGAAGTCACGGGTAGGAAACCAGTCCTTCATACACTGACCCACAGTTTGCATTACTGCGCACCCTAGAGTACTGTATTCTAACATTCTCTATATCTGAACATTATCTGCAATGTAAATGTGCTGAAACTAAAGAGGAATGTTGCTTTAATTCAGTCTGAAAAACAGCAATAGTTCTAGTAATGATGATGATGATCCTTTTACTTTATCCGTGTAGATAAAGTGTGACCAATACTGGCCAAGTCGTGGCACAGAGACATATGGGATGATCCAGGTCACCCTGCTTGACACAATGGAGCTGGCCACTTTCTGTGTTCGCACCCTTTCCCTGCATAAGGTAAATTATTTCGCTCTTTTATTTCTCTCTTCAAGCCTCTCTCTCCTTCCCTAACCAAGCCTTGACTCGCCACTCTGCCCTTTCCTCTGTGAGTTACCATCACATCCAATGGCAACCGCTTTGATCTGTTCAGTTTACAGTTAGGAACCTGGAGCACCTGGAGTACTCGTGAATTTCCACCGTCACTGAACGAGCAGTGCATGTGGACTCACGGAGGAGAATAGATTAGTCTGGGCTTTATGGAGTGTTCAAACCAGGCCAGCGCCTCTGTGTATCAAGCGCTGAGATTTGATCACTGTTGGAAGCAGAGCACTTTCTTATAGCACAGGGCTAATCTAGGACCGTCAGACTAGCATGTCTCTGTGGCCTACTTACAAACACAGAAACTAGGCCAAATGTAGCTTCCAAGTGTAACACCTCTTCTTCAAATTTTTGTTGATATGTTATGTCCAGTTAAGAGATCCATCATATAGTAGAGAATAATGCACATGAAATATTCTGTAACACTAGTATTATTCCAGGAATTAGGATGGAGCCATGTTAATGGAGACATATCTGAGAAACAAATTGGCAAATCCCTTTAACTACTTAATAGGTTTTGTGCTATAAAACGGATGAAGTTTGTATAGTTGTTTGTACAATCTACAAACAATAATCTCTTGTCTTGTTATATTAGAGTGGAAGCAGTGAAAGGCGAGAGGTGCGTCAGTTCCAGTTTACAGCCTGGCCAGATCATGGTGTGCCAGAGTATCCCACGCCCTTCCTCAACTTCCTCCGCAGGGTCAAAGCCTGCAACCCTCCTGACGCTGGCCCTATCATCGCTCACTGCAGGTACAGTTCACTCACCCAAGTCTACACTAATGGGATAGTTTGACTTTATGGAAATACGCTTATTTGCTTTCAAGGTTTCGGGGGAACAGCTAGTTTGGCTCTGTCTAAAAGGTAATAAAATGTATCTATCAGCACCTCTAAAGCTGACGAAATTACTCATTATATCTCATTTGTTTGATCCGCACACAAGCACAGAGGCCCTGGATAACCATCAGTTGTAGTTGTTGCATTACAGTTTTTGTACAGAGTAATCAAACATGAAAAAAACGTAATTAGTGAGCTTTACAGGAGCTGGTAGGTGGATTTTCCGAACTTTTGCTACCAGTCTTCATGCGAATAAGGCAAGCTAACCGGCTAATGGCTGTAGCTTCATATTAGACAAGACTATCAATCTTCTTATCTAACTCCCAGCAAGAAAGCAAAATAAGACAATTTCCCAAAACTTTAAACTATTCATTTAAATGAATGGTGTCAAAAATAAAATCCTCCATGTCAGTCAACTGATATCCTACTTATTCCTCTCCTTCTATTAGTGCTGGTGTTGGTCGCACCGGCTGTTTCATCGTCATCGATGCCATGCTGGAGCGCATTCGACATGAACGCACCGTGGACATATACGGTCATGTGACCCTGATGCGCTCACAGAGGAACTACATGGTGCAGACGGAGGACCAATACAGCTTCATCCACGAGGCCCTGTTGGAGGCTGTGGCCTGTGGGAACACTGAGGTGGCCGCCAGGAGTCTGTACTCTTACATGCAGAAGCTGTCCAAGGTGGAGACTGGGGAGCATGTCACCGGCATGGAGCTGGAGTTCAAGGTATGGGTGAGGGCAGGGGACAACATTTAAATTAATTGGTGTAGGAACAGAAAAGTGGTTCCACAAGTTTTTGGCCATGTCTACTTACAGTCCCTCGTTCTATGTTGCATTTGTCTAAGGTTGTGAGCAGTTTAACACAAGATTAATTTTCGCTTCTAAAATTGTTTCACTTAAATACTATTTAGAGCCCTGAAGATGTAAACCTACCTACCTACCTAAGAAAAAATACCCAGGAGATTAACAGTATTTTCCTAACAGGAAAATACTTTTTCTACTTTCCCATCTTGTTGGCATCATCTCACAAACCCTCTGATGTATTTTGCAACCCCATAATTTGGAACCACTAGAGTGTAGAATAACTAAACTAGCCAAGTACACTGCAAAAACTAAAATCTTAGTAAGATTAATTATCTTAATTGATGGCAAAATATACTTGTTTTTTGTCTGACAATATATTTCTTCTTACCAAGCGGCTTTTATGTTAGAGAATTTCACTTGTTTCAAGTTTTTTGGCCTTAAGTAGCAAGTGAAATTCTTGTTCTGTTGGCAGATAATTTTGCTTATTTTAAGTAAGATTTCCACCATTTTAATGCTTTTTTTTTTCTTGTTTTTGAGAGCTCAGTTTTTGCAGTGTAGTCTTAAATAACCCCACACTCTTGCACACAAAATCAGTTTTGGTTTTGGTCAAGGTAATACTATGAAGTTTAAAATAACATCACACATTTCTCTCTCCATCCAGCGACTGGCTAATACCAAAGCCCACACGTCCCGCTTTGTCACAGCCAACCTGCCTTGCAACAAATTCAAGAACCGACTGGTCAACATCATGCCCTATGAAACAACCCGCGTCTGCCTCCAGCCAATAAGAGGCCTGGAAGGCTCCGACTACATCAACGCCAGTTACATAGACGGATACAGGTATGTTTTCGTCCCAAAAACGCTAATATGACCTGACCCCCTCATCCTCTTATGATGGCTTGATGAGTGAATGGATTGGATAGGTTTTCACCATAGCGCTCTCACCTGTCACGTCCTGTCAGATCCGTCGTTACTGTATACATGTTCCCACTATTTGTCACGCTGCACGGCACTCGCTTCGGTCCCAGGGATGGACGCTGAAGCGCTTCTGATGATTCAGACATCCAGAGTGGTTGTACACACATGTTTTGACTGTTCCCATTCTTGCCTGAAGCCTGGCCCCTTTTCAGTCCTGATGCCTGACAGATGAAGAAACAGGGAGAATGAAGGGAGGAGGTGGCCTCATAATGTGTGTGTTTGTGCGTGTAGGCAGCAGAGAGGCTACATTGCCACCCAAGGTCCACTGGCTGAGACTACGGAGGATTTCTGGAGGATGCTGTGGGAACACAACTCCACTATAGTGGTCATGCTCACTAAACTGAGAGAAATGGGACGGGTAGGGATAATTTAAGTATACATGAACACACAATGTAATACAAATAACAGTTAATGTCACCCCTGTACACAAATTCATCAATACCTCTTTTCTGTTCTGCTCTCTCAGGAGAAGTGTCACCAGTACTGGCCCGCTGAGCGCTCAGCCAGGTACCAATACTTTGTGGTGGACCCCATGGCCGAGTACAACATGCCTCAGTACATCCTTCGGGAGTTCAAAGTTACTGATGCCAGGGTGGGTTCATGGTGTCTGTGTGTTAAAAAGATTTGTTCTCATGTTGTATGCAAACAGCAGTGTAACATCACACTCCTTGACTTTTCTGCTCTATTTCCAATCCATCAGTGCTGTTAGTAGGCAGTGGTGCAAAGCATGTCCTATCGACCTGTAGTGTGTGTTGGTTAGAGTGTGCTTCATATGTGAATGTGTGTAACAGAACAGGTTAGCATTATTGACAAGCAGCCCTATTACTCATTCAACCATACTGTCTCCAGATTACCTTGACAGCATACAGCGCATGCGTCGTGCACATATGTGCCAGTTATAGATAACTCCAGTTGAGCCTGTCCTGCACTGACGCCACATTGACAGATGCTCTATCGATCCCCATTAAAGAGGAGTCAGAGAGGCTGAGCAGAAGAAAAAAGATGTAATTGCCTTCTGAGTGGCTGACAAAAGCAGACATTCTGACGTTACAGCTTGAAGTTGACCACAGCCACTGATCCAGGGTCAGATAACAGTAATCATTAGAGAGGGAAAATAGATATTGCCTGGCAGGGTCTCACTCCTCAGTCGATACAAGAAGAAGCTCTGTAAATGGTCTTTTTGAAATAATCACCTCATACAAACAATAACTACACATTTCATGGGATATACTGTCTTCTTATATACCGATTCTTATCGTTGCCTCTCTCCTTCAGGATGGCCAATCACGGACAGTGCGTCAGTTCCAGTTCACTGATTGGCCAGAGCAAGGTGTGCCCAAATCTGGAGAGGGTTTCATCGATTTCATTGGCCAGGTGCACAAAACCAAGGAGCAGTTTGGCCAGGATGGACCAATCAGCGTTCACTGCAGGTAAGCAGTGGGGTTCGTCTAAGCAGCTTATGATGAAACTATTCATTGTTAATTAGAAGCACATTTATCTACATAATATGTGCAGTAGGTTGGTCAGAACAGAGCACATCCAAGATTGGGCACATTGTAAACAAAGGTTTTCCTTTGTGGTTTTAGTGCTGGCGTGGGACGGACAGGTGTCTTCATCACTCTGAGTATTGTCCTGGAGAGGATGCGTTACGAAGGGGCAGTGGACATATTCCAGACTGTCAAAATGCTGCGCACACAGAGACCAGCCATGGTGCAGACTGAGGTAAAGACTCAACAGCATGTGAGACTTATTCATTCACTCAACAGGGCAGAGATACAAGCAAGGAAAGCACTGGTAGAGCACACCATTGTTACTGCTTAAAGCAATATATTGATAAATCCAGTAATTTTCTTACTGTTTATATTTGGCAGTTCATCGATATTTTAAGCTATTTAGTTTCCGTAAGGAGGACATGTCTTACAAACATGCAAATTATCAGTAAAGAAAAAAAAACCAAGGCTTTAATAGTCTTCACCATACTTTTATATATTATGCCCTATATCTGTATGGGGCAACTGTGTGTACATGTGCATTCCTTAATCATGATTACTGTTTGACTGATTTTAATCTTCCCATATTTTTACAAAAGTTGAATTTAAATAAGTGAGTAAGAAACATTTTTATGTTTCAAGACTGCAAAAACAAATTTCCCTTTCGTTGATGTGACTGTCATGTATCGCCAAAACTTTAGCTTTCTGTGAGATAATTAAAACAGGCCTGCTATAATCTAAGTGACGGTGTGTTTTTCACCTAATCCAATGGGTTTTTAAATGTTTTGTTTAGATGAAGACATGAGGACATTTTTCCTCATACCATAAAGGAACATTTAATCCTTGGGTTTATCTGAAAAATTCAAAATCACCTGACTGAGACATGAAGATTAGAATAGATTTATTTGCCATTTGCACAGGTACAGAACAGTAAGGTACATTGAAAGGTACAAGAAGATAGATGTGACACAGCATTCCCTACATACAGAAAAGTCTCTGTTGCGTTGCAATTAGCATGATTCTAGTAGTAAAATGAGACTGAATAGATGTTGTGAGCAGTCAGCTGGGCCCATAAGTCCATGCCTGTCTAGCAACGATACATTTTTATTTATTTTTATCTCTCTTCTGTTTCTCACCCAGGATGAGTACCAGTTCTGCTATCAGGCTGCTCTTGAGTACCTGGGTAGCTTTGACCACTATGCAACGTAAACGAAGAGACGACCATCCCTAAATCTTTCTGCTTTGAGGTCCACAAACAAACCAACAAGTGAAGCAAGAGAAAGACGGCCTGAAATAACATGAACATTAAAGCTTTTTTTTGGGAGCAAGACTCAAAGATGAATTCAACACCAACAAGGACAAAAAGCAACAAGAAATCTGTGTCTAACAGCATCCACACTCATCAGGAGTTTCTCTGAGGAGCTGGTGGGTGTGGAGACTGTCCATGTGTAATCCATATACTTACCTCAGTGTTCCAGTGTGAAGGACATATATTACATGTGTGTTGTGGTCAGCTATCCCCAATATGAACCAGTGAAATACAAACGGCTTCTGAACAGGAATTATGATACTATATGTGTATAAAAAACAAAAACAAAAAAAAAATACAAAAAAAAACACAAAGAGCCTGGATATTTGCTGCACCCTAAATGGGCTTTTTATCCTCAACTTTGTATCTATTGGTTTGGTGTACTAAGGGGTTACAAAGTGCAAAGGTGAACATTTCTATGTGTCCGTGAGTCTATTTCAAAGGTGTCCACTGCTACCACAGGTGGTTCTGATTCTAGTTTAAAACAGACGCCTAGGTTATGCCTGGGCTGAAGCCTACAGTGTGGACTCACCACACTGAGGATTGATGGAGAAGCATGTGGATGCTCATTTACCTGATGAACAGTGCCAAGAGAAACCATGCAGCGTGAACATGAACTGTGGCCTACAAGGAGAGATGGCTCCCTCTTTTATCCAGCAAAACATAAAGTCAGACTAGAGACTAACACGCTGGCCAAGGATCAGTTCACACTCCCAAACCCTGTCCTCACTGAGTAACAGCTGGCCTCAGAACAGTGATTTAGAGCCCGTCATATCTTCACCTGGGCTGAGATTTGTAGTCCAGTACGTTCTTCATTCAAAAAAGCTTGCTTGCGGTTTGCTGTAGTCCTTGTCCATCCTCCAGCTCGGCTCCTCTTGATGTCAACCTCATTGTGTCAGTTCAGCAGTGGCTTACTGAAAAAGATGCTCAGCTCATTTCTGCAGGCATAATCTTTGTGTTTTTACTGTACGTCCTTGCCTTATGCTGACATATTTCTTGTTTTTTAACATGCTGCT
The DNA here is from genome assembly GCF_021292245.1 of Micropterus dolomieu. NCBI lineage: Eukaryota > Metazoa > Chordata > Actinopteri > Centrarchiformes > Centrarchidae > Micropterus > Micropterus dolomieu. The sequence continues at coordinate 18,406,867 of NC_060155.1, read as the reverse complement.
TAATGTTCACGCGTTGTTTGCTAAACTTTTATTGTCATACAGTATCTGAAACTGAGGATGAAAGTTTGTTTCCTTATCATCTTCCTCCTCTGAAGCTAACCTACTTGAATTGCATCACTTTGCAGTTAAATCAGTCTATTATTATTATTATAATTATTATTATTATTATTATTATTATTATTATGTATTTAAGGCTACTGAAAGATAATGAGAGAAATCCCAAAAAACATTCAGCGCAAATGGTGAATTGCTCACTTTCAACAGTCCTCTCCCCTCACCCAACTGTGCCACCTCCATATGAACGCCATTAAAATTCTCTGCTCCTAAATCACACTGTACAGAACATCCCAACTTAACCGACTGGTGTTTCCCCTCTGTCCTCTCCAGTACAACTGCACAAGTCCTTGATATCGATATATATCTTTTTCTTTAATTTGACAAATAATCATGATTGGTCCCACGTGGTGATTGAAGAGCACATCAATGTTCCAGTGTATCAGACATCTGGGGCGATTTCACGGATTTTGTACATACGGTCTGTCATTGGAGTCCTATACAGTACGGTTACATACGTCTGAGCACAAGATATAACGTGGGATTGGATGTGATGTAGTTCTTATTGTTGCAAAAAAAAGCCTTATTGTTATTGTTCACTTTGTCATATTTATTTCATATGATTTTTTTAAAAGATATTTATTATTCTATTTTGTTACTTTTCATGTATGTTTTTAATTTATTTATTTGGGATATCTAGCAACTATAACCAATAAGCTGTTGTTCACTTGTTTCTTTGGCGAGCCAATGTTAACGTATGATATTGTCACTGTTTGTTTATTTTTAATGGTCAGTTTTGGTGCTTTTTTATTTGCTTTTGTTATTATAAAGTATGCCCTCTGTGTAGGGTGCTATTTGATACTGATTACTGATGTCCGACTAGTTAACTAGAGATGTACATTAGAGGCAGACCTAGATTAAGTTTACAGTGATGCCCTTTTGATCCCCTCCCTTACTCAACCTCTATAGCAAAGCATTGGTGCGATCAAAGCAACAGAGGTATGATCCACCCCGCCGTGATAGGTTTAAGGGCATCAGAGAAATTAGACATATAGAGCAGACTTGTTGGTGAAAACCTCAGATAAGCTGTTGGTATTTAGTTTGCTGGAAAGCACATGGTAGCAAGTGTATTTTTGACAGAGAATGGGTAAAGAATCGCCCAGCTACACACACGCACACACATACACAAACACACTCAAAAAGTTATTGTTTGAATCTAAAATTATTCTGATATGAAATTTATGTGTGGTGCAGAAGTGCTGACAGTGTGTGACATATATGAAATATGTTATTCCTTCTATTTCTAATGATTAATGTGTCAAGAGAACTATAAAAGGCATACACGAAACATAATATGAAACGTGTTGAGGGCCAGCTCTGATGACGCCATCCCCCTCACTTATGTACCTGTTCTTTCCTTTCAAATCATGGATGTAGATATTGTATCTTGACTTTGTATTAAAGGCAGGATGATTGGATATACAGCACAATGAGCTGCTTGGTTCCTGTGGGGGGTCTTTTGCCTTTTCTTTTTTGGTTATTCACTCCTTGTCCACTAGATGGGTCCAAAGAAACTCCAATCTGAAATGCACTCCTGTCGCTGCACCCAGTTTTCTCTAAATACACTACACAAAATTACACCTAGAAATTTATTTTGACCTTCTTTTCTGCAATCAGAGTGCACAAAGAATCCTCAGGGGGATTTTCTCCACAAAATTAAGTTGCATTCAGTTCTGCTGTAGCATTACAGTAATACAGGACAGAGGCAGGATCATACCACATTCATATCATATGGGATGGATGGTAGAGATGGGAAAGGTTCCCATGTTAACAACAGTCATGTAAGGATTAAAACACTGTGATACATTCAATATAAATCCCTATTTGGTTTTAATTACGATGAACAACAGAATTTGGCGAGGAAAAACTGGAAACATTGGGGGAACAACTAGCTCAGCTAAGCTGTGTCCAAAGGTAACTAAATTAGCCACATAACCACCTGTAAAACCACAACATGCCACTTTGGTTTTTATATGGATTAAACAAACAAAATATAATGTAAGCTATAAAAGGTGATTGCTGGCGCTAGCTTTATATTTAGCATACAGACATCTACCTTTTGGCAAGAAAGCAAACTGGTATTTTCAACAGAAAGTCAAACTATTCCTTAAAGGTTCACTCATTAGCTTTAAGTTTTAGTTTTATGATTTGATATGAAATGTTTGCAGTCTGTTCGATCACTGTTTGAACACTGCTCACACGTATAGCTATAGGAACAGGGAAGGGAGGATAACTTTATTCAAAGACAGGAATGTTGCTCCTATTGTCACTGATAGCGTGTGTTTTTAGTAGAGGGAGATATAATCAGCTGTAATGCACTAATGAAGAAACTCACTCTGGATCCATCTGATCTTAGCATAGCTACCACATGCAAGATATAGAAGATATAGAATAGACCTTTGCCTGAGTAAAGTTCACGTACAGCATGTCAGCGCGTGCTCCTCATTGTTTCTGTCTATTGATAAGAAGAGCTGCCACACCTGACAAGTAGCCTGCTATGTGTCTCTTATCGCTGAAGACTGAATGTGACTGCAGTATTTCCTTCTTGAGACGTGTTGAGACAGGGCCAGTAACTTCACACCTTTAACTGTAGTTAATAATGAAATCAATCTCACTCACCTATATGAGGAAGTGTTTATTCACACAAAGGCAAGTCCCAAAAGTCATTGTGACACTGAACTGCTATTACTCCAAACACCTTCTGAGCACTAAACATAATTATCTGAAATGCTGGCATCAGTGTGTATTGTGCCACACATGTGCATTATGTGAAGTTCAATTCATCATGTCAATACAAAAATTAACCCTGAAGAACTGACAGTAGTTCTGCAAGGCTAATTCATTATTGTATGTGTGAGGTTAGAATTAACATTTTAAAAAATTCCCATCACTAATCTACACTGCTCTCTTTTTATGTACAGGACACAAACACAAATAAAGTGACTATAGATTGATTATAAGCTTTTGAAATCGCATCGGTGCCTTCAATTATTCTGAAAAGCAAGCACAACGAGATAATGAGAACAAGATTATAAAACGTTACTAAAAAATGTTTTCTGGGGTTAAACACTTCCTGTACCTGAAAAGGCAGCACATTTGCATTTTTCATTTGGATCGCGAATATAGATTAGTGATGCGTGTTGTTACATCTGGCACAATATTTGAACTAAAACTATTATTATTGTGGAAAGTACCAGCACTCAAAACTCATTAGGCCTACCAATTGGCAACACTGACTTATTCAGAGGTTACTGAAGTCTTTGTTTCAAATCGGAATACATGGACATGGGGCAGCACAGCACTCTGAGCTACATGTAGAGGCAAAGGTGTAGGAAAGGTGAGGGTATGGGGGAAGGATGAGAGCCAACATTTGGAATGACACCTGTGGTGTCACAGTGTAGGCAGCTGGACAAAAAAAATCACCCAACCTGAGTAGCCTTTCATATACTATACAAAATGAAAATTACTTCTATCTGAATAACCTCTGACATGGTGGTGTTTTTATACTGCACAGTATAGTACTACCCAAGGTTTACATACAGTGACTGTGCCTATGAACACATCACAGCATAAAAAGAAAGTGTTTTCCCATATATAATAGAAAATGCAATTATGTACACTTCATTATTTATTATTTTCTTTTATTGAACTCAAAGACCAAAATTAAGAGATTTCTAAATTTCAAATATATATTTTCTATAGGATTTTTTTTTCACAGCAGACATGTCATAGAAGTGACACGTAACTAATAACATAAACAATGGCACAGTTTATTTCAATGTCAAGGTAAGCCATCATTAATTGGATAACTTATAATTGTGCTTTTCCTGCTGTGACATGTCAATGTCTTCCTAGAAAAGGGCTTTTTGTATTCACAGTTTGTGACAACATAATTATATAGAACTGTAAGATGATCAGGTCATGGTAGCAGAAATCACAACATAAAAATGATTCACAATATTGCGTGTGAGCTTATCCTACAGTTAGACCCAACTGTATTTGATGCAGTATGTGCTGCATTTTGTTTACTTGGCACATGTGCAGTGAAATTCAGAGTTGCATACCATAAGGGTGTGCTAAAAGACTAGTGTGCAGTAAATTATGATGATTAGACTAAGAATAAAGAAGTAAAAGTATGTATATAAAGTATTTTTTTCTTTTTTTTCTTTTTTCTTTTTTGTACATTTTTGATGTAGCTTGTCTTTAAAAGCTATAAGAATTTTGAATGTAATGTTTGTGGAGCTTTACATAGTATGTCTGTTCTTTTTTACAGTTAGGAAGGCTACAATGACAAAATCTGTGTAAAGCTTTTTATCGATTTAAACTGTCGTGCCATGCAGGGTGAGCAGGTTGGGCGGCAGCAGACGGTATGACAGGCTTATTGTCTCAAACGCAGGAGGGCTTTTTCTACATACCTGTGTAGATATTACTACCCACAGCGAATGATGCCACGAGGAGCAGACGCTGTGCGGACAATGTGGTCTGTTCACCTGCTTCCCCTGATTGGTTCGCTCTTAGTGAAAATCTCCACCTCTTACATGTGATTGGTTGACTTAACAATAAGAAGCCAATTCTGAAAGTACTCTATGCTATTTTTTTGCCTTCAGACTTAGTTTAAGGAGGATTCAGGATATCGACTTGCACTGCATGTCTGAAAGTGTGAGTGTTCGTGTGTGTTTGTGTGTGTGCACGTGTAGTGAGTGCATGAGTTGGAAGTGTGTATTTTGCATCATGAGCCTCAAAAACAGGAGATTCTCACTGGACAGTTCTGTGTGAGTATACATATTTTACTGTCCTTTTTACCCTCTGTGTTGCTTTTTTTTACGTCCTACATTAGATTTTGTTTAAATTGGACAACAATATTCATCTTTTACAGCTGACCAACACTGTAAATAAGTCACTCCAAGCAGCAGGTGTGCACAATGCTCTTGTTGTGTCGCAGTTTTTGTAGCCGCTGGTTAAGTGAAACCAGGCTGTTGTCCAGAGACTGCAGACTAAACACATATATTTTATTTTAATATATTTTGTTGATGCCTTGTGTAAGACATTTTTTGTGTCTTTGAATGAACTACATTAATCTCTGTGGAAAACCAGACTCGATGAAAAACACTGATAGTGAAGATAATGAGAGATTTACCATCAGCATGCAGAAGTTGTTTTCATCCACTCTGTGAGCTCTGAAATCTAACACATTTCCTGATGTTCCCTCTCCGTAGTGTCCATTTATCTTTGAGATTTTTTTATTTTATGTTGTTCTATACCTTTCCCACCTGTCTCGGTCAAATAAAAGCTGGCTCATCAGTCTGACATTCATCTCTTGGGACAGCTCTCCAGATGGAGTTGGGCCCCTTGGTGGAAAAACAGGCAGCGACAGGTTTAGTAGTAAGAAATCTAGAAAGAGTTTGGACGATGCCCGACTGGAGAGTCATCAGCTAAGTCACAGCCTCAACTCCAACATTTCCCTCAGGTAAACTACACTGAGATTAAGAAAAAAATGAGTAGGAGGAGGCTTAAAACTTTAAACTTGTACCTAGACAAAGTCCTGATAACATCCTTATCTCATTTGTGTTAGTGTGATGCATTTGTCTTCTTTGCATCCTCAGGGAGCAGTCCATAGCAGAGGAGACCCTTCAGCGATCAAATGGGCTCATCAACAATAATGTTAGTCCTGCTCCTTCCTGTTCCCTGCAACACTTATCTATTATCATATTTTCTGTGCAGCACAGGGCTATTAATTAAATCAATATCTTTTATACCGTAAAACTTTGAATAATGGCCCAGGCTTTTAATTGCTAAAATCACTGATTTGACCCTGCCTTTATTTGAGACAGGCGTCCCATATAGGCCTTTAATTCCTTTTGCACAAAACTGAAACTACTATGAAACAGTTTATTTATTTCAAACAGAATAATACTTCATAAAAAAATACTTTATAAAAAAGTATCAAATAATATCAAATAGGCCTACACGTCATTCATTTGATGTAGGTCCGACAGACAGCCAGTACGCTTTTATTCTAAAGTAACATCAGACAACAACATGGTCCAGGATGAGAGAAGTTAGCAGACAGAGAGCGATGGACTTCACATGACAGGATTCACAACTTGGATTAATTTTTATGAAAAACTGTTTTGATTCCTTTGACCAGTGGACCCTTACAGACTAAAGGAATATAAATATTCAAGGAATGGACTAATTCGGACTTAACGAGCGCTTCAAAGGTAACGGCAGTCATCACTTTTTTTCCTTTCCTCTCCTGTACCAGGCAGGTTACACCGGTGGGCTAAATCTAAATCTATAAGAACTAGAGCTTGTTGTTTCCCTTAAGTGAACTGAACGATTGAATTGTGGAGAATCTAACTGATCTAAGGATGTGTAAGCATGTCCATACTGACATATAGATCATATGTGAAAACATTAATATTTGTATTAAAGATCAAGCAGCTTAGAAGCAGCTAATGCATACCCCGCGTTTAAGAGGTTTTATACATCCAAAGAACTTCTATAAAAATTTGACCAGGCGTTAAATTGAGGCAGGCATTTATTTTTTCAAAATGTGTTCCCACACCAGGCCAGTAAACGGGGTAGGCGGGTATTTGGGACTCTATTAATTGAAGTTTTACGGTAATAACAATGTAATAAATTACATGACAATGTGAAAATATGACAGTGTGAGAGGGGTCACTTGAACTTACCGAGAATTAGCACCTGAATCAGCAGCTCTCCTCAGGTTTAAGAAGCTTTATGGTGAGTCGCAGCTCATTGCTTAGCTGTCCAGCCTGCAACTTTTTAGTTTCACTTTTAGTTTACTATTAGTTCACTATCCCCGCTCTCATGGGGTCGTTTCAGCCACAGCAGCAGCCAGCTGTTTTCACCAAAAAAGCCTCTAAAATCCAGCAGACAGACACAGTTGGAGACCACCTTGTGAGCGCTGTGAAGCAATTAGCAGCTTAGGCGCCAGATATTTACCTCAGAAGGTGGTAGAGAGCAAAGCCACAGTTAAAGAGAATGAATATTGGACACGTTTGCCAACAAGTTGATATGTCAATGTTCACAGTTCACAGTTTCTGGTGCCCCCAAGTGGCCAAAAAATCTGTTATGGCAGGTTTAAAGTCAATTATTTCAGATAACAAACACCGAACCTGCTTCTTGTGTACTCCAAAACAGTTGAGTATTTTTGAACACTTCTCTTTTTTCCCCTTAAAGAGCTTCCTGAAGCACAACAAAACCTTCCACAAGCTGTTTCAAGAGATTCCTGAGGGGGAGAACCTGATACACTGTGAGTTGAGCTGAAGTCCAGAGTCACTTATTCATAGGTATTGATTATGGAAATGACATCCCATTGTGTCCTTTTTTTCACTTTGTCTGATTAAGTGCTGCCTAATACTTTGTTTGCCAAATGCTCCGCAGTGAAGGAGAAGTTGAAACTTCTGGGTGGGGGTTTAAATTAGAGAAACACCTACCTCACAACTTCAAATTGAGCATGTTATGTGTGTCTCCACTGTAGCATTCACCTGTGCCTTGCAGAAAGAGGTGCTGTATCATGGGAAACTCTTTGTTTCTGAGAACCATGTGTGTTTCCACTCATCCGTGCTGCTCAAAGATACCAAGGTAACACACTCAGACGCCTTGAGGTGACAGTTAATTCATCTGACAAAATGATTTAACACTGAAATGACAGCTGTGGCACTGCTTCGGCTTTCTTAGATTCAACATCCCATTTCAGGCCAGTTAGACTAATATGGAGTAACTTTAGCAGCAGAACAGACATTTAAGTGTACATGTCCCAGAAGCTGTAAAGGAGCAGTCAACATTAACATTAGCTATCCTGGGAATTCACCTTCATCTCCAGAGGTCAGGCTTTATTTTATTTTAGGATAGAGAATAAGATCACAAGCTGGTTCTTTACCTTGGTTCTCCATGTTTCAGGTCACACTGAGAATGTTCTATAAGTGTAATATGACTGTAATTTTCTATTCAGGGCTGTGATGGCATCAAAAAATGAACAAGTATTTTGTCAACATGCTGCAGGTGGTGATTCCTGCTTCCAGCGTCAGGGACGTGAAGAAATACAACTCAGCTTTGTCCATGTTGTCCATTCAAACTGTTGGAGAGAAGGTCAGACTATGCACTTACATATTGCTCTTTATTATCTTTGTTCTGTTATTTTGCTTCACTTTCTGTGCTGAGTGCTTTGGATTGTGATTTTGACATATGGATTTACAGTATAATTCTGCAGTTAAACTTGAATGCCTACATAATCCGGATCCAAAGGTACTCGGTGATGTGGTAAAACCTCTTGGGGTTTGTGGCTCAGAAACATGGCACACACCTTATTGAACTCCTCGACTCGCATTGACTCGCATTAATTGACTCGCATATGTCGAGTGGTTTTAGTGTTAACTACAAATCAATAAAAGGAAAGATGGAAACTGAGATAGTCCTGTGAAAATGACAAGCCAAGACAAATTAAAATTAACATCCTTAACATTGAACATACACATGGTTTGTTTTGTGCTGGATTAACCCTTTCTCTGACCTCTTTTCTTTCTCTTTTAGTACTCATTTGTGTCTTTGAGGCACCGTGAGATGTGTTACAAACTCCTCCAAACTGTCTCTTTACATGAACAGGTATGTGCTCCACTAATTTGCATGCACATAAAGGCATCCTCTCTTAAACAAAGGCCATGTTCAGTTTAAACCGATGTTTATGTGTTTGTCTCGAATAGGTGGAGAGCAGCACTCATCCCTCATCTGAGAATGAAGCTGATCATGACTTGGTAGGTTTGCCGCTTGTCTAACTCAACCAAACCAGGAATTTCAGTTCCATCTGGTCATAGTTGAGGGAATATGAATGGATAATTTGAGATGAGAATGACTTTTACCTTCAGCGTGCCTCTCCTTGTCTACAGGGCTCCAGTTATTCGAGTTTGGAGGACTGCGCAGATCATGATCTGAGCAGACAGCAGAACATTTTTCTTGATAACGGCTTTCCTCAGATGTCCAGTGAAGGTGAGATAAAGATGACAGAGGAAAAGAGAAACGTGTAATGGAGTAATCATCACCAGCTAATACATAATAATTGTGTTGTTTGGCTCTTGTACCAGCAGAAGACAATTTTTCATAATGATTTCAGTTTTGAAATGGCACTTTTTCTAATTGAGAAAAAACAAATACTCAACATTTTACCGCTAAACTGATACATCTTAATAATGACACTGTTTTCCAGGTCCTACGAGAAGCAATTCCACCCGTCAAAACAGCTTAATAGATGAAGAGAACAGAGGTGTGTGTGTAAGAGCTCACAAACAGATGTGCCCATATGGTAATATCTATCTATTGTTACCAATATGGAATAGAGGAAATGTGTCATTATACAATAACATGATGTTTTTTCTCTCAACCAGCTGAATCATGGCTTCGGAGAATCACTGAGAATGTTGCGCCGCTCTACTTCCTCAGAGAAATAAGGAATCTCAGCGTTCTCTTCTACATCTACATGATGCTGTGAGTTTAATCATTGCAAATGAGTAGTGTTACGTTTTATACTTGCATGACTTTTAATTATAATTAAGTAGTTTTGTGTTGTGGATTTACTTATTTTACTGAAGTGAATAATCTGAATACTTCTTCCACCGCTGTCTGTCACTCCGCTGTTGGTACACAGGTGTACATCTGACCAATTACTGTGTAAAACACGTAAATGGGAATAGGTTGTAAGACAACCCGCCCCCCAGGAAGTTAGACACGGATGTTAAAGCATGAGAGACTTTCACAGAGTACTAAAGAGTACTAAAAATTAATCTCACTGCTTTGTGCGTAATTGTTCTACGAATTGTATGGTTAGAGGCACGTGTTGGTATGTTGACTTTCTGGATTGGCTGGAAGCTGGCAAGGAAAGAAGTATCTAATCTCTGAGATGCGGTTATAGAAATGTTATCGCAGAATGTTCACTTGTTGTTATGACAGTATGTACCCATCTTAGGCCGTCTGTTCACCTTTATATTCATTTAGCACAACGCACTTTCTCTTTGTGAAAGCAACAGCATTCAGATCATTTTTGTGTTTGTAGGATGACATTGCTCCTCTTGGTGGCTGTCTACATCGGGCTGAGGATCACAGCACTGGAGGAGCAGCTGAACTCTTTGGGAGCCCTGACTGAGTTGTCTTTGCACAACGGAGAGTGAGTTGATGCATAAAGAAAAAAGGGAGCCTGTCAGGAGAAAGACACAAGAGGAAGTCTGATGGGAATAAAAGTGAGATGGCTCAAACCTGTTTTGGCGACTTAAAAAAAAACAATTACGTGCAGATAAGACATGTTAAGAGTAGTTCTACAGGTTAGACAGCAACGTGAAAGATCACCGATTACATTCCATGATGAGATGATGCTTTGCACTGGTTTTTCTCAACAGTTGTGAAATACTAAATGAATACTAAATTTCTTAAAGATTAAGGTTATAAAGACATGAATTTAGCATGTGATTACTTAAATAATGTGCATTTCATGCTACTTTTAACTTCTATTCCATCACATTTCAGAGGGAAATATTGTACTTTTTACCCCACTACATTTCTACAGAGCTATAGATACCCTAAAGATTAAAAGTTTACATACAAATAATGTGATTAACATAAAATATGATGCATTGTTAAATATTAAATTAGCCAACAGTATGTAAAGTACTTCAAATTAGCTCTGCTTCGAGCTACACATACACTAAAATTCTACTTATTAATACATCTACTGTATAATTAGAGCCATTCTAATTATACAGTAGATGCCAAAAAAAAGACTAAGTATATTTAGCAAATAAATTTCTGGTGTTAAGACGTGTACTTTTATTTTCACATTATGGTGCTTAAGTACATCCTCCACCACTGACCTCTACTCATGCTGTTTCCTCTTCTTTTGCAGGTACCAAGAAACATAGCCAGTGGCAAGGGACTGTGACAAACAAATCCTGCAATGCACCACTCTATTAAGATCCTGCTGTACATTGATCCCTGTCTAGACAGGCTCCCAAAAGCATCTTAGCAGTGAGACTATTGGCCTACGTCTTTCAGTGAAAGTTTTTTTTGTAAAAACAAATGTACAATATTTTGCACAAACATGTTCACAGTAAAAATTAACCTTCCGTGTTAGCGCCACGTCTACAGATGATGCAAGTCAGCAATAAGATGCTTTTGGGATGTCTGAACCAGGCCACCATGTGGTGAACTACATGGATGACTGAGTGTGTTGGCAGAGAAGCACCCCGACAATATTTCTGTTAGGAGTGCACTCATTCTCTGCTGATAGGAAAAAAATTCATGCGAGGATCTCCTGCATTGAGCCATATGGAGGCAGCCTGTTGAAGCCAGGTTTATTTCCTGGCAGGTGAACAGCTGAGCTCAGCTAGCGGAGGTTGCAGGAGTCTTGGCCATCTTGGATCAACACATCCTGCCACAATTGACAACACACCGGAGTCACTATTAACAAGAATATGAAAAAATGTGAATGACAATAATCAGCCAGCAGAGGGCAGTCACCCCCATTAAACTTCACTGTTACAAGAGACAGAAAGGCAGGAGTTCACTTCTTCAAAATGCAAATTGTACAACACTTTTGCTAGTGCCCTTTTGTCACACCTGTTAACAGAGAATTTTTGACATCCAGTGTTCATACACTTTTTGGCGATATGATTTTCATCACTTTAAACCATTTTTATGACAAAACATTGTGAATTTTGTGTAAATATTAATGTGTCAAAAACGCCTGTGGTGATGCTTCAGTAATTGTATGTCTGCTCTAATATTGTTTAAATAAAAATATACACAGGTCATTTTAACTCTGATATTCATTAAGCTATTTATGTGGTATTTCTGATTTTCCAAAATTATTGTAGGTCTGGAAAACATATCCACGATTGTTATAACGGTACAAAACCTGAGCACTATCTGCATGTATGAATTCCAGCTAATCATGGGGATGAGACTGTTATATACAGTGGGTACGGAAAGTATTCAGACCCCTTTAAATTTTTCACTCTTTGTTTCATTGCAGCCATTTTCCAAAAATCAAAAAAGTTCATTTTATTTCTCAGTAATGTACACTCAGCACCCCATCTTGACAGAAAAAAACAGAAATGTAGAAATTTTTGCAAATTTATTAAAAAAGAAAAACTGAAATATCACAAGTATTCAGACCCTTTGCCGTGACACTCATATTTAACTCAGGTGCTGTCTATTTCTTCTGATCATCCTTGAGATGGTTCTACACCTTCATTTGAGTCCAGCTGTGTTTGATTATACTGATTGGACTTGATTAGGAAAGCCACACACCTGTCTATATAAGACCTTACAGCTCACAGTGCATGTCAGAGCAAATGAGAATCATGAGGTCAAAGGAACTGCCTGAAGAGCTCAGAGACAGAATTGTGGCAAGGCACA